>NC_069504.1:265272196-265647196 GCF_027579735.1 Bombina bombina | reverse complement strand
TCTCATCCCCTATGGTGTCCTCTCATGAACTACTCTGCCTCCTTAGAAATACTTCCCCATCTAACTCTCCTGTGTCTAATCATACCCGCTCCTAAAAGTCTCACTCTAACCTTCTGCCACTCAAACTCCTACTACTGCTTGCTGCTGGTGATGTCTCCCCTAACCTTGGCCCTGCAGCGATCACCAAACTTTTACACTCTTGCTCAGTCTCCCACTGCATAAACTCTAGGACACGCAATACTAACATTCTCATCTCCATCAACCCACAGCGCTTATCCCCTCTCTTTTCTTGTGTGCACTGGAATGCTCGCTCTGTCTGTAACAAACTTACAACTGTTCCCGACCTGTTTGTTTCCAACACTTTCAACCTTTTAGCGATTACTAAAACCTGGCTATCTTCCTCTGACATTGCTTCCATTGCTGCTCTCACACATGGTGGTCTCCACTTTAGCCACACACCTAGGCCAGATGAGAGACATGGTGGCGGTGTTGGGATCTTACTCTCCCCTCCTGCTCTTATCAATACCTTCCTCCATTTCCATCTCTCTCCTTTTCTGCCTTTGAAGTCCACTGCATTCGTCTGTTCTCCCCCCTCTCTCTCAGAGTGGGAGTTATCAATCACCCTCCTGGACCAACCTCCCAATTCCTTGACAACTTTGCTGCCTGGCTTCCTCACTTTCTCTCTACAAATACACCTACTCTAATTCTAGGGGACTTCAACATTCCCAATGATAACCCATCTGCCCCTGCTGCCTCTAAACTTTTCTCACTCACTAACTCCTTCGGCCTCTCACAATCCACCCTATTCCCTACTCACCGCGATGGACACTCTATTGATCTGGTATTTTCCTATCTCTGCTCTCTCTCTCTGATGTTGCCTGTTGCCCATTTCCCATCTCAGACCACCATTTTCTCACCTTTAATCTTAATATACAGGCTAAACCGACTTCCCCCCCCCCCCCCACACACACCTGTAGAAATCTGCACATTGCAGATCCTCTCCAACTTTCCAACCTTTTTCAAAAAGGCCTTCCCCAAAATTCCACAATATTCTGTCCGTACCTTGCTACAACCCACTATAACAATACTCTCTTCTTTGCACTTGACACTCTCGCTCCTCCCCAACTACGCAAAGCCCCACGTCATCAGCTCCAGCTCTGGCACTCTCCGCAAACACGCCACCTACAAAAATTCTCCCACGCTGCTGAACTTGCCTGGAGGAAATCCTGCTCTGAACCTGATTTCATCCATTATAAGATCATTCTTTATTCTTATACCTCTGCCCTTCACTTAGCTAAGCAAACCTACTTCTCTTCTCTTATATCCACTCACTCCTCAAACTCTAAAAGAGTGTTCTCCATTTCAACTCGCTCCTCTACCCTCCTGCACCACCCCCTTCATCTGCATTGAGTGCTCAAAACCTGGCTGACTTCTTTTTCAATAAAACATGTACCATCAGAAGCAACATCCCAACACAAGCCCACAATCTCCCAACTTCGCTCCCAGTTACCCCCTCTGCCACTCTCTGCACCCTCCTCCCAACCACTGAGAGTGAAGTGGATTACCTGTTGTCTTTCTCACATCTCACTACCTGCCCACTTGACCCTATTCCTTCACATCTAATACCTTCTCTATCTCCCACCCTCACCCCAGCTCTTACTCATATATTTAACCTATCCCTTTCTACAGGTTTATTCCCTGCCTCCTTCAAACATGCAAAGGTCACCCCCCATAATCAAAAAATCCTCCCTCGACCCAAACTCTCCTACAAATTACCGCCCCATATGCCATATCACTGCTCCCACTAGCTTCAAAAATCCTTGAAAAACTAGTTTTTGATCGCCTAACCGACTAACTGTCCTCCAACTCATTGCTCGACCCCCTGCAATCTGGCTCCTGTCCCCAACACTCAACTGAGACTGCCCTCACCAAGGTTACAAACAATCTCCATTCTGCTAAAAACAATGGCTACTGCTCTATACTTATCTTACTTGACATCTCTGCTGCCTTTGACACTGTTGACCATCCCATCCTCCTACGGACTCTCAGCTCTCTTGGGCTCTGTGACAATGCCTTCTCCTGGATTCACTCTTATCTCTCTAACAGATCCTTCTACATCTCTTTTGTAAGTGACTCCTCCTCTCCATTGCCTCTGTCTGTTGGAGTACCTCAAGGCTCTGCCCTGGGTCCTCTACTCTTCTCTGTTTACACTTCTTCACTGGGTAAACTTATCAACAGCTATGGCTTCAACTATCACCTCTTTGCTAATGATACCCAGATCTACCTATCCACCCCTGCACTCCCTCCTTCTGTCAATTCTCACATCAGCAACTGCTTACCTGGCATTTCGTCCTGGATGGCCTCTCCTCACCATCTAAAAATAAACATGTCCAAGACCGAACTACTTCTAATCCCCCCTCTAACTCTACTCCAGTTTCTAATTTTTCTATCACTGTTGGCGGCACAACTATCTCCCCATCACCCCAAGTCCGCTGCCTTGGAGTCACACTTGACTCAAATCTGTCCTTCATCCCCCACATCCAATTGCTCTCTTCATCCTGCTGCAACCAGCTATGCAATATCGCTAAAATCCATCCGTTTCTGAGCGCTGAAACAGCTAATCGACTCCCTGGTAATTTCCTGACTTGACTACTGTAATAACCTTCTAACTGGCCTCCCTCTCTCCTGCCTCTCCCCCTTAAATCCACCCTAAATGCCTCTGCCAGGCTAATCCACCTCCCCTGACACTCTGTATCTGCTGCACCTCTCTGTGAGTCCCTTAACTGGCTCCCCATTCACAGCAGAGTTAAATTCAAAATTCTCACCCTGACCTACAAAGCAGTCACAAATGCTGTCCCACCCTACCTGTCCTCATTCAGCAACAAATATACTCCAGCCCGCCCCCTAAGATCCAACAATGACCTGCTCCTTGCCTCCTCTACCATCACCTGCTCCCATGTTAGACTACAGGACGTCTCTCGTGCGGCACCAACCCTCGGGAACGTACTTCCTCGAGTCGTCAGACTTCCCCTAACCTTTCCTCCTTTAAACGCTCCCTAAATACCTTTTTGTTTAGGGAAGCCTATCACCCATGTCAGTGACAAATTAATTTTACTTACCTAACAGTTGCCCTCATCTATCCCCTCACTAATATCATTCTCACCTTTGCAGTCCCCACTTCCTGTTTCCCATCCTCCTACCCATCTAGATGGTAAGTTCCCACAGGAATTTGGACCTCAATTCCCCCCTATTTGTCTGTAAAATGCTGTCTTGTATTGTATTGTTTCTCCGTTGTACCCATGGACAGAGCTACAGAATCTGTTGGCGCATTATAAATAAAGAATAATAATAATACATTTTCTTCTATCCACCACTAAAGCAAAAGGCCACTACTCCCTACTTATGCTTCTAGATCTATCCAGGGCTTATGACACAGTTTACCATCCTATCCTCTTACAAATTAAATATTTTTTTAGCATCTGGGACAGCCCTTTCCTGGTTCACTTCCTGTTTGTCAAACTGCTTGTGTAGATTTTTCTTTAACAGCAAATTTTCTGATTATTTGCCTCTCTCTGTGTAGAAGTACCACAACCACCCTTGGAAAACTTGTATCCTCCTTTGTGTTCCAGTACCACTTATACACTGATAATACACAAATCTAACTTTCCTCTCTCTATCCCCCTTTAATTAGCCAGATTGCAAACTAGGATTGGCAACTATATCTCTGCAATTTTCCTCTTGAGTGTCTTTACTCTACCTTCAACATATTCTGTCCAAAATTGAGCTTCTTTATCATTTCCCCTCTCTAAGACTCCGCTCCATCAGAGCTCCATCAGGGCCTGTCTATAGTTACAGGCCCTCTTTTAATAAACCCAACTAGAGAGGCTTACCATCCCTTTCTGGTTTTCATCCTAAACAAAATAAATCTTGAACTGCCTTGTTTCACTGCTACAACTACATTCCTTAAGAGTATCCAGAGCCCACCAATGCCTGTGTTCTGATTTAATCAACTCCTCTAAAGAAGAAAAAAGGCTACCAAATAGATTTATCAGCTACAGGGCCAGGAGGGTCCTGATGAATGGTGTTGTGTGATAGCCTCCTAAAGGAACTTTCTAAAGCTGATAACATACTGGGAAAATAAACTAGGCTGCCTCCCTCAATATGTGTGACCTATGATTAATACACAAGATACAGATTATAATAACCGATGAGAGGGGGCGCACGCTGAATACAATATAGTCACACAGCTCTAGTAATATAACCTAAAATCAATTGTTTAACATAAAATGATGCATAATACAATCAAACCAAACCAAAAAAAAGTATATATAAAAATAAGATTAAATTAAATAAAACAATAAAAAAGAATACACAAAAAAAGGATCCAAGTGTGGTCAATGCAGTCCCAAAAAAGTCAGGTAGTGCTGGGCACTGTCCATAAATAAGAGTGATGTCCCAACGAAGATACAAAGTGTACTGCTGCTCTCCTCCTCACAGATCAATCCAGATCAGGCACTAAAATAAATACAAAGCAGAGGGCGCCTCATGTATAGATCAATGGTGAAACCAGCAACAAAACATCAAAGGATGCCAAATGGGTACTCACATGTAACAATAGCACCCTTATGTGCTGGTAGTAGCGGGCTGATATCTCAGGGTGTATGAGCTAACTCTTTTCCTGGCTTCAAACTGGAACACCGCATACAGCTTCCAAGAACAGTCAGCCCCAGGGTGCAATTCCAATGGATAATAAGGTGCTAACAATTTGCTTATGTTAAAAAATGGTTTATTTAAAATTTACATTAAAAACATTAAGCATAAAGTGTAGGGGGCATAGACATAAAGCTGTTTCATTGGGCATAAAGCACCCTACAATGTCCTAAACCTTTAAAATTGATTGCAACCAATCAATGATAAGATACACCCCTAGAAGGCGTGACTAAACACATGTTTAATAAATGTGTACTTCATTACATATGACATATCACAGTTAAAACATAATAAACCTCACAAAAAAATATTCAGGTGATCAATGGCTAACAGTATTTGATGCATAATCATACTCTATGAGTTAAGAGCATTGTCTAAATGATTCACCCATGAGCGATCTCCTCCAGTATAATCAAAATCCCAATGACAGCATATAAGAGTCATAGGCCTAGATTTGGAGTTTGGCGTTAGCCGTGAAAACCAGCGTTAGAGGCTCCTAACGCTGGTTTTAGGCTAACTCCGGTATTTGGAGTCACTCAAAATAGGGTCTAACGCTCACTTTTCAGCTGCGACTTTTCCATACCGCAGATCCCCTTACGTCAATTGCGTATCCTATCTTTTCAATGGGATCTTTCTAACTCCGGTATTTAGAGTCGTGTCTGAAGTGAGCGTTAGACATCTAACGACAAAACTCCAGCCGCAGGAAAAAAGTCAGTAGTTAAGAGCTTTTTGGGCTAACGCCGGTTCATAAAGCTCTTAACTACTGTACTCTAAAGTACACTAACACCCATAAACTACCTATGTACCCCTAAACCGAGGCCCCCCCACATCGCCGCCACTCGATTAACATTTTTTTAACCCTAATCTGCCGACCGCCACCAACGTTATACTTATGTACCCCTAATCTGCTGCCCCTAACACCGCCGACCCCTGTATTATATTTATTAACCCCTAATCTGCGCCCCACAACGTCGCCGCCAGCTACCTACAATAATTAACCCCTAATCTGCCGACCGCAAAGCGCTGCCACCTACATTATAGCTATGTACCCCTAATCTGCTGCCCCTAACACCGCCGACCCCTATATTATATTTATTAACCCCTAATCTGCCCCCCTCAACGTCGCCTCCACCTGCCTACACTTATTAACCCCTAATCTGCCGAGCGGACCGCACCGCTACTATTATAAAGTTATTAACCCCTAATCCGCCTCACTAACCCTATAATAAATAGTATTAACCCCTAATCTGCCCTCCCTAACATCGCCGACACCTAACTTCAATTATTAACCCCTAATCTGCCGACCGGAGCTCACCGCTATTCTAATAAATGGATTAACCCCTAAAGCTAAGTCTAACCCTAACACGAACACCCCCCTAAATTAAATATAATTTTAATCTAACGAAATTAATTAACTCTTATTAAATACATTATTCCTATTTAAAGCTAAATACTTACCTGTAAAATAAACCCTAATATAGCTACAATATAAATTATAATTACATTGTAGCTATTTTAGGATTAATATTTATTTTACAGGCAACTTTGCAATTAACCAGGTACAATAGCTATTAAATAGTTAAGAACTATTTAATAGTTACCTAGTTAAAATAATAACAAAATTACCTGTAAAATAAATCCTAACCTACGTTACAATTAAACCTAACACTACACTATCATTAAATTAATTAAATAAAATATCTACAATTACCTACAATTAAACCTAACACTACACTATCAATACATTAATTAAATACAATATCTACAAATAACTACAATGAAATAAACTAACTAAAGTACAAAAAATAAAAAAGAACTAAGTTACAAAAAATAAAAAAATATCCAATCAGAATATTCCTACCTTAATTCCGATTGGCTGATAGAATCCTATCAGCCAATCGGAATTCGAGGGACGCCATCTTGGATGACGTCCCTTAAAGGAACCGTCATTCTTCAGTTGGACGTCGCCAGAAGAAGATCGGTCCGCGGTGGAGGTCTTCAGGATGGAGCCGGTCGTCATCGGATGAAGATAGAAGATGCCGCTTGGATCAAGATGGTTGCCGGTCCGGATTGCCTCTTCTTCCCGGATAGGATGAAGACTTTGGAGCCTCTTCTGGACCTCTTCAGCCACCGGATGATGGATCGCCAACCCCCGCTTGGGTTGGATGAAGATTTTGGAGCCAGGACGGATCGGTGATACCTGGTGAGGTGAAGACAAGGTAGGATGATCTTCAGGGGCTTAGTGTTAGGTTTATTTAAGGGGGGTTTGGGTTAGATTAGGGGTATGTGGGTGGTGGGTTGTAATGTTGGGGGGGGTATTGTATGTTTTTTTTTACAGGCAAAAGAGCTGAACTTCTTGGGGCATGCCCCGCAAAGGGCCCTGTTCAGGGCTGGTAAGGTAAAAGAGCTTTTAACTTTAGTAATTTAGAATAGGGTAGGGCATTTTTTATTTTGGGGGGCTTTGTTGTTTTATTAGGGGGCTTAGAGTAGGTGTAATTAGTTTAAAATTGTTGTAATATTTTTCTTATGTTTGTAGATATTTTTTTCTTTTTTGTAACTTAGTTCTTTTTTATTTTTTGTACTTTAGTTAGTTTATTTCATTGTAGTTATTTGTAGATATTGTATTTAATTAATGTATTGATAGTGTAGTGTTAGGTTTAATTGTAGGTAATTGTTGGTATTTTATTTAATTAATTTTATGATAGTATAGTGTTAGGTTTAATTGTAACTTAGGTTAGGATTTATTTTACAGGTAATTTTGTAATTATTTTAACTAGGTAACTATTAAATAGTTCTTAACTATTTAATAGCTATTGTACCTGGTTAAAATAATTACAAAGTTGCCTGTAAAATAAATATTAATCCTAAAAAAGCTACAATGTAATTATAATTTATATTGTAGCTATATTAGGGTTTATTTTACAGGTAAGTATTTAGCTTTAAATAGGAATAATTTATTTAATAAGAGTTAATTAATTTCGTTAGATTAAAATTATATTTAATTTAGGGGGGTGTTAGTGTTAGGGTTAGACTTAGCTTTAGGGGTTAATCCATTTATTAGAATAGCGGTGAGCTCCGGTCGGCAGATTAGGGGATAATAATTTAAGTTAGGTGTCGGCGATGTTAGGGAGGGCAGATTAGGGGTTAATACTATTTATTATAGGGTTAGTGAGGCGGATTAGGGGTTAATAACTTTATAATAGTAGCGGTGCGGTCCGCTCAGCAGATTAGGGGTTAATAAGTGTAGGCAGGTGGAGGCGACGTTGAGGAGGGCAGATTAGGGGTTAATAAATATAATATAGGGGTAGGTGGTGTTAGGGGCAGCAGATTAGGGGTACATAAGGATAATGTAAGTAGCGGCGGTTTACGGAGCGGCAGATTAGGGGTTAAAAATAAAATGCAGGTGTTAGCGATAGCGGGGGCGGCAGATTAGGGGTTAATAAGTGTAAGGTTAGGGGTGTTTAGACTCGGGGTACATGTTAGGGTGTTAGGTGCAGACTTAGGAGGTGTTTCCGCATAGCAAACAATGGGGCTGCGTTAAGAGCTGAACGCGGCTTTTTTGCAGGTGTTAGTTTTTTTTTCAGCTCAAACAGCCCCATTGTTTTCTATGGGGGAATCGTGCACGAGCACGTTTTTGAGGCTGGCCGCTTGCGTAAGCAACTCTGGTATTGAAAGTTGAAGCTGCGTTAAAAATGCTCTACGCTCCTTTTTTGGAGCCTAACGCAGCCTTTATGTGGACTCTCAATACCAGAGTTATTTTTATGGTGCGGCCAGAAAAAAGCCGGCGTTAGATTTTCGGGTCGTTACCGACAAAACTCCAAATCTAGCCGATAGGTTGCTCCAAGCTGTGTTCGGAAATCTATTTAATAATACATAACCTGTATCCCATGACGTTATACCTTGTTTCTATGCCCGATCATGTTATTCAAATGCTTGCGTTATTATTTCTTCACGGAAGCGTTATTTCCGAGTTAGTGACATCACGAGAAACTTGTGATATGCTCACAGTATGGGCACTGTTTCTCCTGTACTAATTTCGTTTTTTTTTTACTCTGTTATTATGTGTCTGTATCTTACACACAAGTTTTTGCCATTGTAAATCCGTCTTTTGTACCCAGCACTATGGAATTTGGTGGTATTTATCAAATAAATGATGATGATAATAATAATAATGTATTGACTGGTGTGTAGTTTTTTTCAGCATTGCCTGATGGACACCCCAATATACCTACTCCGAAAATAAATGGAATGTTTACTGACTCCATGAAAACTATGTGGCAGTTATATCCTTTTCACACAAAAAAGAGCACCGGGAGTCATGCACAGAACTATAAAGGGTCAGAAAACACTTTGAGAGTTTTACAAAAAATGTTTAGTTATGCATAATAAAACAACTTTGCAATATATTTAATTATTTAGTTTGCCCTTTCATGTTATTTAGCTCTGGAAATTTAGCAATTTCTAATTCTAAGAACTTGAAATGCACCCTGCTGACTTCTCAAGCTAACCCTGCAACATATGTGTTCACAATTGGGTTTACCAGATAACTGCAAAACAATGCATTTTATACTATGTTTATAAATCTGGACTTGTTTGTGGACTAAAGCCTTGATTGGTAAAAGTGTGTGTGTGTGTGGGGGGGGGGGGTAGAGTTTGGCTACTGAAAAATAATTGTAGTAAAAAGAATGTTAATTTGTTTTGGACATGAAACCCAAAATTTTTATTTCATGGTTCAGATAGATGCAAAGACAGGAAAGCCAGCGAGTCATTCAGAGCGCAAGGTTTAAAAGATCCTAATTCTTTAATGTAACATGGGATACAAGGTGATAAAAGGTAAGATGCAGCAGGTAGTGAGCTGTCTTATGCGTTTCGGCCATAAGGCCTTATTCATAGACCTGATAAACACTGATAGGTACAAACTTAAATACATATAAAACCAAAGTGATTGGCTGCTGCACAGAAAACACTAAATTGACACCACCATTTAAAGAGATAGTACAAGGGGTATTAATACTATATTTGAAAATATCTTATAAGTATATATAATTAGACCGCTGCCCTATGAGCACGGAACATAATTAATTCATAGCCACCATTAAATGATAGTGGCAGTAGCTAAATAAGTGAGACCCTCTATGTACAAAACACACACTGCCTTGACAATAAAAATAGAATGACATATTAAATTGTCCTAAATCAGATACATACATCAATATAAGATTAAAGATTAATGATTAATAAGGAGGACTCTGCAATAATACTAGGGATAGCTCTAGCGAATAGTAGGTTGGGCAGGACCATAGATACATTTATGAGCTGCCATTAGAAGGAAACTTAATAAGGCACCATACAAGGTTAGTGGTAATAATTTTCAATTACGATGTAACAAATATAGGGTTGGAATAAAGATTGAACCCTATTTAGACAATATATTTAAATTAAAATGAATGTCATTAAGGTATATCAATTCTAATGGGTACATCAGGTATATCATAAATCAACCTAACGTTGCCAAATATTAATTATGTCTCCATCTATGTTTAAGACCTTCGGTCTTCTTGTTTGTAAAAGAAGGATCCAAAAGGCCTCCCTGTGAAGGAGTCTGTTGATTCTGTCACCACCTCTTGCTTTACTGTATACACATTCAATGACTTGCAAGATGAAAGTTGAGACATCTTGTGCATGACAGTTTATAAAATGTCTTGCCAGGTCAGAGCATTCTCTCCCATTGCTAATGTCATTAAGATGTTCTCTGATTCTCACCCTAACTTCTCGGGTGGAACAGCCTGTATATTGTACCATACAGTGTGTGCATTCAATTAAATAAACCACAAAGGGGGTTCGGCAGTTTTTAGCAACAGTCAAGATTATACCTTTTGTGTATACCAAGATTAAAATTGTGAGCCAATTTTAGTATAGGAATAAGCTATACATTTAGAAAAATGACACTTAAAGTGCCCCTTGACTGTTAGCCAACTGCTCTGCGCCCCGCTCTGCGCCCCCTTGGATTTTTTTAAGAACATGGTTCAGATAGAGTATGGATTTTAAACAACTTTCCAATTTATTTCTATTATATAATTTGTTTAATTGTCTTGTTGAAAAGCATATCTAGGTTGGCTCAAGAGCTGCTGAATGATAGCTGCACATATATGTCTCATATTATTGACTCAACCAATGTATTAACTAACAGTATTATCAACAGTTGTTTTGCTGCTTTTTCAACAAAGAATACCAAAAGAATGAAGCAAATTACATAACAGAAGTAAATGAGAAAGTTGTTTAAAATGGTATGTTCTGTATCTGTGGTTCATGTCCCTTTAAATATGTTAAAACTTTGCTGATATGTTAGCAGCACAAAATACATTTTTACACAAGATGCTCATTAAAAATGGCAATCAATGTCGTTTTTTTTTTAGTCAAAAGTAAACGTGAACCCCAGAGCGCAATCACAATTTACTCTCGCCAGGTTAGCATGACGTGAAAGCTCTCATAAAGGGTAGTGAGTTAAAAAAAAGTTGAACCAAACACAACATAAACACATTTGTTATATTTAGACTCATATATACACTATAAAAAAATTATTCACATAAATATTTAAAAAAAGGGTTTTAAAGGTATATGGTATGGTGTTTGACTGCAAAGGGCTATATTATATATATATATATATATATATATATATATATATATATATATATATATATATATATATATATACATATATACAAGTCTAAATATGTGTATATATGAGTATGTGTTTATATATATATATATATATATATGGTATATATATATATATATATATATAGTATATAATATACTGTATGTCTATGTATTTATATGTGTATTTATGTATATACATACGCATATACACACATATATATATATATATATATATATATATATATATATATATATATGGCAAGAAACTTGCACTCACTGGACTTTTTCAAAGTAACAAAATTTAATGTGACATTTCGGAGATAGAGTATCCCCTTCCTCAGACAAAAGTGAAATGGCAATACAAGCAGTATAAAAAGACAACCAAAATAGTGACCCCTCCCCCCAATTAGGACAAAAACCGCCAAAAAATGGTAGTCATGGCTACCACACAATCAAATAACATGTGTTGTTAAACAAAACAATTATTGCTGAGAAATTCAAAATTGATAGATCAAGTGATTAAATATTATAGTGTAAAGCACTAAATCATGTGAAACAGTAACCATACTTACAAAGTGTAATAAAGAAGTATAATAAAGAGTATATACCTATATCTGGCAACTATGGAGTATCAAATTCTATGTGTTATTCACATATACTCACGCATATCTCATTAAAAAACTGTATATGGGAACCTGCGTCATGGGGAGAAACACAAACTAGCACACGCTAACAAACTCACAGTCTCAAAGTTCTAAAGCAAAGAGGGGTGCATACACAACACAGTGCCATGGAAGATGAGGGAACAAGACATAAATAATTGTACATCTATTACTATGCATTGAATAATAGGCTTTAACTCACAATCTTGAAAGTAAAATCCACCAGGACCGGTCATGGCGAAAACCGGAAGTGGAGGGGGCAAGTAGTGACATCACGTCACCAAGGCAACGACTAAAGCATTGCATACTGAGGGCGCATAGTCAGACTGTGGGGCGCAGTAGCCACTATCAGACTGTAGAGCGCAATATCCACTGTGAGTAAAAAGAAAGGTGACCTAAGTATATTACAAGAAAAGTACAAATCACAACACCACACAGGGTAAACATTAGTCTGTTAGATAGAATTCGTAACCAAACGGTAACAAGAGGTCCTGGGTCTCATATCAATGTACCAATGGGAAAATGGGGATCAGACACTGCACACCCCTAACATATGCAATACCAGCATTACACCTAAGGCAGGGAAGTAAAATTAAAATAATAATATTATAATAGGTGGAAACTAATATAACTAGTTTGCAGAGATAAGAGACTAGTGAATAAATAAAAAGAAGTCACAAGTGATTCAAAACCAAAGTGTGTACTACACGGCTCATGTCATGTACCTTATCAACAAATAAAAATTGTACCTTATCAACAAATAAAAATTGTCACAAATATAAAAGTGAGCAATAGTAGACACCTGTCACCACAGGTAGTAAGCCGAGAACTTTAAATATGCTCCTCAAAACTATACAGGTATTGGCTAGTAAGGAATGAACAAACATACTAGAAAAGCATACTAGAAAAGCAGGACATCAGGCAGAACAGACCCCAAATCTAAACTAGACACTGTGATGGCATACATCAAAACTAAGCCTAGAACAACTGTGAGCCTCAAAAGTCACAAAAGAAACAAAAATGACAAAGATAAATACATGCAAAAGAATGCAAAGGAATCCTGTCCACACATACAGAGGATAAGACTAACAAGCACACATCCACCAGATCAAGAGACACAGACACATATGTCAAATTAAAGATTAAATGAATCAGGACTCTCACGAGTGGAGAAAATGGATCAGGACCCCCACAAATGCAAAAACTGGTGAATAGTTCTCTGGAGTATAACTCTCAAGGATTATGTCCATAGACTTTTCTTCTGGTAACTACAAGAAGCAGTGCCAATCTACCACCGTATTAAGTCCATTGTGCTGCGTTGTCTTCAGGTGATGGATCCATCTTGCTTCTGTTTGTAATAAGATCGTATTACGATCACCTCCTCGTCTCAATGGGGGAATATGATCAATCAGAATGAAACGTAAGTCATTCAATGTATGGCCAGCTTCAACAAAGTGTCTGGCCACCGGTTGATCACTTTTATGATTCTTCAATGCTATCCTGATGGCCGACCTGTGGTTGGCAAACCTTGTCCTGGCATCATCTGTCGTTTTACCGACATAGAAGCGCCCGCAGCAACAGTTCAAAAGATAAACCACATGTGTTGTCGTACACGTGATAAAGTGCCTGATCTTAAATCTCTTGTTCGTGTGGGGGTGGGCAAATGTTGGGCCCGTCAACATAGAGCTGCAGGTTGTGCAGCCAGTGCACCTATAGCAGCCATTCTTCTTCTTCCTTAGTAGCCAGTTAGATGGAGTGTAGCAATGGGCTGGATCAGTAATCATTAGAGCATCTTTCAGGTTCCTATTACGCTTATATCCCACTCTAGGATGTTCCCACTCTTCAAATGGGAGAGAAGGATCACTCTTGATGATATGCCAATATTGGTTAAGGCTATTGCCTAACTCCCTCATAGACGGACTGTATGTGGTAGTGAAGGTGAGTCTTTTGGTGTCGCTTCGAGATGTCGTTTGCTTCCCAGGTTCCACATTCGTGACTTCTTGCATATTCTTCTTGATTAGTTGAGGATTATAACCTCTCTGTTTGAATTTCTCTGCCATCGCTGTGAGTTGGGTTGACATCAATTCAGGTTCACTGTTATTTCTTACTACCCTAAGGAGTTGGGCTTTAGGAATCGCCCTCAAGAGACTGGTTGGGTGACTGCTGTTCGCATGGAGGAGTGAATTCCGATTGGTGGATTTACAGAACAGTGCCATACCCAGATGTCGTTGGCCCTTTTTGAAAATCTTCAAATCAAGGAATTCAACCGCTGTTTCCTGGATATTAAGTTTGAACATTACTGGGTTGTCCAGTGCATTGAGCTGGTCAAACCAACCCTGTAGGCTCTCTGCTGAGCCACTCCAGATGATAAAGAGGTCGTCTATATAACGACGGTAATATTTCACCTCTGGTCTGTCAAAAATCCCCATGACTGTTGTTTCATAATTATCCATGAATATGTTAGCCAGGGATGGGGCCACATTTGACCCCATAGCAGTCCCGGCTATTTGCTGGTAAAATGAATTTTCAAATCTGAAGTAGTTCAATCGCAGGCTTAGATCCAGCAGCTCAATGAGAAACTCTCTGGGTGGACCAATATAGGGATATCGGTCAAGTGTCTCAGAAACACATCCCTTCCCTCTTTCGTGGGGGATAATGGTGTAAAGACTATTCACGTTGGCAGTTGCCAAAATCCACGAATCATCCACTTCTACTTCAGTCAGATTAAGGATAAGCTGTGAAGAGTCACGAAGATATGACCGTATATTCTTGACTAGTGGTTGAAGGAAGCTATCCACGAACACAGCTAATTTCAATGTAATGGAATTCCGTGCAGAGACAATAGGTCTCCCGGGTGGTGTCGTCATGTCCTTATGGATTTTAGGTAATGTATATAGTATCGGGCATGATGGAAATTCCACTAACAAGTATTTCATAGTGTTCTCATTAATCCATCCAGCTGTGAGACCCTTCAACACCGTTTCTTTGATAATGGCTTTGAAGTGGGATGTGGGATCGTATGGTAGTGGTAAATAAGTCTCCGGATCACTTAGTTGTTGCAATATTTCACTCTGATAGTAAGAGTAATCAAGGATCACAACCGCACCGCCCTTGTCCGCCATTCTGATCACAATTTCAGGGTCCGTAGACAAAGATTGCAGTGCTTGTTTTTCATCTGTTGTCAAATTATTGCGGTATTTCACTTGTTCCATTTTATTGAGGTCTTGGGACACCAGGCGCATATATGTTCTAATGCTGGAATTCTGGCTTTGTAGATCAAAAGAGCTTTTCATTTTGAACCCTGAATCAATCTGTTGGGCACCTGTATTGGAATCTTTAAAAAATTATTTAAGTCTCAACGTGCGTTAAAACTTGTGACAGTCAATGAATAAGTCAAATTCATCCTCCTTACGTGTGGGGACAAAACTCAAACCTTTGTTCAAAAGGGACACTTCGGCAGGAGACAGAGACCGTTGGCTAAGATTCACCACTAAATCAGCCTCCGGTCTAGCAGTATCGGTTACCTCGGGGGTAGCGGTGGTTTTTTCTCGCCACCCGCCCCTCTGTATTTCTCGCCACATATGTGTCTGTGTCTCTTGATCTGGTGGATGTGTGCTTGTTAGTCTTATCCTCTGTATGTGTGGACAGGATTCCTTTGCATTCTTTTGTATGTATTTATCTTTGTTATTTTTGTTTCTTTTGTGACTTTTGAGGCTCACAGTTGTTCTAGGCTTAGTTTTGATGTATGCCATCACAGTGTCTAGTTTAGATTTGGGGTCTGTTCTGCCTGATGTCCTGCTTTTCTAGTATGCTTTTCTAGTATGTTTGTTCATTCCTTACTAGCCAATACCTGTATAGTTTTGAGGAGCATATTTAAAGTTCTCGGCTTACTACCTGTGGTGACAGGTGTCTACTATTGCTCACTTTTATATTTGTGACAATTTTTATTTGTTGATAAGGTACAATTTTTATTTGTTGATAAGGTACATGACATGAGCCGTGTAGTACACACTTTAGTTTTGAATCACTTGTGACTTCTTTTTATTTATTCACTAGTCTCTTATCTCTGCAAACTAGTTATATTAGTTTCCACCTATTATAATATTATTATTTTCATTTTACTTCCCTGCCTTAGGTATAATGCTGGTATTGCATATGTTAGGGGTGTGCAGTGTCTGATCCACATTTTCCCATTGGTACATTGATATGAGACCCAGGACCTCTTGTTACCGTTTGGTTACGAATTCTATTTAACAGACTAATGTTTACCCTATGTGGCGTTGTGATTTGTACTTTTCTTGTAATATACTTAGGTCACCTTTCTTTTTACTCACAGTGGATATTGCGCTCTACAGTCTGATAGTGGCTACTGCGCCCCACAGTCTGACTATGCGCCCTCAGTATGCAATGCTTTAGTCGTTGCCTTGGTGACGTGATGTCTCTACTTGCCCCCTCCACTTCCGGTTTTCGCCATGACCGGTCCTGGTGGATTTTACTTTCGAGCGTGTGAGTTAAAGCCTATTATTCAATGCATAGTAATAGATGTACAATTATTTATGTCTTGTTCCCTCATCTTCCATGGCACTGTGTTGTGTATGCACCCCTCTTTGCTTTAGAACTTTGAGACTGTGAGTTTGTTAGCGTGTGCTAGTTTGTGTTTCTCCCCATGACGCAGGTTCCCATATACAGTTTTTTAATGAGATATGCGTGAGTATATGTGAATAACACATAGAATTTGATACTCCATAGTTGCCAGATATAGGTATATACTCTTTATTATACTTCTTTATTACACTTTGTAAGTATGGTTACTGTTTCACATGATTTAGTGCTTTACACTATAATATTTAATCACTTGATCAATCAATTTTGAATTTCTCAGCAATAATTGTTTTGTTTAACAACACATGTTATTTGATTGTGTGGTAGCCATGACTACCATTTTTTGGCGGTTTTTGTCCTAATTGGGGGGAGGGGTCACTATTTTGGTTGTCTTTTTATACTGCTTGTATTGCCATTTCACTTTTGTCTGAGGAAGGGGATACTCTATCTCCGAAACGTCACATTAATTTTTGATACTTTAAAAAAGTCCAGTGAGTGCAAGTTTCTTGCCATATATACCTATTATCCACTAGCACCCTGGCTGCAGAAGTTTTGAAGTGAGAGTGCTCATCTTGGCTATATATATATATATATATATATATATATATATATATATATATATATATGGGACAAAAAAAGAACAAAGATGAAGGTGTTAAAATAAAGAGGAGTAAAATACTTACAGTATAATAGAATATTGTCTCACAAATATCCACAAGCTAAGGTTACTACAAGCCGCTCAAGCCCCGAGATTAGTATTGTTAGAAGAAACCTTTCGCAATCCTAGGTAATATGAGGAAACAGAGGACGAGATGGGGTTAAAATGGCGCTACACCTGATTTTAAAGGAGAGAGATATGTCTAAATCTCAATATAAAAAATGAACTAATATATATTTTAACACTTGGTGTATGATATCACAGGTAGGTAAACAAAAAGATATTTAATTGTAGTTCTATACCAATACTAGGTTGCTGGTGGGATGACGTTACTTTACACACACAAAAAATTATATATATATATATATATATATATATATAAGCAACCCTTTGCAACTACAGGTATATAGTCCAGATAGAATTGTAGATGATAGAATAGCAGTTCATTTATATATCCAGTGTAAATCTTAATTAAAGGTATGCTTAAAGGGACACTGAACCCAATTTTTTTCTTTCGTGATTCAGATAGAGCATGAGATTTTAAGCAACTTTCTAATTTACTCCTATTATCAAATTTTCTTCATTCTCTTGGTATCTTTATTTGAAATGCAAGAATGTAAGTTTAGATGCAGGTCCATTTTTGGTGAACAACCTGGGTTGTTCTTGCTGATTGGTGAATAAATTCATCTACCAATAAAAAAGTGTTGTCCAGAGTCCTGAACCCAAAAAAAGCTTAGGGGCGCGATCCGATATCGATCGCAGTTTGCGGCGCAAGCGAGGGAACCGGCGTCGCCCGCAGTTTCAGCTCGCAACTCGAGCTATCCCATATAGGTCGCCGTCAGATGCTAACGTGCCGTAAGTCTCACAAACCAGCGATGTCCAGAAATCTGCGTAAGTACAAATTTCTGGCGTCGCCAGTGACTTGCGCCACGTTAGAATCTGCCGGCGCCTATAAAACCTGACTAAAGTCTAAAACACCCGCACTGTCTAACACGCCTCCCTAACATAGCCCGCACTGTCTAACACGCCTCCCTAACATAGCCCGCACTGTCTAACCCTCTATCCGCTATCCCCCCTCACTAGCCTAACAATAAAAATGCTATTAACCCCTAAACCGCCGCTCCTTTACCCCGCCGCAACCTAATAAAATTATTAACCCCTAAACCGCCGCTCCCGTACCCCGCCGCCAGCTATATTATATCTATAACCCCCTAAAGTGAGCCCCTAACACCGCCGCCATCTATATTAAAATTATTAACCCCTAATCTAAGCCCCTTACACCGCCGCCATCTCTATTAAAATGATTAACCCCTAATTTAATCTACCTACCCTGCCGCCAGCTATATTATCTATATTAACCCTAAGTATATTATAGTTAATATAGTTATTACATTATATATATTAACTATATTAACCCTAATTATATTAGGGTTAATATAGTTAATATAGTTACTATAGTATTTATATTAACTATATTAACTCTATCTAACCCTAACACCCCTAACTAAATTTATATTAAATTAATCTAATTAATTTATAAACTAAAATATTCCTATTTAAATCTAAATACTTACCTATAAAATAAACCCTAAGATAGCTACAATATAATTAATAATTACATTGTAGCTATGTTAGGGTTAATATTTATTTTACAGGTAAATAGTTAATTATTTTAACTAGGTATAATAGATATTAAATAGTTATTAACTATTTAATATCTACCTAGTTAAAATAATTACCCAATTACCTGTAAAATAAATACACCTACACTATCAATAAATGTAATAAACTACAAACATCTATCTAAAAATACAATTAAATTAACTAAACTAAATTACAAAAAAAAACAAACACTAAATTACAAAAAATAAAAAAAAGATTAAAAGATTTTTAAGCTAATTACACCTATTCTAAGCCCCCTAATAAAATAATAAACCCCCAAAATAACAAAAATTCCCTGCCCTATTCTAAATTAAACAAATTTCAAAGCTCTTTACCTTACCAGCCCTTAAAAGGGCCTTTTGTGGGGCATGCCCCAAAGAATTCAGCTATTTTGCATTCAATAAATACAATCCCCCCCCCCCCCCATTACAACCCACCACCCACATACCCCTATTCTAAACCCACCCAAACCCCCCTTAATAAATCCTAACACTACCCCCCTGAAGATCTCCCTACCTTGTCTTCACCACACCGGGCCGAACTCCTCATCCGATCCGGGCGATGTCGTCCTCCAAGCGGCAAAGAAGAATTCTTCCTCCGGCGACGTCTTCCTCCAAGCGGCAAAGAAGAAATCTTCCTCCGGCGACGTCTTCCTCCAAGCGGCAAAGAAGAAATCTTCCTCCGGCGACGTCTTCCTCCAAGCGGCAGCAAAGTCTTCAGTCTTCCGGCGGCATCTTCAATCTTCTTTCTTCGCTCCGCCGCCGCGGAGCATCCATCCCGGCCGATCGCTAAACTTGGAATGAGGTACCTTTAAATGACGTCATCCAAGATGGCGTCCGCCGAATTCCGATTGGCTGATAGGATTCTATCAGCCAATCGGAATTAAGTTAAAAAAATCTGATTGGCTGATTGAATCAGCCAATCAGATTCAGGTTCAATCCGATTGGCTGATCCAATCAGCCAATCAGATTGAGCTCGCATTCTATTGGCTGTTCCGATCAGCCAATAGAATGCGAGCTCAATCTGATTGGCTGATTGGATCAGCCAATCGGATTGAACCTGAATCTGATTGGCTGATTCAATCAGCCAATCAGATTTTTTTAACTTAATTCCGATTGGCTGATAGAATCCTATCAGCCAATCGGAATTCGGCGGACGCCATCTTGGATGACGTCATTTAAAGGTACCTCATTCCAAGTTTAGCGATCGGCCGGGATGGATGCTCCGCGGCGGCGGAGCGAAGAAAGAAGATTGAAGATGCCGCCGGAAGACTGAAGACTTTGCTGCCGCTTGGAGGAAGACGTCGCCGGAGGAAGATTTCTTCTTTGCCGCTTGGAGGAAGACGTCGCCGGAGGAAGAATTCTTCTTTGCCGCTTGGAGGACGACATCGCCCGGATCGGATGAGGAGTTCGGCCCGGTGTGGTGAAGACAAGGTAGGGAGATCTTCAGGGGGGTAGTGTTAGGATTTATTAAGGGGGGTTTGGGTGGGTTTAGAATAGGGGTATGTGGGTGGTGGGTTGTAATGGGGGGGGGGGGGGATTGTATTTATTGAATGCAAAAGAGCTGAATTCTTTGGGGCATGCCCCACAAAAGGCCCTTTTAAGGGCTGGTAAGGTAAAGAGCTTTGAAATTTGTTTAATTTAGAATAGGGCAGGGAATTTTTGTTATTTTGGGGGTTTATTATTTTATTAGGGGGCTTAGAATAGGTGTAATTAGCTTAAAAATCTTTTAATCTTTTTTTTATTTTTTGTAATTTAGTGTTTGTTTTTTTTTGTAATTTAGTTTAGTTAATTTAATTGTATTTTTAGATAGATGTTTGTAGTTTATTACATTTATTGATAGTGTAGGTGTATTTATTTTACAGGTAATTGGGTAATTATTTTAACTAGGTAGATATTAAATAGTTAATAACTATTTAATATCTATTATACCTAGTTAAAATAATTAACTATTTACCTGTAAAATAAATATTAACCCTAACATAGCTACAATGTAATTATTAATTATATTGTAGCTATCTTAGGGTTTATTTTATAGGTAAGTATTTAGATTTAAATAGGAATATTTTAGTTTATAAATTAATTAGATTAATTTAATATAAATATAGTTAGGGGTGTTAGGGTTAGATAGAGTTAATATAGTTAATATAAATACTATAGTAACTATATTAACTATATTAACCCTAATATAATTAGGGTTAATATAGTTAATATATATAATGTAATAACTATATTAACTATAATATACTTAGGGTTAATATAGATAACATAGCTGGCGGCGGGGTAGGTAGATTAAATTAGGGGTTAATCATTTTTATATAGGTGGCGGCGGTGTAAGGGGTCAGATTACGGGATAGATAAGGTAGATGGCGGCGGTTTTAGGGGCTCACAGTAGGGGGTTAGTTTATGTAGATGGCGGCGGGGTCGGGGAGCGGCGTTTTAGGGGGTAATAACTTTATTAGGGATTTCGGGGGGGGGGGGGGATCGCGGTTGACAGGGAGATAGACATTGCGCATGCGTTAGGTGTTAGGTTTATTTTAGAAGATCGCGGTTGACAGGGAGATAGACATTGCGCATGCGTTAGGTGTTAGGTTTATTTTAGCAGATCGCGGTTGACAGGGAGATAGACATTGCGCATGCGTTAGGTGTTAGGTTTATTTTAGCAGCTAGTTTAGGGAGTTACGGGGCTCCAATAGTCAGCGTAAGGCTTCTTACGGCTGCTTTTTGTGGCGAGGTGAAAATGGAGTAAGTTTTCTCCATTTTCGCCACGTAAGTCCTTACGCTGCATATTGGATACCAAATTGCGCGGGTTTGGTATACCTGCCTATGGCCCAAAAAACTGCGGGCGACGGCAGAAATATACGGGCGTAACTTCTAGCTTACGCCGTATATAGGATACCAAATCCGCGCAATTATTGGCGTCGCCGGCTTTTGCGGGCGACGCTTTATATCGGATCGACCCCTTTATGCCTTCTTTTTCAAATAAAGATAGCAAGGGAATGAAGAAAAATTGATAATATGAGTAAATTAGAAAGTTGCTTAAAATTGCATGCTCTTTCTGTATTACAAAAGAAAAAAATTTGGGTTCAGTGTCCCTTTAACACTTCAATTGGTGTGTAAACTTTATAATCCTGGTGGAAATCTTCTGAATTGACTACTTACGAGACGTTACCCCAAACTTATGAGATAAGTGGGGAGCTCAGGCGCTACACCTGATTTTAAAGGAGAGAGATATGTTTAAATCTTAATATAAAAAATGAACCTATATATATTTTAACACTTGGTGTATGATATCACAGGTAGGTACACAAAAAGATATTCAGTTATAGTTCTATACCAATACTAGGTTGCTGGTGGGATGACGTTACTTTACACACACTAAAAATAATAATAATATATATATACACACAAAAGTATATGAGATGGCGCTAGATACAGCTCATATATATGAGCTATTAAGTAAATTTCCTTATAAATACTGCTTGTCAATGACAAAATATGGATGACACGTAATATGCTATATTATATGTATGTGTTGTATCTATATGTTGTATCTATATATAATGATACCACTTGAAAACATATATGACATATAAAAAAACGTACAATATAACAATGACAGAAACAATACATATGAAGTGCTCCGGTTTTGTAAACCGAGTTTTATACCGGATTGCACCCAAGAGGGTTTTTACTACAGACAACAGAAACTAAAGTGTACAATGTCACTTTATTTTAAATATGTTTAAAGATTACCTCATATGACATTGAGGTTATTAAATGTAAGCAGGGTTCTTATATATGTACGTTCAATAAATATTTGTCTTAAATCGGTATAACACTATTTGCGGCTTATTTCTATTCTATCTATATACTTATCATTGAGAGACACCCGGGATACCTTAAAGTCTACTATACCCCAGGAAACACCAAAGGAACAACAGTGGAATCCTGTGAAGTTTGTCAAGAAAAGACCAGCAATCCACAGATGCATCACTATCCTTAAAGGGCCGGTTCAACAGTGCACCTCCCCTGAGCTCCCCACTTACCTTATAAGATTGGGGTAACTTCTCGTAAGTAGTCAATTCAGAAGATTTCCACCAGGATTATAAAGTTTACACACCAATTGAGGCGTTAAGCATACCTTTAATTAAGATTTACACTGGATATATAAATGAACTGCCATTCTATCATCTATAATTCTATCGTGAATTTGTTCTAACCCTTGAAAAATTCTGGACTATATCGTTGCAAAGGGTTGCTTTTATATATATACTAGTCCTAAAGCCCGTGTACACAGGCCATTTTTTGCAGTACAGCGGTCCCACCCCTTTGTCTCTCTCCCCCTCTTTTGCTTTCTCTCTTCCCCTCTTTTGCTGTCTCTCTCCCTCTCTTTTGCTCTCTCTCTTCCCCCTCTCATTTGCTCTCTCTCTCCTCTCGTTTGCTCTCTCTCTCCTCTCTTTTGCTGTTTCTCTCCCTCTCTTTTGCTCTCTCCCCCCTCTCTTTTGCGCTCTCTCCCCCTCTCTTTTGCGCTCTCTCCCCCCTCTCTTTTGCGCTCTCTCCCCCCTCTCTTTTGTGCTCTCTCCCCCTCACTTTTGTGCTCTCT
This sequence comes from Bombina bombina, assembly GCF_027579735.1. NCBI lineage: Eukaryota > Metazoa > Chordata > Amphibia > Anura > Bombinatoridae > Bombina > Bombina bombina. Next base: position 265,623,637 of record NC_069504.1, on the reverse strand, counting down.
CCCCCCTCTCTTTTGTGCTCTCTCCCCCTCTCTTTTGAGCTCTCTCCCCCTCTCTTTTGTGCTCTCTCCCCCTCTCTTCTGTGCTCTCTCCCCCCTCTCTTTTGTGCTCTCTCCCCCCTCTCTTTTGTGCTCTCTCCCCCACTCTTTTGTGCTCTCTACCCCCTCGCTTTTGTGCTCTTTCCCCCCTCTCTTTTGCTGTCTCTCTCCCCCCTCTCTTTTGTGCTCTCTCCCCCTCTCTTTTGTGCTCTCTCCCCCTCTCTTTTGTGCTCTCTCCCCCCTCTCTTTTGTGCTCTCTCCCCCCTCTCTTTTGCGCTCTCTCCCCCTCTCTTTTGCGCTCTCTCCCCCTCTCTTTTGTGCTCTCTCCCCCTCTCTTTTGTGCACTCTCTTCCCCTCTTTTGCTGTCTCTCTCCCTCTCTTTTGCTCTCTCTTCCCCCTCTCATTTGCTCTCTCTCTCCTCTCGTTTGCTCTCTCTCTCCTCTCTTTTGCTGTTTCTCTCCCTCTCTTTTGCTCTCTCCCCCCTCTCTTTTGCGCTCTCTCCCCCTCTCTTTTGCGCTCTCTCCCCCTCTCATTTGCACTCTCTCCCCCCTCTCTTTTGTGCTCTCTCCCCCTCTCTTTTGTGCTCTCTCCCCCCTCTCTTTTGTGCTCTCTCCCCCTCTCTTTTGTGCTCTCTCCCCCTGTCTTTTGTGCTCTCTCCCCCTCTCTTCTGTGCTCTCTCCCCCCTCTCTTTTGTGCTCTCTCCCCCCTCTCTTTTGTGCTCTCTCCCCCACTCTTTTGTGCTCTCTACCCCCTCGCTTTTGTGCTCTTTCCCCCCTCTCTTTTGCTGTCTCTCTCCCCCCTCTCTTTTGTGCTCTCTCCCCCTCTCTTTTGTGCTCTCTCCCCCTCTCTTTTGTGCTCTCTCCCCCCTCTCTTTTGTGCTCTCTCCCCCCTCTCTTTTGCGCTCTCTCCCCCTCTCTTTTGCGCTCTCTCCCCCTCTCTTTTGTGCTCTCTCCCCCCTCTCTTTTGTGCACTCTCTCCCTCTCTTTTGCTGTCTCTCTCCCTCTCTTTATCCCCCTTCTTCTGCTCTAGTCTCTCTATCCCCCCTCTTTAGAGCTCTCCTGTCTCGGCAGTCGGCCCCGGCATTTGGCTCCGCCCTGCCCGGCCCCACCCACATCATGTCCCGCCCCATCCACGTCACACCAGGGACCCGCCCACGTTGCACCCGCCCGGCCACGCCCTTGTCGCACCCACCCGGCCCCGCCCACTCCACCACACGCCAGATCAGTTGGAAGGCCAGGTGTGTTTGTCTTTGCGCACAGTCTCTACTGCGCATGACAGCTTCGGATAAACACACTTGGCCTTTTATTATATAGGATATATATATATATATATATATATATATATAATGTCAGTTAGCCAGTGGTCCAGCACTCAAACCTTTGAACACACTTGACCTGGGTGCAATCCTCAATAGTTTAGTCATATAATATAGCACGAAAAGGAGGGCACTCACAGGATTTGAAAGAGGTCAATATGGTTTAATGAGCATACTTACGGCTAGATTTGGAGTTTTGTCGGTAAGGACCCGAAAAGCTAACGCCGGCTTTTTTCTGGCCGCACCATAAAAATAACTCTGGTATTGAAAGTCCACATAAAGGCTGCGTTAGGCTCCAAAAAAGGAGCGTAGAGCATTTTTAACGCAGCTTCAACTCTCAATACCAGAGTTGCTTACGCAAGCGGCCAGCCTCAAAAACGTGCTCGTGCACGATTCCCCCATAGAAAACAATGGGGCTGTTTGAGCTGCAAAAAAGCCTAACACCTGCAAAAAAGCCGCGATCAGCTCTTAACGCAGCCCCATTGTTTGCTATGCGGAAACACCTCCTAAGTCTGCACCTAACACCCTAACATGTACCCCGAGTCTAAACACCCCTAACCTTACACTTATTAACCCCTAATCTGCCGCCCCCGCTATCGCTGACACCTGCATTTTATTTTTAACCCCTAATCTGCCGCTCCGTAAACCACCGCTACTTACATTATCCTTATGTACCCCTAATCTGCTGCCCCTAACACCGCCGACCCCTATATTATATTTATTAACCCCTAATCTGCCCCCCACAACGTCGCCTCCACCTGCCTACACTTATTAACCCCTAATCTGCCTACCGGACCTGAGCGCTACTATAATAAAGTTATTAACCCCTAATCCGCCTCACTAACCCTATAATAAATAGTATTAACCCCTAATCTGCCCTCCCTAACATCGCCGACACCTAACTTCAATTATTAACCCCTAATCTGCCGACTGGAGCTCACCGCTATTCTAATAAATGGATTAACCCCTAAAGCTAAGTCTAACCCTAACACTAACACCCCCCTAAGTTAAATATAATTTTAATCTAACGAAATTTATTAACTCTTATTAAATAAATTATTCCTATTTAAAGCTAAATACTTACCTGTAAAATAAATCCTAATATAGCTACAATATAAATTATAATTACATTGTAGCTATTTTAGGATTAATATTTATTTTACAGGCAACTTTGTAATTATTTTAACCATGTACAATAGCTATTAAATAGTTAAGAACTATTTAATAGTTACCTAGTTAAAATAATTACAACATTACCTGTAAAATAAATCCTAACCTAAGTTACAATTAAACCTAACACTATACTATCATTAAATTAATTAAATAAAATACCTACAATTACCTACAATTAAACCTAACACTACACTATCAATACATTAATTAAATACAATATCTACAAATAACTACAATGAAATAAACTAACTAAAGTACAAAAAATAAAAAAGAACTAAGTTACAAAAAAGAAAAAAATATCAACAAACATAAGAAAAATATTACAACAATTTTAAACTAATTACACCTACTCTAAGCCCCCTAATAAAACAACAAAGCCCCCCAAAATAAAAAATGCCCTACCCTATTCTAAATTACTAAAGTTAAAAGCTCTTTTACCTTACCAGCCCTGAACAGGGCCCTTTGCGGGGCATGCCCCAAGAAGTTCAGCTCTTTTGCCTGTAAAAAAAAACATACAATACCCCCCCCCAACATTACAACCCACCACCCACATACCCCCTAATCTAACCCAAACCCCCCTTAAATAAACCTAACACTAAGCCCCTGAAGATCATCCTTCCTTGTCTTCACCTCACCAGGTATCACCGATCCGTCCTGGCTCCAAAATCTTCATCCAACCCAAGCGGGGGTTGGCGATCCATCATCCGGTGGCTGAAGAGGTCCAGAAGAGGCTCCAAAGTCTTCAGCCTATCCGGTAAGAAGAAGCGATCCGGACCGGCAACCATCTTGATCCAAGCGGCATCTTCTATCTTCATCCGATGACGACCGGCTCCATCCTGAAGACCTCCACCGTGGACCCATCTTCTTCCGGCAACATCCAACTGAAGAATGACGGTTCCTTTAAGGGACGTCATCCAAGATGGCGTCCCTCGAATTCCGATTGGCTGATAGGATTCTCTCAGCCAATCGGAATTAAGGTAGGAATATTCTGATTGGCTGATGGAATCAGCCAATCAGAATCAAGTTCAATCCGATTGGCTGATCCAATCAGCCAATCAGATTGAGCTCGCATTCTATTGGCTGTTCCAAGATGGTTGCCGGTCTGGATCGCCTCTTCTTCCCGGATAGGATGAAGACTTTGGAGCCTCTTCTGGACCTCTTCAGCCACCGGATGATGGATCGCCAACCCCCGCTTGGGTTGGATGAAGATTTTGGAGCCAGGACGGATCGGTGATACCTGGTGAGGTGAAGACAAGGTAGGATGATCTTCAGGGGCTTAGTGTTAGGTTTATTTAAGGGGGGTTTGGGTTAGATTAGGGGTATGTGGGTGGTGGGTTGTAATGTTGGGGGGGGTATTGTATGTTTTTTTTTACAGGCAAAAGAGCTGAACTTCTTGGGGCATGCCCCGCAAAGGGCCCTGTTCAGGGCTGGTAAGGTAAAAGAGCTTTTAACTTTAGTAATTTAGAATAGGGTAGGGCATTTTTTATTTTGGGGGGCTTTGTTGTTTTATTAGGGGGCTTAGAGTAGGTGTAATTAGTTTAAAATTGTTGTAATATTTTTCTTATGTTTGTAGATATTTTTTTATTTTTTGTAACTTAGTTCTTTTTTATTTTTTGTACTTTAGTTAGTTTATTTCATTGTAGTTATTTGTAGATATTGTATTTAATTAATGTATTGATAGTGTAGTGTTAGGTTTAATTGTAGGTAATTGTAGGTATTTTATTTAATTAATTTAATGATAGTATAGTGTTAGGTTTAATTGTAACTTAGGTTAGGATTTATTTTACAGGTAATTTTGTAATTATTTTAACTAGGTAACTATTAAATAGTTCTTAACTATTTAATAGCTATTGTACCTGGTTAAAATAATTGCAAAGTTGCCTGTAAAATAAATATTAATCCTAAAATAGCTACAATGTAATTATAATTTATATTGTAGCTATATTAGGGTTTATTTTACAGGTAAGTATTTAGCTTTAAATAGGAATAATTTATTTAATAAGAGTTAATTAATTTCGTTAGATTAAAATTATATTTAATTTAGGGGGGTGTTAGTGTTAGGGTTAGACTTAGCTTTAGGGGTTAATCCATTTATTAGAATAGCGGTGAGCTCCGGTCGGCAGATTAGGGGTTAATAATTGAAGTTAGGTGTCGGCGATGTTAGGGAGGGCAGATTAGGGGTTAATACTATTTATTATAAGGTTAGTGAGGCGGATTAGGGGTTAATAACTTTATAATAGTATCGGTGCGGTCCGCTCGGCTGATTAGGGGTTAATAAGTGTAGGCAGGTGAAGGCGACATTGAGGGGGGCAGATTAGGGGTTAATAAATATAATATAGGGGTCGGCGGTGTTAGGGGCAGCAGATTAGGGGTACATAGCTATAATGTAGGTGGCGGCGCTTTGCGGTCGGCAGATTAGGGGTTAATTATTGTAGGTAGCTGGCGGCGACGTTGTGGGGGGCAGATTAGGGGTTAATAAATATAATACAGGGGTCGGCGGTGTTAGGGGCAGCAGATTAGGGGTACATAAGTATACCGTAGGTGGCGGTCGGCAGATTAGGGGTTAAAAAATTTTTAATCGAGTGGCGGCGATGTGGGGGGGCCTCGGTTTAGGGGTACATAGGTAGTTTATGGGTGTTAGTGTACTTTAGAGTACAGTAGTTAAGAGCTTTATGAACCGGCGTTAGCCCAAAAAGCTCTTAACTACTGACTTTTTTCCTGCGGCTGGAGTTTTGTCGTTAGATGTCTAACGCTCACTTCATACACGACTCTAAATACCGGAGTTAGAAAGATCCCATTGAAAAGATAGGATACGCAATTGACGTAAGGGGATCTGCGGTATGGAAAAGTCGCAGCTGAAAAGTGAGCGTTAGACCCTATTTTGAGTGACTCCAAATACCGGAGTTAGCCTAAAACTAGCGTTAGGAGCCTCTAACGCTGGTTTTCACGGCTAACGCCAAACTCCAAATCTAGGCCATAGTAAGTTAATGCGTAACAGGTCATGGTCGACGTTTCAGTTCCTTTCAGTGAGACTTCTTCAAGACAAATTTTAAATCTCAGGGCAGCTACCAAGCCGTGCTCCCAATGGAAAGATCTTTATAAAAAGCTTCCTTCTAGCAAAGTTTACACTTGAGCGGGAGCCCTAAATACAGCTCAACTTGTAATTTAGCCCATAATGTTAATTTAATGTAAAAATATTTAACATAGTTAACATTTTGTATAAAATATTAGAATGTGCTTAATTGTCTTCTCTTTGGGAATATTTATTTTCATCTTCTTGGTTTTATTTTTTTACTTTTTTCAGGAACAGAGATCCAGAGTAATTTGTGTGCATTTGTTTACGTATGTTAATGCATTGTGATATGATGCTTTATTTGACAAAATAAATAAAAGTTGTTGCTTGTATAAAATACACATTGGTTAATGTTTTAGCTGATACTTGAATTTTAGGAAGGTTTATGTATTTCACAATGATATTTTTCTATCTTTTGAAATTTACTTTTTCATAATGGCTTATTCAGGAAAAAAAAGTTTAAGTCATTGCTTGTATAAAATAAATGTAAGAAAAGTTGTAAATGTGTTCAGAACTTGTGAGCGGCGGAAAAATTAGTTTCAGTTTGTTTCGGACCGATTCTGTTTTTTTCGAATGTTGTTTTTGAATCGATTCGAATTTGGATACATTCAAATGCATTAGTTTCAGATTCATTCGGATTCAAATAAATTTGGATGTATTCGGTTCGGATTCGATTTGTAAATTCAGAAGTTCGGTATATGTTAGGTGGGATGTGCTGTGTATTAGACTAGTATTAAGTACTGTATATTAGATGTAACTCATCTGAATCAACATAAGTACCAACCTCACAGGTACCAGCTACACAATATGCACAGAGCTAGCAGAGGTATATAACCTAATATACAGTACATAATACTAGTGTAATACACAGCACATCCCTCCTAAGTACCAACCTCACAGGTACCAGCTACACAATATGCACAGAGCTAGCAGAGGTATATAACCTAATATACAGTACATAATACTAGTACAATACACAACACATCCCACCTAATTACCAACCTCACAGGTACCAGCTACATAATGTGCCTTGCACAGAGCTAGCAGAGTGATATAACCTAATATACTGTACAATACTAGTGTAATTGTGATTAGTCCATGGCCATTTAAATGTAACGAATAAATCCAAACTAATTCGGATTTATTGGTTACAAATGCATTCAGATTAGATTCGGAACAAAAAGAAATGCATATGTCTAATAGGAAATATATTTGTAAGACTGGTATCAATTAACCAGGTAGTGTAATACTTTTCTCTGGTCTGCCAATCAATTTGCCTGAGGATTTAGTGCCTTATAGCAAGCTTTTTCAGACAATGTAAGTGTTATGTGTAAATGTATCTTTATAGATGACATGAAAATAAGATATGTTTAATTTTTTACATTTTGTTTGTTTTTAGTTTTCTTGGTATGACGGACATATAGCTTGTATTTTACTTGCATGTTTTTTTCACCATTTGATTCCACAATATGTTTCTTTTTTGGTGTTCCACATTAGGAGCTCTTCTATGTCCTCAAACAACATCATGTAATATATTTGAATTCATTTTAATGATATTGTATGATTTTGCTAATTAAAATATACCATTTAAAATGAGCTTGGGAACACTCCTTAAGGTAAAAACAAAATATGTTATCTTGTAATAAGTGTGTAATTATTTGTGTAAATGGTAACCATGATAATACAAGTATAATTTATTCAGGTCTATAATAATAATACTTCCACCTTTTGCTTTCTCATAATTCTTTACACTATGAAAATAATTGTCAATGGCTTGAGGCATACTACACTATTGACTTGTGAAATAAAAATAGCATTGTTTCCTGTTATACAGCAGCATGAGAGAACCTTTCCACTAAATGAAGAAATGCGTTTTTTTTTCTTGAAAGTATTTTCCACCTGCATATAAATAATTTGTACTCGTCACTGACAGGCTTATGTGGTTGTTATGCATGAGGCGCGATATGAGTACACTAGTTTGCTTTTCCTGTTTGTTGGAATGTTGGTTAATTTAAATGGCAGTTAAATGGACATGAAACCCAACCAAAAAAATTATTTCATGATTCAGATAAAGAATTCAATTTCATTTTTTTTTTCCAATTTACTTATTTTATCAAATTTGCTTAGTTTTCTGTTATTGTTTGTTAAAGGGACACTGTACCCAAATTTTTTCTTTCGTGATTCAGATAGAGCATGACATTTTAAGCAACTTTCTAATTTACTCCGATTATCAAATTTTCTTCATTCTCTTGGTATCTTTATTTGAAATGCAAGAAAGTACATTTAGATGCCGGCCCATTTTTTGTGATCAACCTGGGTTGTTCTTACTGATTGGTGGATAAACTCATCCTCCAATAAAAAAGTGCTGTCCAGAGTTCTGAATAAAAATAAAATCTTAGATGTCTTCTTTTTAAAATAAAGATAACAAGAGAACGAAGAAAAATTGATAATAGGAATAAATTAGAAAGTGGCTTAAAATTGCATGCTCTATCTGAATCATGAAAGATTTGGGTTCAGTGTCCCTTTAAAGAGATACCTAGATAGGTAGCGTGCACATGCCTGAAGTACTACAAGGAATAGTGCTGCCATCTTGTACTCTTGCAATTATATAATATTGTTGCAAAACTGTTGCCATATAGTGCTGCAGACGTGCACACTCCTAAACCTACCTTCCTGTCCTGCTTTTCAACAATGGATAACAAGCAAACAAAATTTGGTGATAGAAGTAAATTGTAAAATTGTTTAAAATGTTATACTCTATCTGAATCACAAAAGAAAAAAAAAAGGTTTATGTCCCTTTAAAGGAGAGTTATATAAACAATTAAATGGTCATTACATTCAAAATCCCTCATAAAATGATTAATTAAATGAACATATGTTTTGCTTGTAATTTGGCGTGCTTGTAGTAAAATGCATTGATGACGGACATCTTTTTTTTTTAATATATACCAGTATAGTGAGCTTTCATTAAGACAGTTGCCAATAGGAAATCATAAAAAATAAAACTATTTTGTTTGGATGCACAACTGATGGGTACAATTTAGATTGCTAAATTTACACTGGGCAAGATAACAAGTCGCATGGCAAATCAGTTGCGAAAACACCGCGCGTGTTATGTTTTTTTCGCATTTGGGGTTGCGCAGCTATTACAAGTGGCAAAATAACTTATTTTGCACGTACGTTAAACCGCATAATCCAAACAGCCAAATCACATTCATGTTCACTTATTCCCCATAAAAGTCAATGGAGAAGACAAATAGGAAAAAAAAAACACTAAAATCCTAATCTATTGCGCAAAGCCCATGACGTATTCTCTTCGAATAGTGTACATTAAAATGCGAATATTTCATATTGTGAAAATGTTTTCTTAACTTAATATGTTCTATTTATAAATAAATATTTCTCTATATATGTAATGATTTTTGGACAGATATATCTATTTATAGCGAGCTATGTATATGAAAATATATATATAGATATCTAGATATGTCTAGATATCTTGAGATCTATATGTGAATATCTCTTTGAAAATCCCTCTGAGATATTGTTTTATGTGCATAAGACTGTAATGTAAAATTGTTTCATTATCTCCCTATATAAACATATCTCTATACATATAAATCCATGTTTCCCTATGTATGTGTATGTCAAGTCAATGTAAAATCCCTGTGTCAGCTTTTTTTTTTCTAACACCCGAGATCTTGTATATTTGAGCCCTTATAACTAACTTACAACAGTGTTAATATGAATGTAGCTGTACTTTGTAATGTATTTTTTAAGTGTTTTGTGAAGCTTTTATGTTGCAGAAAACTGTTAACTACAGCTCTTCGAGCGCGGAAAACATTGTTGCGTAAAAGGCAATTTTTCAAGACTTGCAATAGCTGCGCAATGAAATCCAATTTGTAATCTTGCCCACTGTGTTTATTTAAGATTATCAATGCATCGTATGTTTTTTTTTTTTAAATCTGGACTGTTAGTATGCTTAACATTGCAAAATAATTTTTACCTGTGATTAATTGGCGATTAAATCAAGGTTTTCCTTTTTACGTCGCTGTGAACTTAGCTATCAGTTGTTGTTAACCAAGAAAGGCCAGGGGCGGTTCTACACAGGGGCCCACATGGGCCAGAGCCCCTGTAAAAATGTCCCTGGCCCCACCTGTGGCCCCCCTGAGCTGGCCACTGAGCTGACTGAAAAATACTGGACAAGATCAAGGCTATTTATCTGCTTCCCTGTCCCTGAAACGCTGTCTAGTCAAAGCGTGGGGTTAACAAAGTGAAGTAAAACTTGTGCCCCCTCCCCTTTCAGAGATTTGTGTGTGTACATATATATATATATATATATATACAGGGAGTGCAGAATTATTAGGCAAATGAGTATTTTGACCACATAATCCTCTTTATGCATGTTGTCTCACTCCAAGATGTATAGGCTCAAAAGCCTACTACCAATTAAGCATATTAGGTGATGTGCATCTCTGTAATAAGAAGGGGTGTGGTCTAATGACATCAACACCCTATATCAGGTGTGCATAATTATTAGGCAACTTCCTTTCCTTTGGCAAAATGGGTCAAAAGAAGGACTTGACAGGCTCAGAAAAGTCAAAAATAGTGAGATATCTTGCAGAGGTAAATTGCAAAGCTTCTGAAGCGTGATCATCGAACAATCAAGCGTTTCATTCAAAATAGTCAACAGGGTCGCAAGAAGCATGTGGAAAAACCAAGGCGCAAAATAACTGCCCATGAACTGAGAAAAGTCAAGCGTGCAGCTGCCAAGATGCCACTTGCCACCAGTTTGGCCATATTTCAGAGCTGCAACATCACTGGAGTGCCCAAAAGCACAAGGTGTGCAATACTCAGAGACATGGCCAAGGTAAAAAAGGCTGAAAGACGACCACCACTGAACAAGACACACAAGCTGAAACGTCAAGACTGGGCCAAGAAATATCTCAAGACTGATTTTTCTAAGGTTTTATGGACTGATGAAATGAGAGTGAGTCTTGATGGGCCAGATGGATGGGCCCGTGGCTGGATTGGTAAAGGGCATAGAGCTCCAGTCCGACTCAGACGCCAGCAAGGTGGAGGTGGAGTACTGGTTTGGGTTGGTATCATCAAAGATGAGCTTGTGGGGCCTTTTCGGGTTGAGGATGGAGTCAAGCTCAACTCCCAGCCCTACTGCCAGTTTCTGGAAGACACCTTCTTCAAGCAGTGGTACAGGAAGAAGTCTGCATCCTTCAAGAAAAACATGATTTTCATGCAGGACAATGCTCCATCACACGCGTCCAAGTACTCCACAGCGTGGCTGGCAAGAAAGGGTATAAAAGAAGAAAATCTAATGACATGGACTCCTTGTTCACCTGATCTGAACCCCATTGAGAACCTGTGGTCCATCATCAAATGTGAGATTTACAAGGAGGGAAAACAGTACACCTCTCTGAACAGTGTCTGGGAGGCTGTGGTTGCTGCTGCACGCAATGTTGATGGTGAACATATCAAAACACTGACAGAATCCATGGATGGCAGGCTTTTGAGTGTCCTTGCAAAGAAAGGTGGCTATATTGGTCACTGATTTGTTTTTGTTTTGTTTTTGAATGTCAGAAATGTATATTTGTGAATGTTGAGATGTTATATTGGTTTCACTGGTAAAAATAAATAATTGAAATGGGTATATATTTGTTTTTTGTTAAGTTGCCTAATAATTATGCACAGTAATAGTCACCTGCACACACAGATATCCCCCTAAAATAGCTAAAACTAAAAACAAACTAAAAACTACTTCCAAAAATATTCAGCTTTGATATTAATGAGTTTTTTGGGTTCATTGAGAACATGGTTGTTGTTCAATAATAAAATTAATCCTCAAAAATACAACTTGCCTAATAATTCTGCACTCCCTGTATATATATGTGTGTGTGTATGTACGTTTGTATATGTGTGTGTGTATGTATGTATGTATGTATGTATGTGTGTATATATGTGTATGGATGTGTGTGTGTATATATATATGTGTATGTATGGTGTATGTGTGTAAGTATATATATATATATATATATATATATATATATATATATATATGTGTGTGTGTGTGTGTGTGTGTGAATGGATGTGTGTATATATATGTGTGTGTGTGTGTATGTGTATATATATATTTATACACACACACACACAAATTATAAATATATATACATTTATACACACGCACACACATACATTTATATTTATATATATATATATATATATATATATATATATATATATATATATATATATATATATATATAATTTGTTTCCGTTTTTTAATGTGCCCCCTGATTAAACATTGCCCCCCCAGTAAAATTTGTCTAGAACCGCCACTGAGAAAGGCCCAACAGGCTGACTGAAAGCATAATGTGAAAAATCATCTCAGTTAGATGGCCCACAAAATAGATATATTGAAAGCTATAGTTATTCTTATTTATAGTTCTAACTTTAAAATAAATACAAATTATTAGATACATTTTTGGGGACAAAACAGATTTTTATACATGGTTCAATCCCTTAGTGACCAGACCATTTTTCAATTTTCTTACCGTTAAGGACCAGGGCTATTTTTACATTTCTGCATTGTTTGTGTTTAGCTGTAGTTTTTCTCTTACTCATTTACTGTACCCACACATATTATATATAGTTTTTCTCACCATTAAATGAACTTTCTAAAGATACCATTATTTTCATCATATCTTATAATTTACTATAAAATTGTTTTGTAAAATATGATGAAAAAATTGAAAATTCTAACTTTGACCCCCAAAATCTGTTACACATTTACAACCACCAAAAAACACCCATGCTAAATAGTTTCTAAATTTTGTCCTGAGTTTAGAAATACCCAATGTTTACATGTTCTTTGCTTTTTTTGCAAGTTATAGGGCAATAAGTATAAGTAGCACTTTACTATTTACAAACAATTTTCCTTTTTTTAAATTAGCAATATTTACATTGTAACACTGATATCTGTCAGGAATTCCTGAAAAACCTTTCACATGTATATATTTTTTTTTAGTAGACAACCCAAAGTATTGATCTAGGCCCATTTTGGTATATTTCATGCCACCATTTCACCGCCAAATGCAATCAAATAAACAAAATCGTTAACTTTTTCACTAACTTTAGGTTTCTCACTGAAATTATTTACAAACAGCTTGTGCAATTATGGCACAAATGGTTGTAAATGCTTCTGTGGGATCCCCTTTGTTCAGAAATAGCAGACATTTATGGCTTTGGCATTGTTTTTTGGTAATTAGAAGGCCGCTAAATGCCGCTTCGCATCACTGCCCAGCAGTGAAGGGGTTAATTAGGTAGTTTGTATGGTTAATTTTAGCTTTAGTGTAGAGATCAACCTCCCACCTGACACATCCCACCCCCTGATCCCTCCCTGTCCCCTCTCAAACAGCTCTCTTCCCTTCTCCACCTCACAATTGTCACCGCTATCTTAAGTACTGGCAGAAAGTCTGCCAGTACTAAAAATAAAGTTTTTTGTTTTTTTTAATTATATAATTTCTGCAGTATGGGATCCCCCCTTACCAGCCAACCTCCCTGAGCCCTCCTCCTAACAGCTCTCTACCCCCCCCCACTTCTATTTATTTGCTGCCATCTTAGGTTCTGACAGATGTCTGCCAGTACCCAGTTTGCTATAAATTATTGGGGGGGTTTTGTAAAAAAATATAAAAACCTCTTTTTTCCATATTGTAGCTGCCCCCCGTCATTAGTAAACCCCCTCCCCCTCCCACATCCCTTTACAAACATGGATCCCACATAGGATCCCTCTCTCTTCCTTCCCCCTCCTCCCTTCTGTAATTTATTTTATAGGTAAGTATTTAGTTTAAAATAGGAATAATTTATTTAATGATAGTAATATTTATTTAGATTTATTTAAATTATATTTAAGTTAGGGGGGTTAGGGTTAGACTTAGGTTTAGTGGTTAATAAATTTAATATAGTGTCGGCGACGTTGGAGGCAGCAGATTAGGGGTTAATAAATATAATGTAGGTGGTGGCGGTGTAGGGAGCGGAAGATTAGGGGTTAATAAGTATAATGTAGGTGGCGGTGGGCTCCGGGAGCGGTGGTTTAGGGGTTAATAAGTTTATTTTGTTGCGGCAGGGTCTGGGAGCGGCGGCCGGAATAGTGCCGAGTGTACCTGGTAGTTATTTGATAACTAGCAAAAGTAGTCAGATAGTGCCGAACTTGCATTCGGAACATCTGTAGTGACGTAAGCATCGATCTGTGTCTGGCGGATCGTATGTTACGTCACCAAATTCTACTTTTGCCGGTTTGTAGGGTTTGATAACTAAGGCGAATCAGGTTCGCCACAAATACGCTGCGGAATTCCAGCGTATTTGCGGTTGACGGCTTGATAAATAGATACCAAAGTGTCAGCCCGAAACATTGCTTATTTGGACTCTGTATGCACAATAAAGGTAGTTTTTATTGATCACAGCTGGAAAATACTTTTTCTTTGTGGATTCTGCTGGGCTTGGTAAGCCTTCTCCGTGTCCCGTGAGTGGCGGGTGCTGTATTTCATTTACCTGCTTAAATAGATAGCATCAACAAGCTAAGAAAGGATATATCACCCACAATGGTCAAGTTTATTCCCTCTTAAGGAAAAGTCCCGCTAGTAATATTTACCAACCTACTCATGCTGAGTTATTAGTCTTCTGAACGATCAGCTGAGATACCATATAAATAATGCTGATATGCTCTAAATATATTGACCATTTAGGTCCAATAGTGGCCTTTCCGTTTTAGCAGTTTTCATCCTCCAGCTTATATAAGAATCCTGGGGTCCAAAAGTGACCCATTACTTACAGGGAGGACTGTATAACATTTAAAAATGAGGTTTCATTTCAGTCAGTTCACTCTTGCTACAGATATGCCGTCTCCTTTTACCGATAATGTCTTCTGTCTAACATCTTTACAGAATTTTATTGCTCTAGTACTATAATTAATACCAGCATAGACAATTTTACAAAGTGCCAAGATGGTAAGATATCCCTTTGACCTAAGGTAACTACTGGTAGACTATATCCTTAAGGTATTTATGGTAAATATAGGTTTCAGTAATGTATGAAAAACATTCTGTATGTCTGACATTGATGTTGTTGTATGCTGACAATTATATTTTGTTGTATTTTCTCATCTTATAACCTCAATAAAAGAGAAATTAAAAAAAATAATAATATATATATAAACATTTATTAGCAACACTAACAGATATAGAAAAACACATAAAAAATTAACACAAGCAAGAGAAAAGTTAAGAGTACCTAAATATACAAACTCATCGCAAAATATTATACACTAATTCAAAATGTTATGCAGAATCTAACAAAGGAGGGAAATTTTTAGCTCGGACACTCAAGAAACAACAGCTCAAAACATTTGTGCATAGCGTTAAAAACAATCAGTGGGGGAAATATTAAGTTTGAGTGAACAAATAGCAGAAGAATTTAAACAATACTATAGCACACTATATAACTCCAGAAACCCAGAGACATTCTCGAAACCAGGCAACAACATCTTACTAAATAAATATCTAGCTGGAATAGAAGTCCCATCCCTGACTACTATAGAAAGACAAAATCTTGATTCACCTATATCCCTCAAGAAAGTTATAGACTCTATCACAAACCTATCACCAGGCAAATCACCAGGGCCAAATGGCTTTACTACAAAATACTACTCCCTTTTAAAACATATCCTTGCACCATATCTAGCATTGGCTTTCAATCACATATCTAAAGATAATGTCATACCAAACAAGATGTTGGAGGCCCATATTACAGTTTTGCCAAAACCAGGCAAAACACCAGATGTCCCCCAGAAATTTACTCCCATATCATTAATCAATATTGATATAAAATTGTATGCAAATATTTTATCAACATGGATCAATGATATTCTTCCCAAACTCATACACAAAGATCAATATGGATTTGTTCAAGGTAGGGAATCTAGAGACAATACTATAAAGGCACTACACTTACTTAATTATGCACAATCAAATCACTTGAAAGCAATATTACTAGCTATCGATGCTGAGAAAGCATTCAACAGGATGGATTGGTCCTTTATGGCAGCCACCCTGTCGAAATTCGGATTTAGCAAACTCTTTATAGACAAAATTTTAGCACTCTATAATAAACCTAAGGCTAGAATAAGGACCAATGGAGATCAAACTCAGCATTTTACAATAGGAAATGGGACTAGACAAGGGTACCCTCTATCCCCCATCCTATTTGTCCTAACTATAGAAATCATAGCAAGCAAAATTAGATCAAACATAAACATCAAAAGGTATACATCTAAACTCAGATGCAAATAAGTTGTCATTATTTGCGGATGACGTCCTATTGATACTGACAGACTACATGCACTCTTTACACCATCTAGATAAAGAAGTAATGGAATATAGCAAATGGACAAACTTCTTAGTAAATAAAAATAAATCAGAAATAATGAATATTACCACCCCCATAAATATCATACAACAAATACAAAAAGAAACAAGATTCTAACTGATATCTAATAGCATCAAATATCTGGGAATCTACCTATCCCCCCTCATTGCAAGAGATATACACAAAAAATTACCAGGCATTAATCCAAAATATTAAGACAGAATTGCTATCATGGTGACATAAACCATTGTCCTGGCTAGGAAGGGTAGCTGTAGTAAAAATGACAAAAATACATAAATTTATTTATTTATTCCAAACATTACCATTGGCTATTCCAAATACTTACTTCAAAGAGGCACAAACTATGATTAATATATTTGTATGGGCTAAAAAGAGACCTAGAATGTCAGCTTCCTTATCCATGGACAAAGGGAACAAGGAGGCTTGGGAGTGCCCTACTTTATTATCGGGCAGCACAATTGGTGAGGATATAGAATTCACATAGGGGACGTAAAGTTAAACAATAGGTGGGTATAGAGGAGAATGTAACTAATCTGGATTAACCAACACAGAAAGAAATTTCGACAAAGACAAAAATCCCTTAACACAGGCGACACTAAAAATTTGGGATGCAATCATTCGAAAGAATCCTAACATTTCAACATTACCATCTCCCCTTACTCCACTCATTGGGAACCCTAATTTAACACAATATGGAACTAAAACTAACAGAGAAGATACAACTTCCCAAATTAATATCCCCTTTTATTCAATCACACAACGGACACTATCAAACCATATACTGAACTTAAAAATGATCTAAATGTGCCCTTTAGGCACTGGCTCTCATATTTCCAAGTAAGAGATTACCTAAGCAATCACAAACTTAAAGGGACACTGAACCCAAATTTTTTCTTTTGTGATTCAGATAGAGCACGCAATTTTGAGCAACTTTCTAATTTACTCCTATTAACAATTTTTCTTCTTTCTCTTGCTATCTTTATTTGAAAACGAAGACATCTAAACTCTGGACAGCACTTTTTTATTGGTGGATGCATTTATCCACCAATCAGCAAGAACATCCCAGGTTGTTAATCCAAAAATGGGCCGGCATCTAAACTTACATTCTTGCATTTCAAATAAAGATACCAAGAGAATAAAGAAAATTTGATAATAGGAGTAAATTAGAAAGTTGCTTAAAATGTCATGCTCTAGCTGAATCACGAAAGAAAACATTTGGGTTCAGTGTCCCTTTAAGTCACACTTTACAAGACAATTAACACCATTTGAGAAATGCTGCTCCAAAGGATTTCCATCAAACCATCTAATCTATATATTTTACAAACAATTACTTGAAACCAATTCTCAAACCCCACCCTTATATGGTAGAAAATGGAAAGAGGATCTTCATATATCCTTAACACCTAAAGAATGGAAACATATAATTATCAACAACACTAAAAGCTCTAGATCAGTATCAACAGTAGAAACACATTTTTAACTTTTATCTAGATGGTATTTAACACCACACAGATTACACCAGATATATTCAGAAGTTTCTGACCGATGTTGGACAGGATGCAATAAGCGAGGAACTCTATTGCATATATGGTGGGAATGTGAGCCAATAAAGGAATATTGGGATTCAATCCACAAAATTGCTACTTCACTTCTCGACTGCTAAATACCAAAAACCCCTTTAGTATTTCTTCTCAACAGTAACACAAACTTACCTTGTCAATTCAGTAAAGCTCTATTTAAAAATCTGACAAATTGTGCAAAAAAACTAATTCCAAGGTATTGGGAAAAAAACACAGATACCCTCTATACAAGAATGGATTTCTTTAACAAATTACACATTGCAATTAGAAGAAATACAATACTCTTACACAGGTAAAATCACTTTCTTTGCTACAATGGAATCGTTCTGGTAAGTAGAAAAAGCTAAGGCCCAGATTACGAATTTTGCGTTAGAGGCTGTGCGGTGCTAACAAGCAGTTTTCCCTCACTGCATACTTACCTACTGCGCTGGTATTACGAGTTTTCAGAAACCCGTTGTTAAAAGGCAAGAAGTGAGCATTGAGCAAAATTTTGCTCATTACCGCACTCCAATACCAGCGCTGCTTAAGTCAGCGGTGAGCTGGTGTAACGTGCTTGTGCACGATTTCCCCATAGGGGAGAGCCAGCTGAAAAAAAGTCTAACACCTGCAAAAAAGCAGCGTAAAACTCCTTAACGCAGCCCCATTGATTCCTATGGGGAAATAAAATTTATGTCTACACCTAACACCCTAACATGAACCCCGAGTCTAAACACCCCTAATCTTACACTTATTAACCCCTAATCTGCTGCCCCCGACATTGCCGACACCGAAATTATAATTATTAACCCATAATCTGCCGCTCCGGACACCGCCGCCACCTACATTATACTTATGAACCCCTAATCTGCTGCCCCCAACATCGCCGAACCCTACATTATATTTATTAACCCCCACTCTGCTGCCCCCAATGTCGCCACCACCTACCTACACTTATTAACCCCTAATCTGCCGCCCCCAACGTCGCTGCCACTATATTAAAGTTATTAACCCCTAAACCTAAGTCTAACCCTAAACCTAACACCCCCTAACTTAAATATAATTTAAATAAATCAAAATAAATATTACTATCATTAACTAAATTATTCCTATTTAAAACTAAATATTTACCTGTAAAATAAACCCTAAGCTAGCTACAATATAACTAATAGCTTAGGGTTTATTTTTATTTTACAGGCAAGTTTGTATTTATTTTAACTAGGTAGAATGGTTATTAAATAGTTATTAACTATTTAATAACTACCTAGTTAAAATAAAGACAAATTTACCTGTAAAATAAAACCTAACCTAAGTTACACTAACACCTAACACTACACTATAATTAAATAAATTAACTAAATTAAAAACAATTACCTAAATTTAATTAGCTAAGTACAAAGTACAAAAAAACCACTAAATTACAGAAAATAATAAACAAACTACAGATATTTAAACTAATTACTCCTAATCTAATAGCCCTATTAAAAAAAAAACCCCCAAAATAAATAAAAAACCCTAGCCTAAACTAAACTACCAATAGCCCTTAAAAGGGCCTTTTGCGGGGCTTTGCCCCAAAGTAATCAGCTCTTTTACCTGTAAAAAAAAATACAAACAACCTCCCCAACAGTAAAACCCACCACCCACACAACCAACCACCCAAATAAAATACTAGCTAAAAAAACCTAAGCTCCCCATTGCCCTGAAAAGGGCATTTGGATGGGCATTGCCCTTAAAAGGGCAAGTAGCTCTTTTGCAAGCCCAAACCCTTAATATAAAAAATAAACCCACCCAATACACCCTTAAAAAAACCTAACACTAACCCCCTGAAGATCGACTTACCGGGAGACGTCTTCATCCAAGCAGGGCGAAGTGGACCTCCAGACAGGCAGAAGTCTTGAACCAACCCGGGCAGAAGTGGTCCTCAAGACGGGCAGAAGTCTTCATCCAGACGGCATTTTCTATCTTCATCCATCCGGCGCGGAGCGGGTCCATCTTCAAGACATCCGACGCGGAGCATCCTCTTCATCCGACGACTAATACAGAATGAAGGTACCTTTAAGTGACGTCATCCAAGATGGCGTCCCTTAGATTCCAATTGGCTGATAGAATTCTTGTCCCGGCTTGGATGAAGACGTCTCCCGGTAAGTCGATCTTCAGGGGGTTAGTGTTAGGTTTTTTTAAGGGTGTATTGGGTGGGTTTTATATTTAAGTTAGGGACTTTGGGCGGCAAAAGAGCTAACTGCCCTTTTAAGGGCAATGCCCATCCAAATGCCCTTTTCAGGGCAATGGGGAGCTTAGTTTTTTTTTAGATAGGTTTTGATTTGGGGGTTGGTTGTGTGGGTGGTGGGTTTTACTGTTGGGGGGGGTTGTTATTTTTTGTACAGGTAAAAGAGCTGATTACTTTGGGGCAATGCCCCGCAATAGGCCCTTTTAAGGGCTATTGGTAGTTTAGTTTAGGCTAGGGTTTTTTTTTATTTTGGGGGCCTTTTTTATTTTAATAGGGCTATTAGATTAGGTGTAATTAGTTTAAATTTCTGTAATTTGTTTATTATTTTCTGTAATTTAGTGTTTGTTTTTTTGTACTATTGCTAATTTAATTTAGGTAATTGTATGTAATTTATTTAATTGTATTTAATTTAGTTAATTTATTTAATTATAGTGTAGTGTTAGGTGTAATTGTAACTTTGGTTAGGTTTTATTTTACAGGTACTTTTGTATTTATTTTAGCTAGGTAGTTATTAAATAGTTAATAACTATTTAATAACTATTCTACCTAGTTAAAATAAATACAAACTTGCCTGTAAAATAAAAATAAATCCTAAGCTAGCTACAATGTAACTATTAGTTATATTGTAGCTATCTTAGGGTTTATTTTACAGGTAAGTATTTAGTTTTAAATAGGAATAATTTAGTTAATGATAGTAATTTTTAGTTAGATTTCTTTTAATTATATTTAAGTTAGAGGGTGTTAGGGTTAGACTTAGATTTAGGGGTTAATAACTTTAATATAGTGGCAGCGACGTTGGGGGCGGCAGATTAGGTAGGTGGCGGCGATGTTAGGGACGGCAGATTAGGGGTTAATAATATTTAACTAATGTTTCCGAGGCGGGAGTGTGGCGGTTTAGGGGTTAATATATTTATTATAGTGGCGGCGATGTCCGGTTCAGCAGATTAGGGGTTAAAAAATTTCTTTTAGTGTTTGTGATGTGGGAGGGCCTCGGTTTAGGGGTTAATAGGTAGTTTATGGGTGTTAGTGTACTTTTTAGCACTTTAGTTAAGAGTTTTACACTACAACGCCGTAGCATAAAACTCTTAACTACTGACTTTAAAAATGCGGTACCAGTCTTGACAGGAGAGGGTGTACCGCTCACTTTTTGTCAGACTCGTAATACCGGCGCTATGCAAGCCCCATTGAAAAAAAGAGGATATGCAATTTACGTAAGTGGATTAGCGGTATTTCCATTCTGGCCAAAAAAGTGAGCGGTACACCTGTACCTGCAAGACTCGTAATACCAGCAGGCGTTAAAAAGAAGCGTTAGGACCAGCTAACGCTGATTTTTAAGCCTAACGCAAAACTCGTAATCTAGCCGTATATTAATACAAATAACATAAACAAGATACAAAATATACTAGATGGAAACAGTAACTGAACACTGGGTGCGACATAAAATAGAAACTCTGCCAATACTCCGCAATAATGGATAACAACAAAGAGGTTGGGGAGTCGTCATCACGACTTAGTAACCTAGAAGGAAGTGAAGAATCCTATTAACTAATTTCCTTTGGAGACAACATTAGGAAGTTAACCTTAAGCACACTGTATTTGGTAGATACAAACTGAGACATTCCAGTTATCTTATTATTTCTATAATATTATTATATTTTTCTTTATTTACTTTTTTTCTTTTCATTTTTGTTTCATAGAATGCAATCCTTAATTTTTTAGTTTCAAGAAAACAGAATGTATATTAACCAAAATATCTTGTAAACTATAATAATACAGTACTGCTTGTGAATGATATTGTATCTTCTGTCAAAACCTAATAAAAATTACAATAACAAAAAATAATCATGCTGACAAGGATGGGAGTGTGGTGTTTCTGGAGCAAAGATGCTTTTGTTGATGAGATTCTTAGACAATTGAATAATGCTGAAGATTATAGGGTTTTGAATAGTAATTCAACAACTATTTTTTCAAGACCAACTTAAAGTTACTATATGAGGGACTCCACATGGGCAACATTGATCAAGAAATGTTTAATTATCTATGGGTTCAACATCCAATAGTACCAATATTTCATGTACTTCCCAAAGTTCATATATCTTTGGAAAATGTTAAGGCCAGGCCCATTGTGTCAGGCATTGGCTCCATGTGTGAGCCCCTCTCTCCTGTATTCTACAGCCACTGGTCCTGAGATTACCCAGTTATTTCAAAGATACAAAACATTTATCACAAGTATTGAATAAGTGCCATTGGGAACCAAGTTACCACTGGCTAACAGTTGATGTGGTTTTGCTCTGCTTCTCCATACCCCACACAGTGGGCTTAGGTGCCATCAGATTTTTAATGAATAAAACAACTATGGAATTGATTTTATGGAGTACAATCACCCTAGACATGCCCCTTATTCCAAAGTCAAAGGACAATATACTAGAATTGTTCTAATGAAAGAGATTATGTGATACAAAGTGCTGAGTTGTCTAATAGACTTTTGGCAAGAGGTTATAGGGAAGAGGTTATCTCTAGAGCACAAACAGAAGCTAATCAAATTGATAAAGGTCATTTGCTAAGTAATTGCAGCAATAAAAAATTACAGAAACATAATATATTCAATCAGGTTACTTTTACAACCCAATATTTTACTCAATATTATGATATTTGCAGAATAATTCATAGGCATTTCCCCATGTAAATAGCAGATGAAAATTTACAACACATTGCCAGACATGGATGCCATTGTTCGTACAGAAGGGGAACATCCCTAGGACACATTATATCACCTAGTGAATTGAGAACATCCAGACAAGCTGAATCATGGCTTGAATTCAAGGGAATGTATTGTTTTTTTTATAGTGCTTGTAAACCATGCAGTTTTATTCAAAGAAATGACAGGTTTGAGTCCTTTCTTTAAATAAAAAGAGAGAAGCGCTCAACCTGGGAACAAACAATAGCATAATAGCTTGTCCTATGGCTAGTTACCACCCAAGAAGCAGCCTCTTTTTGCTCAACATGTGCCTTTCACAGAGAAGAACTTTCCTGAAGCATATCAGTCTGATCCTGACTTCACAGTACAGTCCAGCCCCGAAATACCTGGCAATCTCTCTCTAAACGAGTGAAACAGCAAAACCCCGGACATACGTTTCGGCCTATTGTGGGCCTCGTCAGTGAGGTGCAGCCATATCCCTCTAGGCATACCGAGCAGCGGGTCCACGTCTGCATTCCTGCATCACACATGGGGAGACTTCGCTAAGTGTCATAATTTGCATAAATAAAAAGAGAGAAGCGCTCAACCTGGGAACGAACAATAGCATAATAGCTTGTTCTATGGCTAGTTACCACCCAAGAAGCAGCCTCTTTTTGCTCAACATGTGCCTTTCACAGAGAACTTTCCTGAAGCATATCAGTCTGATTCTGACTTCACAGTACAGTCCACCCCCGAAATACTAGGCAATCCCTCTCTAAATGAGAGAAACAGCAAAACCCCCAGACGTACGTTTCAGCCTATTGTGGACCTTGTCAGTGAGATGCAGCCATATCCCTCTAGGCACACCGAGCAACGGGTCCACGTCTGGATTCCCACATCACTGTCATGAATTGGATCCGCTCATTGCCATGTCGCCGTGGCTCACAGATCCCCTCTGTATCACGTCACGTTGCCTAGCAACGTGAAGCGGTATCTGGCTCTCCTCCTGACATCAGAGTCTCCCTGCCTTCAAATCTCAGCAGGAGATCTGAATTGGCGCCCGTTTGTTTTTCCTCTTCCCTTCATTCCGGACCGGACCTGTGTGAGTAAATTCTTTTATGTCTCCTTCTCCCTTGCCAGAATCGCCTTGCCTGAATATTCTCTGTCTGTTTGCTAAACCTGCTTATGGGGATATTTGCTAAAACAAACCTGCTAAAAGGAATCTCTGTTTGTTTGCTAACCTGCATAAAGGGACATTTAAACATGTAGCGTGTTTTACTGATTGTTTTTATGTTCATTTA
This sequence comes from Bombina bombina, assembly GCF_027579735.1. NCBI lineage: Eukaryota > Metazoa > Chordata > Amphibia > Anura > Bombinatoridae > Bombina > Bombina bombina. The sequence continues at coordinate 265,599,824 of NC_069504.1, read as the reverse complement.
TTTATTTTTATAAAACTTATTTTGATATACTTCTGGAGTCTCCTATCTTTTATTTGCTACATTGATCTACTGCTTGCCAGAGTGTTATGTGCGCTGGGCCACCATAATATACCCAGCTTGCCTCATTAGCACTATAGTGTGCTCCATAATATGTGAGTATCTCTCTAAAGGGATCATTTGGGGTTTACAACTGTATCAACTGATTTGCACTAGGAGTCGCCCTCTGTATATTTTTCCAATAAAGGGACATTTGCTTTATTCAAATCTAATAAGAGGAAGACCTTTCTGTTTATTCGTTAACCTGCTTAAAGGGACATTTGCTTTATTCAAACCTGCTAAAAGGAATCTCTGTTTATTTGTTAGCCTGCTTAAAGGGACATTTGCTTTATCCAAACCTGCTAAAATGAATCTCTGTTTGTTTGCTAACCTGCTTAAAGGGACATTTGCTTTATCCAAACCTGCTAAATGAATCTCTGTTTAACTTGCTTAAAGGGTCATTTGTTTTATCCAGATCTACAAGATGGAATCACTGTTTATTTGCTAACCTGCTTAAAGGGACATTTGCTTTATCCAGACCTGCTAAAAGGAATGTCTGTTTGTTTGCTATCCTGCTTAAAAGGACATTTATTTATCACTTGCTAAAGGAATTTCACTTAGTTTTATTTATCTTCTTAAAAGGACATTTGCTTTCTTCAATCCTGAGTGGGTCACGTCCTGGATATTTCTCAGTGTGCCAGCGTGTGTTTTTTACTTTTCACGCTAGCAGTTGGTTTGAATCCTGGGCTGGTCCTTTACGGCTGACATTACAAACGGGCCATAAAAATGGACCCCACTGAATTATCCATGGCCGTGACCCACCAGGGACAGTTATTGGGATCTCATGTTACCCACTTACAATCCTTGGACGCAAAATTGGAACAGATAACTACTTTACTTCAGAATATGGCTGCTTCTATACCTCCTAATCCTATTCCTTTGGATCCCTCTCCCCCTACGAATCCTACCAATCAGACACAAGCTCAGCTCAGTCCCAGGATACCTCTTCCGGACAAATATGATGGGAATCCTGAGGATTGTAGGGGTTTTTTGAATCAGTGTCGCCTTCATTTTCGGAATAGTCCGGTTCTCTTTGCAACTCCCTCCTCTAGAATCACTTTCCTTATATCCTTAATGAAAGGTAGAGCCTTAGCCTGGGTATCACCTTTGCTTGAAAAGAATGATCCAATACTCCAGGATGTGGATACATTCCTCTCTGTCTTTTCAAATGTGTTCGATAAGCCAGGGAGGTCTGCCGCTGCTGAAGCTTCTCTTCTAGACTTACGACAAGGTGGTCAACCTGTATCTCAATATGCCATTGAATTTCGCACTCTAGCTTCTGAGACTACTTGGAATCAGGGAGCTCTTAGAGCAGCTTTTCGCAAAGGACTCTCTGAACGTCTCAAAGATGAGTTGGTCTATCGTGAACTTCCAGAATCTCTAGAAGCTCTGATAAATCTTTGTATTTGCCTCAATTCCAGATACCGCGAACGCCAACAAGAAAGAGAGAGAAATCAGAAAGCTTCTAATCGACCTTTTCGTCTGGTACCTCGCCTCTCTAACCCTTTAACTCCCGCTTCTCCACCTTCCGATCAGGCTGAACCAATGGAAATAGGCACCATTAGATTAACTGAAACTGAACGTCTGAGGAGACGCTCTCTTGGACTGTGTTTATACTGTGGCCTTAAAGGACATTTATTAAAAGATTGTCCTACCAGACCGTTAAAAGCCAGGGCTTAACTTCTGTCCAGGGAGCTAAGTTAAGCCAAATAGGATCTCATTCCCTCAATAATAAACTTTTTGTTCCGGTTACTCTTCACATTGGAGGAGACAGGATTCATACTCAAGCTCTTATTGACTCTGGTGCTGGAGGAGTCTTCATCGATTCCACATTTGTAACTACTCACTCTATTCCATTAAGCAAAAAGGAGTATTCTATTCCAGTCTCCACTGTTAGTGGAGATCCTTTGGGTCCCGGACTTATCCAGTTTGCTACTAGACCCATTCTCTTTTCTGTAGGAATTCTTCAGTCAGAGACAATATGTTTTGACGTAATCTCGACTCCTCAATTTCCCATAATATTGGGTCTTCCCTGGCTCCAGTTACATAACCCTGTCTTCTCCTGGACTCAAGGCGAACTCATTTCCTGGGGATATACATGTCAAAATAGGTGTCTTCAAATACCCACTAAAGTGCCTCTCACTATTGACACCTCTGGGTCGTTACCCACACCTTATCAAGATTATGTTGATGTTTTTTCCAAGAAAGAAGCAGAACGTCTTCCCCCACATCATACTTTTGATTGCCCCATTGATCTACTTCCTGGGGCAACCTACCCTTGTGGCAAGACGTATCCGCTCTCAAGGCCTGAGAATGTTGCCTTAGAGGAATATTTCCAAGATAGTTTGGCTAGAGGTTTTATTCGACCTTCCTCTTCTCCTCTTGGGGCAGGTTTCTTTTTTGTGGGAAAAAAGGATGGAGGACTGCGACCTTGTATTGATTATCGGGGTTTGAATCAAATCACAGTCAAGAATAGTTACCCTCTGCCTCTTATTCCTGAACTGTTTACTTATCTTCAAGGAGCTACAATATTTACCAAACTGGACCTTTGTGGTGCTTATAACCTTATTCGAATGCGCAAAGGTGACGAATGGAAGACAGCCTTTAACACTCGATTTGGGCATTATGAATATCTGGTCATGCCCTTTGGGCTGTGTAATGCCCCTGCTGTTTTTCAACACTTCGTGAATGAGATCTTTCAGGATTTTTTGAACTCCTTCGTCATTATCTACCTTGAGGATATTTTAAATTTTTCCCACAATTATCAAGATCATGTACACCACATCAGGAAGGTTTTGCAACGGTTACGAGACAATCATCTATTCGCCAAGTTGGAGAAATGTTCATTTCATCAAAAATCCATACCCTTCTTGGGTTATGTAATATCTGAATCTGGATTTGAAATGGATCCGAATAAACTTTCTTCCATTTTGGACTGGTCTAGACCTGATTCTCTTAAGGCCCTACAACGGTTTCTTGGCTTCGCCAATTATTACAGGAAATGTATCAAAGGATTTGCTACTATTACTTCTCCCCTCACGTCACTCACTAGAAAGGGGCAAGATTGTAAAGAATGGTCCCCAGAGGCTATTAAGGCCTTTGAGTCCCTCAAAAAGGCCTTTTCTTCTGCACCCATACTCCGTCATCCAAATCCGGATTTTCAATTTATCCTAGAAGTGTATGCTTCTTCTGTTGCTGCTGGGGCTGTTCTTTCCCAACGAATATCTGACATGGGTAAGATTCATCCTGTAGGTTTCTTTTCCAAGAAATTTACTTCTTCTGAATTAAATTATGACATTGGCAATAAAGAATTATTAGCCATCAAGATGGCTCTGGACGAATGGAGGCATTGGTTGGAGGGTACTACCTTTCCATTTTCCATACTCACGGATCATAAAAATCTTCTTTATCTCCAAACTGCCAAACGATTGAATTCCAGACAAGCTTGTTGGTCTTTATTCTTTTCACGTTTTAATTACAATCTTTCCTATATACCTGGTTCTAAGAATATAAAAGCGGATGCCTTATCCAGGCAGTTTCAATCTACCTCTACTCCAGAATCTGGTACCATACTTCATCCACAAGAAGTCATAGCTCAATTATCAACCTCTTGTTTACAGGACTTACAGTCTGCTCAAAAGGATTTTCCTTCATCCTTCAAACCTCCTGACGGTTTATTATTTGTTCCTGAACGTCTCCGTCCAAAGATTCTTCATTGGGCTCATGATAGTCCTCTCTCTGGACATCCTGGCGTCAGTAACACGACTCGGAATCTCAAACAGTATGTCTGGTGGCCTACTCTCTCTCAAGATGTTAAAGATTATGTCTCAGTTTGCACTCAATGTGCTACAAATAAAACTCCTCGTCAACTCCCTTCTGGTTTACTTCAACCTTTACCCATTCCTCACCAGCCTTGGACCCATTTATCTATGGATTTTATTACAGACCTTCCTCTTTCTGCCAGAAACAACACTATTTTAGTGGTGGTCGACAGGTTTACGAAGTCTGCTCATTTCATTCCTTTGCCTGGTCTTCCATCTGCCATTCTGAGCTGTTCCTTTTGCATATCGTGAGATTACATGGTTTTCCTATGGACATCGTCTCCGATAGAGGGGTACAATTTGTTTCTCGGTTCTGGAAATGGCTCTGCAAACATTTTGGCACTACAGTCTCTTTATCAACCTCTCATCATCCACAGTCTAACGGCCAAACCGAGAGAGTAAACCAGTGTCTGGAGACTTACCTTAGACATTATGTGGACCATCATCATTCTAATTGGACTCGTTATCTTCCTTTAGCGGAGTTGGCCCATAATGCTCGTTACAATTCATCTCTTCAGTCTTCTCCCTTTTTTGCAGCTTATGGATTTCAACCCAGAACATTTCCTCTGTATACTTCCTCTTCTGAAAATCCTGCTTCTGATCAAACTGGTCGGAGATTAACTCGACATTGGCGTAAGATACGTGATCTTCTTTCCAAAGCTTCTAAGAGATACAAGTTTTTTGCTGATCGCAGACGGAAGAAGGCTCCTAATTTTCGTCCTGGAGACAAGGTTTGGATTTCTACTCGGCACCTTCATCTCAAACAACCTATGAAATTGGGGCCTCGATATGTGGGTCCTTTCCGAATACTGGGTCAAGTTTGTTCTACTGCATACCGAGTTGCTCTTCCCAAGACTCTCAAAGCTCACCCTGTTTTCCATGTTTCTCTCCTGAAAGCGGTGAGATCTAATAGATTTTCTAAATCTCTGCCCAAACCTCCGCCTCTCTTGGTAAAGGGACAGCCTGAGTTTGAGATTGCTCACATTCTGGATTCCAAACTTCGTGGCAAGAAACTATACTATCTCATCCATTGGAAGGGTTATCCGGTCACGGAACGGACTTGGGAACCAGCCCAGCATATACACGCCCCTGCTTTGATTAAGGCCTTTCACAAAGCTTATCCTGCTAGGCTTGGTCCTGTCCCCCGGAGGGGTCCTTAAGGGGGGGTGCTGTCATGAATTGGATCCGCTCATTGCCGTGTCGCCTCGGCTCACAGATCCCCTCTGTATCACGTCACGTTGCCTAGCAACGTGACGCGGTATCTGGCTCTCCTCCTGACGTCAGAGTCTCCCTGCCTTCAAATCTCGGCGGGAGATCTGAATTGGCGCCCGTTTGTTTTTCCTCTTCCCTTCATTCCGGACCGGACCTGTGTGAGTAAATTCTTTTATGTCTCCTTCTCCCTTGCCAGAATCGCCTTGCCTGAATATTCTCTGTCTGTTTGCAAAACCTGCTTATGGGGATATTTGCTAAAACAAACCTGCTAAAAGGAATATCTGTTTGTTTGCTAACCTGCATAAAAGGACATTTGCTGGGGGGGCGGAGCCGGCACTGGATAGTGATGGCCGCACATTAGGTGAGCTCCGGTGCTTCAGCCCGAGAAAGTACACTGCAAGCCCTTAAAACCTGGTATCATCACCTAATGAACATAACTTTATTATGCCATAACCAAGTTAGAACAAAGATTGAACACTGAAAGGACGTTTCTGTGAGTTAAGTGGCGTGGCAAACATCTCCTAGCAATCACAGGCCTTATGACACTAACCGGAACGGTAAACTACATGGAGGTGCTCTACGCCACATGAGCATACACCGCCTGCGCTGCAAGAAAGAAAAAGGACTTACACCAAGTAAGCGATGCTGCTGCAGGAGGTAGCCGGCATGTTACCACACTCGAGGGAACCCTGATCTCCGATGCCGAGCGCCATCTTGGTGAGTCATACGCACTTGGGAATACAATGGGGCCTGTATAGCCCACGCTGTGCATAGAGTAAAACAAACATAGAGACGTAAGGCCAGATCACATAACTCACCTTATGGTGCGATTTACAACACAAGTGGGATTTTGCAGACAAGGGCATCGTGGATGCAGATAAATAAGGAGACAGTCTTTGGCTATAATCTGAATTGAGGCATAAAATACCTAGCGCATGTTTGGTACAGACAGAGCTTGCAAGAGACTTTCCCTCATAATCAATATATCCAGAAAGGAAGGGGTGTATGCTCAGTTGCTCAGTTGTTTAGGCTTATTGATGGGCCCCTCTAACAAAAACAAAAACCTAGATCAAAGATTAAGTTACCTTGTGTCCTCTCAGCAGGGATTGCAATGAGGCTGAAATTGTCTAAATAAGAATACTACCAGAATCTACATGGGAACACAGATTTGAATATTTCATAACCAAATCTGACATGCAGTAAATACAGATTTAATTCGTTCACAGCAGCATCTGACATGCAACTTTACTAACACTGAAGCTAGACTCTACTATACATTAACACAGGGGGAATCTCTGTCTATAACCTAGCCGACAATATATGCAATCATAATCTCATCAAGATATTCGCTCCTATTACTGTGACTTGCAAAAAATTTATATGTCCTGCTACTACCAACTGTACTAAGGCATTTCTTACAGAAAAAATACACACTTGGTGCAAACTTCAAAAGCTACAGTGACATCTGCAATCAAAATGTCGCCAAAGAAAGATCCACAAAAAGTTAAAATACACAAAAATGGGAGCAGAAGCAATCCTTCAATGGATAAATACCTTAAAGCAGCAGCTTTACCCACACCACTAGATGACCCAATTACACCGCAAAAAGCTCAATCCCTACAATCATCTAGCTCCTCAGATTCGGCTTCAGATGGGGAAGATACCATGGTTTCTATTCCACAATCAGTGATCTCTTCTATACCATCAAAGCAAGATTTTTCTTCACTCATTACTCAAGTAAAACAGTGCATTAAAGATGAAATATCAGAACTGAAAAAAGATATTACAGAAATAGGAAACCGAGTTAATATTTTGGAAGAACATATTCAGGAATATGATGTATGCATCTCAAAAGTGAATGATCATCTGGACCTTCAAGACCAAACTGTCCGTCAGTTAGAAGATAAAATAGAGGACTTAGAGAATAGGTCCAGAAGGCACAACATCAGGATACGTGGTATCCCGGAATCAGTCGACTCTTCAACTCTACAAGAATACCTACAATCCTTATTCTCTCAGCTCAGAGATCCTACAGATAACTCTGAAGTAGGGATAGACAGAGCCCATCGTGCCTTAAGATCCAGGCCCCCTGAGGCGGCACCTCCCAGAGACGTGATCATAAAAATAACAAGTTATCAAATGAAGGAGCGCCTCATGACAGCAGCTAGAGATAAGAGACCCATACAAAAAGATGGAGCTACTTTGCAATTCTTCGCTGACTTATCGGCTAGAACCCTTGCCAGGAGAAAAGAACTCTCAATCCTCACAAAACATCTACAAGCCAGAAACATACCCTATAGATGGGGTCATCCTTTTCAGCTCACAGTCATTTGGAAAAATAGGAGAGCAATCTGCTCGTCTATCACAGAGATCGATGACTTCTGCAGAAAGCTGGAAATTCCCTCACCAGATGGGGACACTGTTAATGGACAGGACACCACTGTCACTTCCATTTCACAAACAACCTCCCTACCGCAACGTAAGGAGTGGCAGATGGTTCGTAGCGGTCGAACAAAGAACTCAATCTCCTCAGTCTCCAAAGCCTGACCTGGTGGACAGTATCCTTTTATAATTATAAAAAAAAAAAAAAAAAAAAGAGAAAAGACCTCAAGATGGCCTTGAAGGTCTAACTATAAACACTAGTTATTTGCATCTCAAATTCTTATGTCAACTGATAAATTGACAGGTTAAATAAAATGTCATATGCATAGCTGTACTTCGAGGGCTGAATGTTTTCCTCCTAGGAATTCATTGCTATCTCCCTCTATTGTTTATATAGAGTTAAGACTGTTTATGTTTTTCATGTTTCAATGTTCTATTGTTTTGTTATAATTTTTGTTGTTAGATTATGTATAGGTTTTACCCTGCAGAGGCGAAACATCATTTCCGGGAACAATATGTTATATGAACACAGAGTAGGAGCTGATAAGGTAACAATATGACAGATAAAAATATTCATTTTATCACACAAAATGTAAAAGGTTTCAATATCCCTAATAAAAGATCGCTAGCTATGAGAGACATAGCACAAAAGGGAGGGGAGATCATAGGTTTGCAAGAAACACACTTCAAAAGAGGCTCCATCCCCAAATATTTCTATAATAATTTCTCTCAACACTTCCATAGTTCCCACCCTACGAACAAGATAAATGGAGTTAGCATCCTTATACGTAGTTCCATACCTTTCCAATTAATTGATCAGAAAAAAGACGCAGATGGCAGATTCCTAGCGATATGTGGTGTCCTATATAACAAAGTAGTCACGCTAGTTAATATCTACGCGCCCAATCAAAAACAAGCAGCCTTTTATAAGTCAATAATACCTCTAATACAAGACATACAAAAGGGACAACTGATAGTCATGGGTGATTTTAACCTGCCTTTAAATCCTAAATTAGACAGCTCCAACCCAAATATACACATAGCACATAGCAAACTTAAAGCCATGTGGAACCTTGTTAAGACACTTGGACTACACGATCCTTGGAGAGTAGCCAACCCGGTACGGAGAGATTACACTTTTTTTTCCAACCCGAATAAATCCTATTCAAGGATTGACTATATTTTTCTCGATCACATTACCCTATCCCACGCAACCACTACGAATATTACACACACTGCATGGTCAGACCATTCTATGGTCAGATGCTCTATCAATTGGCCTTCAGCCCCGATCAGAGAATTCAGTTGGAGATTAGACGAATCATTGCTTCTAGATCCAGAGACACAAAAAACTCTGGAAACTGAATTACAAGAATTTTTTCATAGAAACGCCCAAGAAGATATGCCGCCAGCAATAGTGTGGGAAACACATAAAAGTTATATAAGAGGCTTACTAATCCAAATCAGAGCCAAAAAAATAAAAAAACAGAGGGAGGAATATCAACACCTTGCTAAGGAAATTTCACAACTAGATTACTTACACAAACTCCACCCACAAAATGACTCTATTTTCCAACAATTAAAATTTTACAGATCAAAATTAACATCTCACCTACACATCAAAGCCCAAGGCATAGCTTTCAAACTCAAACAGAAATTCTATAGTGAGGCTGGGAAACCTGGCAGACAATTGGCTAGACTACTTAAATCCAAGCAAGCAAAAACTTACATCCACACAATTAACAACTCTAGAGGGGCGAAGGTAGAAGATACCAAACAGATAGCAGACACATTTAAACAATACTACCACACATTATATAACCTCTTCCCTAACAGGTCCCCAATGGAACACAAAAACAAATGTAATGAATATTTAAAGACAGTTAAGGTCCCAACCATCTCAGAAAAGGATAGTGAAAGGTTACAGGCCCCAATAAGCCATAAGGAAATCAGTGATGCAATAAAGTTATTAAAACCTGAAAAAGCACCTGGCCCAGACGGGTTCTCGGGTTCCTACTATAAACTATACTCACATATATTGACACCCCACCTACTAAGTACATTTCAACAAATAGACAAAGGGGACGACTTACCGGAAACGATGTTACAAGCAGTCATCACAGTCCTCCCTAAACCAGGGAAAAAGCCCAACACCCCAGCTAATTTCCGACCCATTTCCTTACTGAACCTTGATCTAAAAATTTTTGCCAAGGTCCTGGCCTCTAGGCTAAACATTCTTCTCCCATCATTAATTTCTCCAGATCAAGTGGGTTTTGTGCCGCGGAGGGAGGCACGGGACAATACTGTGAAACTTTTAAATATCATAGAATTTATCAATAAGAACAAAATACCCTCAGTGCTACTATCAACGGATGCTGAGAAAGCGTTCGATAGACTAGATTGGACCTTTCTAGAATCAGTACTCTCCAAATTTAATATACCAAAGGCATTTATAAACAAAATTATGGCCCTATACTCCTTCCCCACAGCCCAAATTAGAATAAACGGCACTCTCTCTGAACAATTCGAAATCCGAAATGGTACCCGACAAGGATGCCCACTGTCCCCTTTACTATTTATTCTATCATTAGAAATTTTTGCATGTAAAATTAGATTAAACAAAAACATTGGAGGTATAACTATTAAAAACAGAGAATATAAGTTATCCATGTTTGCAGACGACGTTTTGATGTCTCTGTCAAGTCCCTTGCGGTCTCTCTCCGCGGTGCAGAAGGAGTTGAAAGAGTATGGAGAAGTATCAAACTTTTCAGTAAATACTAATAAGTCAGAACTCTTGCCACTACATATCCCCCAATACATTATCACCACTATACAAAATAAATGTGATTTCGCGATTCAAACAAAATCCATAAAATATCTGGGTATACATTTAACAAACAGTCTGGACTCAATTCGCACTATTAACTACACTAAGCTACTACAAACAATCTCTACTCAGGCATCATCTTGGATGTCTAAAAATATATCCTGGATAGGGAGAATGAATACGGTTAAGATGGTACTCCTGCCAAAAGTCTTGTATATATTACAAACCTTACCCCTACCACATACCCTCATATACATACGAAAAATACAGAAAGTAATGAACAGCTTTATATGGAGGGGGAAACAGCCAAGAATATCCAAATTCTCACTGTATGCTAATAAAGACTCGGGAGGTCTGGGAGTACCTAATATATTATTATATAAACAAGCTATTTCCCTACAAAGAATTTTAGAATGGAGTAGAAATAATGGTTGTGACTTTAAACATTGGATACAATTAGAACATGACATCTCAGGGGTACCTCAACTAGGAGGCTTGTGCTGGTTGCCTACAGCTTTAGCTAAATCTCAGAACACTTTCACAGCCACTATAGCGTCGACTATATCGGATTGGATATACACACGAGATAGATATAAGGGAATCTCCAGTGCCCATTCACCTCTGACACCAATTTTAGCTAATCCAGAGTTTCCAGAAGGCCAGAAGTATAATACGGAGGGAGACAATAGTCTAAAGGGTCACATTCCAGTTACATTATTACTTAGAAAGGAAAAATTGTTGCCTATTGAGGACCTACAAGAAGTAGGTGGGCGGTTTTTTAATCAGTGGATGAGATACCATCAGGCACGCCACTACATCATGACACACAGGAACAGAACATTGTTGACAAGGTCCCTAACGATATTTGAACAGATGTGCATATCTAGCTTCACACCTAAAGGAATTATCTCCTCTATGTATAAACTGTTGCTTTCAGCCACAAAACCCAACCCCCATAATTTTGTGAAAAGTTGGGAAAGAGACCTACTAGGACCTCAAGATTCTAAGATATGGGAAAATATATTCAGGACCATAGCTCACTCAGCTCACACTACAGCAGCTTTAGAAACAAATTACAAAGTAATGTTTCGTTGGTATTTAACACCAAATAGAATGAAACATCTCTTTCCCTTAGCCAATGAAAAATGCTGGAGATGCAGAGACGAAGTAGGCACTATGGGCCACATCTGGTGGTCGTGTCCTACAATAAACACATATTGGGGAAAGATAATAGATGAAATAAATTTGGCCTTAGCTTGCGAAGTTGCCCCCTCACCCCAAATTTGCCTATTCAATATATTAAATAATATCAAATGTAAAATAAGAAGGAATCTTGGCCATATTATGCTTAATTCAGCTAAACAGCTCATAGCTGCAGCGTGGCGATCAGATAAGATCCCTACAATAGAGGAGTGGAGAGAGAGGGTGAAAGGAGCCCTATTGCTAGAAAGATATTATTATTTTAAAACAAACCAATTGGCAATATACAACGACATGTGGTTTTACTGGGAGTCTTATTTCGGAGCTAGCAAACAACTTTAAACACATATAGATAACAAGTTCGTTAGTTACCTGACTAGCTAATCCCGAATATTAAATAGATGAGAACAAGACAAAGCGCTCTCTGCAGGAAGTAGTTGTTTCATGTTTTTTGTTATATTTATGCTTTTGTACACACATAGTAATACTAATGCCAACGCTGTGATCATGACTAAATCAAACTCCAAAATCTTATCAAAGTAGTAATTCTAATTGTGTGAATGGACTCAGATTACAACAAATGTAATACTAGAATGAAATAATGGCTTTGAGTTTGTTTCTTCTTTCATTGACATGTCAAGAAATATGTAATCACAGCGATGATGTTGCACTTTATGATTTTGTATTGGTTTTATTTAAAAGATTTTCAATAAAAGATTAATAAAGAAAAAAAAAAGGACATTTGCTTTATTCAAACCTGCTAAAAGGAATATCTGTTTGTTTGCTAACCTGCATAAAAGGACATTTGCTTTATTCAAACCTGCTAAAAGGAATATCTGTTTGTTCGTTAACCTGCTTAAAGGGACATTTGCTTTATTCAAACCTGCTAAAAGGAATCTCTGTTTGTTTGCTAACCTGCTTAAAGGGACATTTGCTTTATCCAAACCTGCTAAAAGGAATCTCTGTTTGTTTGCTAACCTGCTTAAAGGGACATTTGCTTTATCCAAACCTGCTAAATGAATCTCTGTTTAACTTGCTTAAAGGGTCATTTGTTTTATCCAGATCTACAAGATGGAATCACTGTTTATTTGCTAACCTGCTTAAGGGGACATTTGCTTTATCCAGACCTGCTAAAAGGAATGTCTGTTTGTTTGCTATCCTGCTTAAAAGGACATTTATTTATCACTTGCTAAAGGAATTTCACTTAGTTTTATTTATCTTCTTAAAAGGACATTTGCTTTCTTCAATCCTGAGTGGGTCACGTCCTGGATATTTCTCAGTGTGCTAGCGTGTGTTTTTTACTTTTCACGCTAGCAGTTGGGTTGAATCCTGGGCTGGTCCTTTACGGCTGACAATCACACTTAGGGAGACTTCCTCCGGAAATCAACCCAATCGAGTATGATCGGGTTGATTGACACCCCCCTGCTGGCGGACGATTGGCCGCGAGTCAGCAGGGGGCGGCGTTGTACCAGCTGCTCTTGTGAGCTGCTGGTGCAATGCTGAATACGCGAGCGTATTGCTCGCCGTATTCAGCGAGGTCTGTCGGACCTGATCCGCACTGTCGGATCAGGTCCAACAGACCTTGATAACTTGGGGCCAATGTCTCAAACAGTAAGGGAACGTGTCAGAGAACATCTTTCTGATATCAGACACTCTAGCGACACACTTTAAATCAGAACATCTGAATGATACGACTACCTTTAAATGGATGATAATTAGACTTGTGCAGCTTCGAAAAATTTGTTTCGGTTCGGAACGATTCGAATTTCGGTTTGGATCTATTCGAATTCAGAAAAATTTGAATGAATTTGTTTCGGATTCATTCGGATTCTTTCGGATTCGGATAAAATTTGGTTCGGTTCGATTTGGCTCGATTCGATTCGGTTCTAATCGATTCGGAAATTTGGAAATTTGGTAAGTGTTAGGTGGGATGTGCTGTGTATTACACTAGTATTATGTACTGTATATTAGGTTTAACCCATAGCAGAGTGATAAAACCCTAATATACTGTACAATACTAGTGTAATACACGGCCATCCGAATCTACCGAATACATCTGAATCGATTCGGATGTATTCGATTCTATTTGGATTTATTCGGTAGAATCGGCAGTATTTTAATTCGGAAATTCGAATCGATCCGAATCTCCGAATTTTCAGAATTTCCGAATCGATCCGAAACGAATCGCACATGTCTAATGATAATAGAGCAGATAAAATTGCCCAAAAGAGGTGGTGAAATCAATAAGTTATTATGTAAGATAGAAACATATTGGTTTTTTTTATGCTGAGAACCCATAAACCAAATGGTTTCAATTCTTCTTATGATTTAATTAATTCATTTTTGGCTGTACACATTTTTACAACATTCTAAATGATATTTGTAACATTGGATAAATAATCACACGTTGTAATATTATATAATCAAACCTAGATAAGTAAATGAATAGCATAACATTTATAAGAGGATATAATTTCACATTCCAATGTTCTTCACATACAAGAATATGTTCTATATATATATATATATATATATATATATATATATATATATATATATATATTTAACCTTTAAAAAAGAGAGAATAATGCAAGAGGTATGAGTAAACCTCTTTCCTAAAGTAAGGGAAATCAGCACTCTTTTAGTATTAAACCATACGTATTTTTATTATTCATATACATGCATCTCCCAGACACAAATTAATTCCCATGTGAAATTAGAACCAAATATATCTATACATCAAAGTACATCTATGTGCTTATTGAAACCATTTACTTAAACACTAAACATATGAGTGCAATACTAAACATGTCCCTTTAAGACCATATAGCATATTTAGATAGGCACATATCGTCCATTGCTGATACCAGATTATTAATCACAGTTCTTAAGCAAGTTTAGTTCATCATCCAAAAAATAACATATAAATATTATTTGGGATTGTCCATCCTGTGTGTTTTAACAAACCATAGCAGTTATATTCAAACTGTATTGAGCCAATTCCACAGCTCCCTTAAATGCTTTATCATTAATCAGAGCTGTTTAATCACACTATGGCATGTTGCTTCCAATGGGCTGATACAAATTTTGCTTGTAGGTTTACAGATTACAGCCAGTGACCGCAGTTTACAACTGCTCTTAAGGTCAAACTGCACCTGCTAACCTTTCTCCTCTTACCGGATCTGTAGAAATTGTTAGCAGTTACTGAGATCATCAGTAACTTAGATCTCCAAACAGCTCTGCTCTCATAATAAACAGTCTCCCTGCTTCTCACACATGCAGATATTTCCAGCGTGCTCTTAGATCTGATGTCACCACCCTCTGCTCACTGCAACAAGGTGTAGTGTCTCCAAGCAGGCATGCAAATGCAGTCCGGGGGAGTTTCAATAGCAATTCAAAGCCCAGTTTTCCTTTTGCTTTTAAGGCTATTTCAGCATGTGGGAGCTGCCTTCCTTTGCTCCTACATAGGATGATGCTGTGATTTAAAGAGCCATTCAAATAGCATATAAGGTCTCAGCAAACCAACGCCATGTACGTTTCACCTCTTTGAAATCATCAAACAGAAGCCTCATCAGGGACATGTTTAGTATTGCACTCATATGTTAAGTGTTTAAGTAAATGGTTTCAATAAGCAGATAGATGTACTTAGATGTATAGATATATTTGGTTCTAATTTCACATGGGAATTCATTTGTGTCTGGGAGATGCATGTATATGAACAATAAAGATACTTATGGTTTTATACTAAAAGAGTGCTGAATTCCCTTACTTTAGGAAAGTGGTTTAATCATACCTCTTTCATTATTCTCTCTTTTTTAAAGGTTAAAAGTTATTTTGAGGGTCTGCACCAATAATACTTTGAATAAGGTAAATAATTTTAACCTTTTGTGTATAGATTATAATACAGGATTTCACTCTATCCCTGCCCCTATAATTAAATATAAATATTAATTTTTTTTGGTACAATATATAATTATACCTATATATATATAGAGATGATTATATATAGGTGTATAGGTATTATACATATATATATGCATAGAACATATTCTGCTATGTGCAGAGCATTGGAATGTGAAATATTTACAGAAAATACGTAGTATAACACTTTTTAAATATGAATATTGCATAAATATGTTTTTTCATGTTTTCGTCTACCTAACTGCAAAGAGCTCCAGTGCACTTCTATATATGTGTAAATATATGTGAACATATGTATGTATGTGTATATATGTCTGTAAATACATATATACACATATAAATACATAAATACATATCTACATACACACACACACACACATATATATATATATAAAGCAAAGTCCTGTGTAGGAATGCACACCATATATTTAGTAGCAGCTGCCAGGGTGCAATGTCAAAACAGTATGTACTATGCAAAAAAGGCAGCAGGCAGCACTCACTGGTCATTTGTAAGTAAAATTTAGCTTTTAATAATACAAAAAGTTAAAATCTTGGGAAAAACATGACGTTTCGATGCCTAACTGGCATCTTTTTCAAATGTCCCAAAAGGTAAATCCAAAGTGGTCACACCAGCTATGTGGTGTTCCCCATGAGAGCATAAAACTACTGGCTAAAAGTGTTATATTTATACAAGTCATAGCTGACATTGAGGCTGTGTTCAGCTGTGGATAATCACTTGCAAATCTGATCAGCTGGTTCCATTCCCACCCACAAGCTTTATACTTCATTGTGCTGTTAGTTGAGCAACTGCATGGCTAATTTGCATATGTGGGAGTGATCTGCACCGGAGTAGTGTCCAATGATCTTGCGATGTTTTCAGGTGTCATCATACACGCCCACTTGTCTCTGCTGTGAGCGAAACTTCCCCAAACAAAGGGATATTGGCCTGTGACTTATGAACTGCTTCTGACACAACGATGCCGTGTGTTTCACACAGGTTGGTGAGGGGTCACCTTTGTCAATCAACGTAGAAGCGGCATGTTCACCTTGGCGCATGATGTACTGAACATTGTACTGGGATGTAATACACATTCAAAAGTTGTAGTGAGGAGATCAAATGTCCCACCTATAGCGGGTACACCCTCGCATTTATTCATAAAGCAACAGCTAATGCAGGAATATCAGGAAATATCGATGGGGTGTAATACACATTCAATCTATTCAAATCAGACAACACGAATGCCCCACTTGTAGCGGGTACATCCCCATTGGTTAATATGAAGCTCCCATGCAAGATTAGCAGAAAATGCTTGATAGAGCACACAATCCAGCAACATGTGGGGTGTGGTGATGTTAAATAAATGACATCTAATAACACATTAGCCAAGTAGCAAAGGAAGAGAAAAAAAATGTAGAGAAGTAAGAAATAAAAAAAAAAATTTAAAAAAAAATGAAAACAGTTAAAAACATAGTAGAAGCTGGAACAATGAGCAATTCAAAAAGTGTCCATTTTGTAATCCAATGATAGAAACATTTAATGCATTTGTATTCATACATTAGTGGATCATTTTTATCCAATGAACGGCCCAAAGTCCAATTTAATGTTTAATCCTTTAGGAGAGACGGTGTCCAACATGTAGATCCATCTGGACTCTAGTCTAAGTAACATATTGTTGCGGTCTCCCCCCCTTTTTGGAATAGGTAGATGATCAATAATCATGCAGCGTAGACTGGAGATGCTATGTTTCTGTGTAGCAAAGTGTCGGGCAACTGGGAGATCAGATGTTCCATTCTTCAGTGCCTCCCTAATTGAGCATCTGTGATTCGCCATTCTATCTTTGAAAGGGGTGGTCATTTTCCCCACATAGACCAGAGAACAAGGGCAAATTAGGATATATATGACATATGAGCTGTTACAATTCAGACGGTAACGAATGGTATATCTTTTATTTTTGTGTGGATGTTGAAAAGAATCTCCAACTTGCATGGAATTGCAGTTAACACAATCATCGCATTTGTAGCAACCACTTTTTCGAGATTTTAACTCATTGTTCCAGCTTCTACTATGTTTTTAACTTTTTTCATTTTTATTTTTTTTTCATTTTTTTCATTTTTTCTTCTCTACATTTTTTTTCTCTTCCTTTGCTACTTGGCTAATGTGTTATTATATGTCATTTATTTAACATCACCACCCCCCACATGTTGCTGGATTGTGTGCTCTATCAAGCATTTTCTGCTAATCTTGCATGGGAGCTTCATATTAACCAATGGGGATGTACCCGCTACAAGTGGGGCATTCGTGTTGTCTGATTTGAATAGATCGAATGTGTATTACACCCCATCTATATTTCCTGATATTCCTGCACTAGCTGTTGCTTTATGAATAAATGTTAGGGTGTACCCGCTATAGGTGGGACATTTGATCTCCTCACTACAACTTTTGAATGTGTATTACATCCCAGTACAATGTTCAGTACATCATGCGCCAAGGTGAACATGCAGCTTCTACGTTGATTGACAAAGGTGACCCCTCACCAACCTGTGTGAAACACACGGCATCGTTGTGCCAGAAGCAGTTCATAAGTCACAGGCTAATATCCCTTTGTTTGGGGAAGTTTCGCTCACAGCAGAGACAAGTGGGCGTGTATGATGACACCTGAAAACATCCCAAGATCATTGGACACTACTCCGGTGCAGATCACTCCCACATATGCAAATTAGCCATGCAGTTGCTCAACTAACAGCACAATGAAGTATAAAGCTTGTGGGTGGGAATGGAACCAGCTGATCAGATTTGCAAGTGATTATCCACAGCTGAACACAGCCTCGATGTCAGCTATGACTTGTATAAATATAACACATTCAGCCAGTAGTTTTATGCTCTCATGGGGAACACCACATAGCTGGTGTGACCACTTTGGATTTACCTTTTGGGACATTTGAAAAAGATGCCAGTTAGGCATCGAAACGTCATGTTTTTCCCAAGATTTTAACTTTTTGTATTATTAAAAGCTAAATTTTACTTACAAATGACCAGTGAGTGCTGCCTTTTTTGCATAGTATATATATATATATATATATATATATATATATATATATATATATACAGTCATGGCCTAAAATATTACCACCCCTGCATTTCTGTCAGATAAAGCACCACTTCGCCCAGAAAATTGTTGCAATTACAAATGTTTAGGCATTCTGTTTGAATTGGTATGACACAAAAAAAGTGGAGAAAGAAAAGCCAAATCTGAAACATTCCATGCAAAACTCTAAAAATGGACTGGACAAAATTATCAGCACCCTCAATTTAATATTTGGTAGCACACCCCTTGGGAAAAATAACTGAAATCAATTGTTTCCTGTAACCATCAATGAGTTTCTTACAACTCTCTACTGGAATTTTGGATCACTCTTCTTTCGCCAACTGCTCCAGGTCTTTCAGATTTGAAGGGTTCCTTTTCCCAACTGCTGTTTTGAGATCTCTCCACAGGTGCTCTATGGAATTGAGATCTGGACTAATTGAAAGCCAGTTCAGTACTCTCCAGCGCTTTGTCTTAAACCATTTTGGGTGTTTTTTGACGTGGGCTTTGGGTCATTGTGTTGTAAGGCCCATGACCTCTGACCGGAGTCCCAACTTTCTGACACTGGGCCCTGCATTGCACCAGTGTTCTTTGGTAGTCTTCAGATTTCATAATGCCATGCACATGGTCAAGAGATCCAGTGCCTGAAGCAGCAAAGCAACCCAAAACATCAGTGAACCTCCACCATGTTTGACTGTAGGGACTGTATTCTTTTCATTAAAAGCCTCATTTCTTTTTGTGAAAACAGTAGAATTATGGCTTTACCAAAAGGCTGTAATTTTGTTTTGTCTGTCCACAGCACATTCTCCCAAAAGAATTTTGGCTTCCTCAGGTAAGTCTTGGCAAACTCCAATCTGGCTTTTTTATGTTTCTGTGTCAGCAGTGGGGTTCTGCTTGGTCTCCTACCATAGTGTCCCTTTTCATTCAGATGGCGACGTATAATGAGAATTGACACATTTGTACCCTGTGCCTGAAGTTCAGCTTGATTTTTCTGGAAGTTGATCAAGGTTCTTTATCCACCATTCAAAAAATTCTTCGGTGCAATCTTTGATCAATGTTTTTCTTTTGTCCGCATCCAGGGAGATTAGCTACAGTGCCATGGGCTGTAAACTTCTTGACAAGGTTGTGCACAGTGGACACATTAACATTAAGATCTCTGGAGATGGACTTGTAACCTTGAGATTGTCCATGCTTTTCCACAATTTTTGTTCTCAAATCCTCAGACACAGAGACACTCAACAGAAAGGTTGAGTCAATTTTTTACCATTTTAACTGGTTGCTGGTGTGATTGCTATATTGTCAGCACCATTAATTGATACAGGTGAGTTTAATTACAAATTACAGGAGCATCAACTTGGAATGCAATTATTTTGAGAAGGTGTCAATAATTTTTTTCAGTCCATTTTTGGAGATTTGCATGGAATGTTTCAGATTTGACTTTTTTTCTCCACTAATTTTATCAAATTATCCGTTAATTTTTATCAACCGGCTAATCACCCGTAAGGGTCTCAAGGCGCTGCTCATTTTATCAACCTCAGAAGGATGAAAGGCTGAGTGGACCTCGCCGGGTATCGAACCTGCAACCCTTGGGTTGCTACAGTGCCTTAGCATGCTGACCTATCTGTCCGACTGTGTCATACCAATACAAACAAAATAAATAAACATGAGACTGTCTAAACATTTGTAATTGCAACAATTTTTTGGGCGAAGTGGTGCATTATCTGACAGAAATGTAGGGGTGGCAATATTTTTGGCCATGACTGTATGTATATATATATAAATATATATATATATATATAAGAAGTAAGTGAGTTGAATCCAGCACCATAGGTTTTAGTAAAATTTCTTTCCCACCTGTGTGCACGTTACCAAGGAGTATCAGCCAAACTCCAGTGTATACAGTCCATGTAAAAAACAAGGTAACAGCACCACAGCACACAATCTTCTTTTAAAGGTGAAAAATCTTTATTTGAGGTTTAGCAACCAGTAAAAAGCGACGTTTCGGACCTACATAGTCCTTAATCATGCATAAGTTAAAATCAAACAAACAGACTTTAAAAAGGGTATCTGGACCAATCATGCTTCAATTCTCAGTGTTAATTGGTTTAACCCATACCTATCCAGGTTTGTAAATTTTAACAACACAGTGGCCTCTAGTGGTACCAGAATATATTCCATCATTTAAAACCATTATAAAAACAAATACAAATCATAATCTCTATTCAGACCATATGGATGTAATGTGTTCAGACATTTAATCCACCATACTTCTTTCTGTTTTAATTTTAGTTCCCTATTACCCCCTCTTCTATGATGGGGGATATGGTCAATCACTTGAAAGCGAAGCTGGCTTACTGTATGACCCATATTTGTAAAATGTGCTGATACTGGAAGTGACATATCTTTTGATTTAATGGATGCTTTATGTTGACTAAACCTATCCCTGGCGGCTTGGGTGGTCTCGCCAATGTAACAAAGACCACATGGGCATTTAAGTAGGTAGATTGCACAGTTGGTTTGGCATGTATATAACCCATTGATTGTATATTGCTTTCTTTTGTCATTTTGTGCTAAGAATTTCCCTTTAATAACTGAATTACATTGAGCACAGTGTAAGCAGGGGTAACAGCCTTTATTAGGGTTAGTTAAATAATTTACATCAGACATTTTAGTTGTACCTATATCAGCTTTTACTATGTGATCCCTAAGATTTTTTACCCTTCTATATGATGGCATAGGGGGGAGTTTAAATGATTCTATCTCTGGATTATATTTTGACAAAAGATGCCAGTGTTTTCTTACTATTCTAAAGATGTCATTGCTCTTGTCACTGTATTCCATTGAAAGCACTAATCTATCTGTTCCTTTCTCTGTTGTTTTTTTATCATGTACTCTATCCAAATCCTGTATATTTTTAGCGATATTTTCTTTTGGATATCCTCTTTGGATAAATTTATTGCCCATAGACACTAGTCTTTCTGGCAATACTTTTTGATCTCTAACTATTCTTTTAGTACGCAAAAGTTGACTCCTGGGTATGGATTTAAAAACAGTATCAGGATGGAAACTTTCATATCGCAGCAGAGTATTTCTATCTGTGGGTTTTACATATAGATCTGTACTTAATGTATTTCCATGTCGATATTAACTTTTTGGATACAACTGTATATCGACATGGAAATACATTAAGTACAGATCTATATGTAAAACCCACAGATAGAAATACTCTGCTGCGATATTTAACTACCCCTAATAAAGGCTGTTACCCCTGCTTACACTGTGCTCAATGTAATTCAGTTATTAAAGGGAAATTCTTAGCACAAAATGACAAAAGAAAGCAATATACAATCAATGGGTTATATACATGCCAAACCAACTATGCAATCTACCTACTTAAATGCCCATGTGGTCTTTGTTACATTGGCGAGACCACCCAAGCCGCCAGGGATAGGTTTAGTCAACATAAAGCATCCATTAAATCAAAAGATATGTCACTTCCAGTATCAGCACATTTTACAAATATGGGTCATACAGTAAGCCAGCTTCGCTTTCAAGTGATTGACCATATCCCCCATCATAGAAGAGGGGGTAATAGGGAACTAAAATTAAAACAGAAAGAAGTATGGTGGATTAAACGTCTGAACACATTACATCCATATGGTCTGAATAGAATCAGTGCGGGGTGCAACCCAACTGCTAGCGTGAATAGTAAAACACACGCTAGCACACTGAGAAATAACCAGGACGTGACCCACTCAGGAAACAGACAAGATTGGTTACAAAAAATAATAATTGTTCCAGTACGCTGGAAAGCCACAAAAGTGAAAACGTCCCTTTAAGCAGGTTTGTAATATATAAAGATAATGCTCTATTTGCAGCTTGTAAAAGTAAATGTCCCTTTAAGCAGGCTTGTAACAAACAAAAAGACAAAGTTCTCTTTTGCAGCTTGTAAAAGTAAATGTCCCTTTAAGCAGGCTTGTAACAAACAAAAAGACAAAGTTCTCTTTTGCAGCTTGTAAAAGTAAATGTCCCTTTAAGCAGGCTTGTAACAAACAAAAAGACAAAGTTCTCTTTTGCAGCTTGTAAAAGTAAAAGTCCCTTTAAGCAGGCTTGTAACAAACAAAAAGACAAAGTTCTCTTTTGCAGCTTGTAAAAGTAAATGTCCCTTTAAGCAGGTAGTAAATAGGAAAATATATCCAAGAGTAGATTGAAGGATAAGGCATAAGCTAGGTCAGGCAGGCAGTAGTCGGTATCCAAACATCAGTAGCAGGGTTAAGGCAAAAGCTAGGTCAGGCAGGCAGTAGTCGGTATCCAAACATCAGTAGCAGGGTTAAGACAAAAGCTAGGTCAGGAAGGCAGTAGTCGGTATCCAAACATCAGTAGCAGGGTTAAGGCAAAAGCTAGGTCAGGCAGGCAGTAGTCGGTACACAAGTATAGAAACAGATACTGGTAAAGTACTCACAAACGCCAGGGGAATCAAACAAACGGGCCCCGAGTAAGATCTCCCGCCGTGGTTTAAAGGCAGGAGCGGCGACGTAATCAGAGGGGTGTGTCAGAGGATGTGTCACGTTGCTAAGCAACGTGATGTCATTCACACTGAGAAGATCCGGGAGCCGCGGTGACACGGCGATGAACGGAAAAATCATGACAGCACCCCCCTCCTCAAGGACCCCTCCGGGGGACAGGACCAGGCCTAGCAGGATGTGACTTGTGGAAGGCCTTTATTAAAGTAGGAGCATTTACTTGATGAGCCGGCTCCCAGGATCGTTCCGTGACTGGATAACCTTTCCAATGAATGAGATAATACAATTTCTTGCCACTGAGCTTGGAATCCAGAATATGGCTGATCTCAAACTCAGGGTGTCCATGGACAAAAAGAGGTGGAGATTTAGAAAGAGGTTTAGAATACCTGTTAGACATCATAGGCTTTAGAAGAGAAACGTGGAATACTGGATGGACTTTGAGAGTCTTGGGTAAAGCCACCCGGTAAGCAGTGGAACACACTTGACCCAGTATTCGGAAAGGACCCACGTATCGTGGTCCCAGTTTGGTAGAAGGTTGTTTCAGGCGAAGAAAACGAGAGGAAATCCAAACTTTATCACCAGGACGATACTTGGGAGCCTTCTTCCGTCGAAGATCTGAAAAGAACTTGTAACGTTTAGAAGCTACAGAAAGGATACGATGTATTCTCCGCCAATGTCGAGTTAATCTTCGGGCAGAAAGATCAGAAGCAGGATTCACTGTGGAAGAAGTATGCAAAGGAAATGTTCTGGGCTGATATCCGTAAGCCGCATGAAAAGGAGAGGTCTGAAGGGAGGAATTATACCGGGCGTTATGAGCCAATTCAGCTAAAGGAAGGTAAGAAGTCCAGTTAGAGTGAAAATGATCCACATAATGTCTAAGATATGTCTCAAGACACTGGTTTACCCTTTCAGTCTGGCCATTAGATTGTGGATGATGAGAAGTAGACAGAGATATTGTAGTTCCAAAGTGTTTACAAAGTGATCTCCAAAATCGGGAAACAAACTGTACCCCTCTATCTGAAACAATATCCAGAGGAAATCCATGGATTCTTACAATATGCAAAATAAAAAGTTCAGAAAGTCTTTTGGCAGACGGTAATCCTGGTAAGGGAACAAAATGAGCAGTCTTAGTGAACCTGTCGACCACCACCCAAATAGTGTTGTTTCCAGCTGACAAAGGAAGGTCGGTAATAAAGTCCATGGATACATGAGTCCAAGGCTGATGAGGTATGGGCAACGGTTGGAGCAACCCTGAAGGAAGTTGGCGAGGAGTCTTGTTTATGGCACATTGTGTGCATACTGAGACGTAATCTTTAACATCTTGAGAGAGAGTAGGCCACCAGACATGCTGTTTGAGATTTCGAGTGGTGATACTGATGCCAGGATGTCCAGAAAGGGGACTATCATGAGCCCAAAATAGAATCTTGGAACGAAGGCGTTCAGGAACAAAGAGTAAACCATCAGGAGGTTTACAGGACAAAGGAAGATTCCTTTGAGCAGACTGTAAATCTTGTAACCAGGAAGTTGTTAGCTGGGCTATGACTTCATGAGGTTGGAGAATGGTACCAGACTCAGGAATTGGGGTATCTTGAAATTGTCTGGAAAGGGCGTCTGCTTTAATATTTTTTGAACCAGGTATGTAAGACAAATTATAGTGAAACCGGGAGAAGAATAACGACCAGCGTGCTTGCCTGGAATTCAATCGTTTGGCCGTTTGGAGATAAAGAAGGTTTTTATGATCAGTGAGTATAGTAAACGGCAAAGAAGTACCCTCCAGCCAATGCCTCCATTCGTCCAAGGCCATTTTAATGGCAAGCAACTCTTTATTGCCTACGTCATAGTTAAATTCAGAAGGGGTGAATTTTTTAGAGAAAAATCCAACAGGATGAATCTTTCCAGTCTCCGGTATTCGTTGAGAAAGAACAGCTCCAGCAGCAACAGAGGAAGCATCAACTTCCAGGATAAACTGAAAATCTGGATTTGGGTGACGGAGAATAGGTGCAGAAGAAAAAGCTTCTTTGAGAGACTCAAAAGCCTCTATAGCCTCAGGAGGCCATTTTTTACAATTTTGCCCCTTTCTAATGAGAGAAGTAAGGGGAGAAGTAATAGTAGCAAAATCCTTGATGAACTTCCTGTAATAGTTGGCAAAGCCCAGAAAACGTTGCAAAGCCTTCAGAGAATCAGGTCTAGGCCAATCCAAGATGGCAGAAAGTTTAGTAGGATCCATTTCAAATCCAGATGCCGATATTACATAACCCAGAAAGGGTATGGATTTTTGATGGAAAGAACATTTCTCCAGTTTAGCAAACAGATGGTAATCTCTTAAACGTTGAAGTACTTTCCTGACGTGGTGCACATGATCTTGGTGGTTTTGAGAAAAAATCAAGATATCGTCAAGGTATATGATGACAAAGATATTCAAAAAATCACAAAAGATCTCGTTTACAAAATGTTGAAAAACCGCCGGAGCATTGCATAGCCCAAAAGGCATGACCAGATATTCGTAATGCCCAAATCGAGTGTTAAAAGCAGTCTTCCATTCATCTCCTTTGCGTATACGGATAAGATTGTATGCACCACGTAGATCAAGTTTAGTAAATATGGTGGCTCCCTGAAGATAAGTAAAAAGTTCAGGAATAAGGGGTAGAGGATAACTGTTCTTGATGGTAATCTGATTTAGTCCTCTGTAATCAATACAGGGTTGTAATCCGCCATCCTTCTTTCCTACAAAAAAGAAACCAGCCCCTACAGGGGAAGAGGAGGGTCGGATAAATCCTCTAGCCAGATTGTCTTTAATATATTCTTCCAAAGCCACGTTTTCAGGTTTAGAAAGTGGATATGTCTTGCCTCGAGGATAGGTAGCCCCAGGAAGGAGATCAATGGGGCAATCGAAAGGGCGGTGAGGAGGAAGACGTTCAGCTTCCTTTTTGGAGAAAACATCCACAAAGTCATGATAAGGCATAGGTAGAGAGTCTGGAGTTTCGATTGTGAGAGCAATAGTGAGTGGTAACTTGTTGATCTTTTGAAGACATTTAGTCTGGCATGTAGATCCCCAGGAGGTGAGTTCGCCAAAAGTCCAAGAAAAAGTAGGATTATGTACTTGGAGCCAGGGTAGTCCCAAGATAATGGGAAATTGAGGAGTGGGAATAACAACAAAACAAATTGTCTCGGAATGAAGTATTCCTACAGTGAGAAGTAAAGGTTTAGTAGCAAACTGAATGTATCCGGAACCCAAAGGATCTCCACTGACCGTAGAGACTGAAATTGAATACTCTTTCTTTAGTAAGGGTATAGAGTGAGTAGAGACGAATGTGGAGTCAATGAACACTCCTCCAGCACCAGAGTCGATAAGAGCTTGGGTATGAATCTTACTATGTCCAATTTGAAGGGTTACTGGAACAAAGAGTTTCTTGTATAGGGAATGACTACTTTTTTGGCTTAACTCAGTTCCCTGGACTAGAGTTAAGCCCTGGCTTTTACTGGCCTGGTAGGACAATCCCTTAATAAATGCCCTTTAAGGCCACAGTACAAACACAAGCCAAGAGAACGTCTTCTCAAGCGTTCAGTCTCTGTTAATTTTATACTTCCCACTTCCATGGGTTCAGCCTGATCAGGAGTAGGAGAGGCAGGAGTGACTGGATTAGAAAAACGAGGAGCCAAACGAAAAGGAGTTCGAGTTGATGACCTCTGTGTTCTATCCCTTTCTTGTTGGCGTTCACGAAATCTGGCGTCAAGACTGATACAAAGATTTATTAAGGCTTCCAAGGATTCTGGAAGTTCCCGATACACCAATTCATCCTTGAGGCGCTCAGAAAGTCCTTTACGAAAAGCGGCTCTAAGTGCTCCCTGATTCCAAGTAGTTTCAGAGGCAAGGGTGCGGAACTCAATAGCGTATTGAGAAACTGGTTGATTACCTTGTCGTAAATCCAAGAGAGTAGCTTCAGCAGCGGATGACCTTCCAGGTTTATCAAATACATTTGAAAACACAAAGAGAAATGTATCTACATCCAAAAGAATAGGGTCATTCTTTTCTAGCAAAGGTGATACCCAAGCCAAAGCTTTTCCTTTCATTAAGGAAATAAGAAATGTGATTCTAGAAGAGGGAGTAGCAAAAAGAGTAGGGCTATTTCGGAAATGGAGACGGCACTGATTCAGAAAGCCCCTACATTCTTCAGGATTCCCATCATATTTATCCGGAAGAGGTATCCTGGGACTCAGTTGTACTTGAGACTGGTTGTTAGGAATCGAAGGAGGTAATGCCTCATTAGGATTAGGATTGGGATTGGGATTGGGAGGTGTAGTAGCAACCAAATTTTGTAATAAAGCAGTTATTTGATCAAGTTTAGTGTCCAGGGATTGCAAGTGGGTGGCATGAGATCCCAGTAGCTGTCCCTGGTGAGCCACGGCCATGGATAATTCAGTGGGGTCCATTTATGGCCCGTTTGTAATGTCAGCCGTTTAGGAATCAGTCCGGGGTGCAACCCAACTGCTAGCGTGAATAGTAAAACACACGCTAGCACACTGAGAAATAACCAGGACGTGACCCACTCAGGAAACAGACAAGATTGGTTACAAAAAATAATAATTGTTCCAGTACGCTGGAAAGCCACAAAAGTGAAAACGTCCCTTTAAGCAGGTTTGTAATATATAAAGATAATGCTCTATTTGCAGCTTGTAAAAGTAAATGTCCCTTTAAGCAGGCTTGTAACAAACAAAAAGACAAAGTTCTCTTTTGCAGCTTGTAAAAGTAAATGTCCCTTTAAGCAGGCTTGTAACAAACAAAAAGACAAAGTTCTCTTTTGCAGCTTGTAAAAGTGAATGTCCCTTTAAGCAGGCTTGTAACAAACAAAAAGACAAAGTTCTCTTTTGCAGTTTGTAAAAGTAAAAGTCCCTTTAAGCAGGCTTGTAACAAACAAAAAGACAAAGTTCTCTTTTGCAGCTTGTAAAAGTAAATGTCCCTTTAAGCAGGTAGTAAATATGAAAATATATCCAAGAGTAGATTGAGGGATAAGGCATAAGCTAGGTCAGGCAGGCAGTAGTCGGTATCCAAACATCAGTAGCAGGGTTAAGGCAAAAGCTAGGTCAGGCAGGCAGTAGTCGGTATCCAAACATCAGTAGCAGGGTTAAGACAAAAGCTAGGTCAGGAAGGCAGTAGTCGGTATCCAAACATCAGTAGCAGGGTTAAGGCAAAAGCTAGGTCAGGCAGGCAGTAGTCGGTACACAAGTATAGAAACAGATACTGGTAAAGTACTCACAAACGCCAGGGGAATCAAACAAACGGGCCCCGAGTAAGATCTCCCGCCGTGGTTTAAAGGCAGGAGCGGCGACGTAATCAGAGGGGTGTGTCAGAGGATGCGTCACGTTGCTTAGCAACGTGACGTCATTCACACTGAGAAGATCCGGGAGCCTCTGTGACACGGTGATGAACGGAAAAATCATGACATATATACTGTATATATATATATATATATATATATATATATTGTATATACAGTATATATGTGTATATATATAAATATAAATATATACAATGACAGTGGAGGGCCCTCTAGTGGGCCTGTAACAACATTAAGGGTTTACCAACTTGAAGTCTGGAGTAATGCTAAGTTGTGTTGTTACAATGTTGCAAGTGGAGAGAAGGTGTCTGTTTCTTACCTTTATAGGGTCCTGCAGCAGTGAGATCAGCCTCTTTCGGTTTCCAGACTTCAAGGAGAAGGTTTCTGCATTTTGCTGAGATTCCAGAAGTGAAGCATGGAGAGATCCAGGAGAAAATCTGTGCCTCCCAAGCATTACAGGGAGGTGGTGGTGCTGTCTGCGAGGAAGAAGGGACCTGCAAAGCAAAGACAGGAGCCTGAGTCAGAGGATCTGGTACCCCCCACTCCCCAAAAATCCCCTCCTGCTAGGAGTTTTAATAAAGGAAAGGGAAAGGCAGGGGGAAAATCAGGGGTAACAGGCCCTAGGGGTGAGGCCCAGACTAGGGTGGAGCAGAGGGTGGCCCCCAATCCAGGGTCGCAGACCGGGGGGTTGGGGCATCTGGCGGGGGGGTGTATGGTGGTGCCTGAGGGTGGCCCGGCGACAACGCAGGGTCCGGTACCCCCAGCGGAGGCTGGGTCCAGTTTGGTTGGGCACTTTGCGGCCTTGCCGCCGGCGGCTATGGCGGCAGTCTTGGCCTTAGCCCAATCATTGAATTTTGCTTCCCCACAGGGGGGCCAGGGGCTGGGCACGGCTGTCGCCGGGGCTGCCAGGGGTGAGGTGGTAAGCTCGGGCCCAGTATCTTTGCAGAGTGCGCAGCGGAGTCTGGCCCTTGGAGTGGCGGCTCCCGCGAGATCTCCTCCTCTGAGAATTCTGAGGAGGAGGGGGATCGCGGCTGCCATTTTGAGGGAAGACAGGACCGGGAGAAGACTGCCTCGCGCGACCGGAGCCCCACAGGTAACTTGGGGGGACTTCCGGTCTCGAGCGGGGCACCAGTTAGGCAGGCGGGGTACAGTAGGGGATACTTAACTGGCGGGGGCTTGGCTGATGGTCCGGGTGTTGGGCGGAGAGCGAGTGGCGCAGTTGATCCTCACGAGGGTATGCCTGTGAATAGTGCGCATGCGCGCATGGCGGCAGATCGCGGTCCCACTACGGGTCCGTCAGGTGTGGCAGTCAGAGCGGTGAGTTCAGTTGGAGGGTCTAGGGAGCGGCCTTGCACTAGCGCACAGGCGTTGGCCCAGAACAGATGCAGTGAAGGGCAGAGGCCCACGGTTAATGTGAGAGAGAGTGGTGCAGCGAAATGGCGCACAGGTGGTGTGGACGCATTTGGGCAGACTTGCATGAGAGGGGACGTGAGCCAGATGTATGTGGGCGCAGGTGGATTATCTGAGGCCGGTAGGCCTGAGGGGACACATGGTCGATTGGAGGCATGAATGATGCATGGACTACATAGGGGGTGGGTTCATGCGGGGATAACGCATGGCTATGAGGGATCTAATCAGTTTAGGTCTGGTGGAATTGTGAGACAGGGTGATGTGCTAAATGATATGCAGTGTGATAGGGGGCAGACACCGAGAGGTGGGCAATCCCAGGGTGGTGTGGATGAGGATATGATCAGGAGAGCTGTAGAGGCAGCACTACGTGTTGTGGATACTGCGAGGCCCCAGCCTGGGTTTAGTATTCACGCCCGGGATGGGGCTGCACAGGAGGTGGTTATCAGAAATGCTGTGGCTAATGTTCTTGGTATGTCTGCCGGGGGGAGACAGGGAGAGGGGAGAGAGGGTGCTTCAACTGATGCTCCTCTCGCAGACCAGAGTACTCCCCAAGTTGTTTTGTCTCAACAGGTTCCGGCAAGCACAACAGCCGGGATGGCATCAAGCTTGAGCAGCGCCCTAGCGGTGGCAGGGCCCAGCGGAGTCCAGAGTGCTGCGGTACCAACAACTCCTTCGGGACCAGGGATACAAGGCGATGGTGAGTGCCATGCACCAGACATAATGCCCACTGACACGGGGTCTTCCACGAGTGGGTCAGGGTCTGATAGCGGGGAGGACCTTGGGTTAGTGGGGAAGGGTCAGTGCAGGATGTTTAGGTGGATCAAGAAGATGGCGTCGGCTCAAGCGAAAGACAGGGCAGGCGCTAGGGATCAGGCACTTGAGGTACAGGGGTTGCAAGCTTTAGGAGGCGCGATAGCGACAGCGGGCCCGGTGCCACGCAAAGTGGCGGCGCAGGGGGACACTTACCCCTGTTTGGTCCACTCGCTTTATGGCCATCTAAAATTGAAGGTTGTTAAAAAGATACAGGAGGGCAGATACGTTAACGTTTTTGAGCTCTCTCTAGACGCGTTTAGGGCTAAAGAAAGAGCTGCGGATGGCTCAGGCCCGAAGAAAGTGCGTAGGCCGGAGACGTACGAGGAATGGCTTAAATGCTTCAGAGTACTGGCCACATGCTATGTGGACAGATGGCCGTTGCAGGGGCACAACCTTTTTAAGTACCAGGATACCATCGAGGATATCCGTACGAGGTTCAAGGAAGGCGTATGGCGTGAATACGACATGGCCTTTAGGAGGAAGATGGTAGGTAACCCTCTGTTGCACTTCGGGACACAAGATATGCATTTGTGGTCCAAACTGGGAGTGGAGGGCGGTTCTCCCTCCCCCGTGGCGTCACGTCAAGCGCCGCTGCGCCAAGGGGCACGGCTTGGCAGGAGGGGAAGGGAGTGCTGGAAATTCCAGGAGAAGCAGTGTGATAGGGGGAGCAGCTGCTCCTTTCGTCATATCTGCAAATTCTGTGCAGGGTCCCACCCTGGCGCAGAATGTGGAAAGCAAAAGGAACAGGTACAGTCCAAAATCACGCCTAAGTCGGGGGTTACAGTCAAGAGCACCAACTCCGCTTAGGTTGCAAGCCATGTTGATATGGCTGGCTAACTACCCTGACAGGGGGGCAGCTGAGCTGCTGAGGTCGGGGTTGGAATGGGGTTTCCGTATCCCTATCACTGGGCATGTTGTGGGTTCTCCGGTGCATAGGTATTTGAAAACGGCCTACGAATTCCCGCAAGTTGTTAGGGAGAAGTTGGCCAAGGAGGTGGCGCTGGGCAGGGTGTCTGGGCCATTCTCCACCTGCCCGTTGGAAGATCTGGTGATCTCCCCATTGGGTGTGGTGCCCAAGAAAGAGGAAGGGAAGTTCAGGTTGATACATCACCTTTCTTTCCCAAAAGGTGAGTCAGTTAACGATGCCATTGACCCGGAGCTTAGTTCGGTGCACTATCAATCGTTTGATTGTGCACTAGATGTGGTCAGGGCGTGTGGGCCGGGTGCACTGCTAGCGAAGCTAGACATTGAGTCGGCTTTCCGGCTGCTACCATTGCACCCTTCGGCATTCAGACTAATGGGCATGAAATTTGAAGGAGAGTATTACGTGGACAGGTGCTTGCCAATGGGTTGCGCATTGTCCTGTTCCCTGTTCGAGTGTTTTAGCTCGTTCCTGCATTGGGTGGTGTATAAGGCGTCAAGTGGGGGAGCGGTGGCTCACTACTTGGACGATTTTTTGCTGGTAGGGATAGACGGCTCCACGGAGTGTGAACAACTCATGGACGTCATGCAGGATATGATGGCGCGATTTGGCGTGCCGCTGGCGGACGACAAAACGCAGGGGCCGTGCACCTGCCTCACATTTCTGGGCATAGAAATAGACACTGTGCGGGCCGAATGCAGGCTGCCCATGGATAAGGTGATCCGGATGTGGGCGGCAGTGCGGAGGCTTAGGGAAATGAGCAAGGTTCCCATCAAGGAGGTCCAGTCGCTGCTGGGCCTCCTGAATTTTGCGGGATGAGTTATCCCTATGGGAAGGGTTTTTAACCATCGATTGGAGGGCCTTTTGAAGGGCCCTACCGGTCATGCAAAATGGACATGCATAACAGCGGATGTCAGGGAGGACCTGGAGGTATGGGAAAAATTCTTGGAGAATTTTAACGGTGTGTGCCTATGGAGGGGTAGGAAAGTACCCAACAAGGCCATAAATCTGTACACGGATGCAGCGGGTGGATTCAGGTACGGAGCATACCTCGATGGCGAATGGAGCGCAGCTCCATGGCCGAGGGAGTGGATTGCTGAGGGATATACCAAAAACCTGACGCTGTTAGAATTATTCCCGATAGTGGTGGCAGTGGAGATTTGGGGTGGTAGATTGGCCAATAAAGCGGTGATGTTCTGGACAGACAACCTGAGTGTGGTGTACTCCATTAACAGGCTGTCTGCGTCATCGCCAGCAGTTGTGTGTTACTTGCGTCATCTGGTGTTACGATGTTTGCAGAGCAATATACATTTTACCGCCAAACACGTCCCGGGAGTGCAGAACGTTATAGCGGATGCACTCTCTCGATTTAAATGGGAGCAGCACCCATGGCGGCAGAGGAGGGGTTAACATGCCCTTCTTCTCTTTGGCAGTTGTTGAAGGTTGGATGAGCATACTATCCTTGGTTAAGGCATCTTTGGCGCCAAGGACATGGTCAGCGTATAAGAGTCACTGGAACAGCTGGGAAGCTTTCTGCCAACTCAGAGGTGTACAGGTACAAAGGGCTACAAGGGTTCTGGTGTTAGACTGGTTGGCATTGCTGCGGCATGAGGGGGTCAGTAGGGCCGGCGCAAGCGGACGGCTATCGGCGTTGGCCTTCTTTAATAAGGCACTGGGTTTTGTTGATCACTCCGGAACCTTCCTAGTTAGGAAGGTGTTGAAGGGGTGGGGTAGGATGGCCCCCCGTCAAAAAGATCGGAGGGAGCCCATTACCCAGGAGAGATTGCGGGTGCTAGCGAGGGGCGTGGCAATGGTATGCAAATCTGAATACGAGCAGCTTCTTTTTAGAACGGCATTTGCGTTGGCATTCGCGAGAGCCCTCCGGGTGGGGGAGCTTGTTGCGTCTGCCAAAGCTAAGGGCTGTGGGGGAGTACAGTTGGAGCATGTCCGTCTTTTGTTTGTGCCCAGGTCCAAGACGGACCAGGTGGGGGAGGGGGTATGGTTACCCCTTGAACGACAGGAGTTTGAGGATTGTTGTCCTGTGGGTTGTGTGGAGAAATACCTTAAGGTGAGGCCGGCAGGGGGAGAACTGCTCCTGATACATGAAGACGGTTCGGCCCTGTCGGTTTTCCAATTCCGCAAGGTACTGGCGAAAACGGCGAGGCAGGCTGGGTTGGATCCGAGCAGGATTGCTCCGCATTATTTTAGAATAGGTGCAGCAACCAGCGCAGCTCAAAAGGGAATTCCGGCGGCGGAGATTAAGCGCTTGGGTAGATGGAAATCAACCCAGTACAAGACTTATATTAGGCCAACTAAAGGGCATTGCTAGAACACAGGCATGTTAAGGGTCAATAATTCCAAGGAGGGGGTTTTCTTTGGGGACCCATGTTGTGAAGGGATGGTATTTCATGGTGGTGTACTCTGTTTTACCAGGTGTTGTAAATGTGAAAGCGCCTCCGGTTCGTGTATGGATAGTAGGGCATTCATACATCCACTGGGCTCATCTCAAGGCGTTGCGGTCGCCGGAGGGACAGCAACTTGGATTCTCAACGTCCAAGGCAAGCTTCCGGTGGTTAGGGCGCAGGGGATTGTTGTGGGCCATTTTGCCGGCACTCTTGCAGGAGGCGCATAAAAGGTGGGGACGGCCTAACGTTTTAGTGCTGCACCTTGGTGGAAATGATTTGGGGGCATTGCCCGCACTGGATTTAATTAAAAGAATAACAGCAGACGTGCACTGGATGCACACTTGGTTGCAGGGTGTGACTTTGGGGTGGTCAAATGTAGTTGCTCGACTGCATTGGCGGCACATTGTCACACAGAGGGCTGCATATAATGTGCGCAAAAAGGTGAACAGGGAGATGGGAAGAGCGGTCACGGGCCTTGGGGGTTTCGTGATAAGGCACAAAAGTATCACGGCCGACAAAAGGGACCTATTTAGGCCTGACGGAATCCACCTTACGGATGTGGGGCTGGATATGTTCCTGAGGGACGTCAGGGGAACATTGTTGATGATTATTCGCTAATGTATGTGCTGAAATGGTTGATGTTGCAATCTGTTAATATTGTTATGGTGTTGTTGTTATGTTATGATAAAGTTATTTAATTACTGGATTCCTGTTGGTTTGTTTGGCGGCAAGAGTTCGCCTGGCTCTTGTGGCGGGTGGTCAATGCCCTGGGGAGCGGGCACAAGGAGAGAAGAGTGACGGTCCTGGAAAAGGGAGGGGTTATGCCCGCCAGGCGCCGGCCTGGTGGTTCCTCTCCCTCGCAATTGGATCGAAGACCTCTGAACATCACAGCTCTCTCTGAGTGCCATGGGGCGTGACAGCCGGGTGTCATGCTGCAGGTATCGAAAGGGGCCTTGACCATCTGCTAGTAGAGGCTAGGTTAGGGTGAGATGCCGCCAACGTTTAGGATTACGAACTTGTTGCCAATTTTCGTTGATAGGTTGATTAAGTGCCTAAGGGTAATCAGAATAACGCTTAGGCACTAGTTAAAGCGTTTATTTAATAAACGTGAACCATGACCGGTTCTTTCTCCCAAACAAGTGGTGTTGTGTCTTATTTATTAGATAAGGTATTAGACAGTAAGGAGGATGGAATAGATGGTTTAAACCTTATGACAGTGGAGGGCCCTCTAGTGGGCCTGTAACAACATTAAGGGTTTACCAACTTGAAGTCTGGAGTAATGCTAAGTTGTGTTGTTACAATGTTGCAAGTGGAGAGGAGGTGTCTGTTTCTTACCTTTATAGGGTCCCGCAGCAGTGAGATCAGCATCTTTCGGTTTCCAGACTTCAAGGAGAAGGTTTCCCCGCCCACCCGTCCCTGGAAGAAGAGAATGGTGGCTACGATGCGGCTGAATAGGGTGAGTTGGCTCGGCGGGGGTAGGTTTAATTGAGCTAGCCTGCAGTAAGACCGAGCCTTTAATGTAGCCATCCACCCCTGTGGTTGGGTTGTACGATTCGGCCGTCAGGGGGTGCCTTACTAGGTTGGTTGGATATGCCTCAGCTGGCGGGTGGTCAATGCCCTGGGGAGCGGGCACAAGGAGAGAAGAGTGACGGTCCTGGAAAAGGGAGGGGTTATGCCCGCCAGGCGCCAGCCTGGGGGTCCTCTCCCTCGCAATTGGACCGAAGACCTCTGAACATCACAGCTCTCTCTGAGTGCCATGGGGCGTGACAGCCGGGTGTCACGCTGCAGGTATCGAAAGGGGCCTTGACCATCTGCTAGTAGGGGCTAGATTAGGGTGAGATGCTGCCAACGTTTAGGATTACGAACTTGTTGCCAAGTTTCGTTGATAGGTTGATTAAGTGCCTAAGGGTAATCAGAATAACGCTTAGGCACTAGTTAAATAGTTTATTTAATAAACGTGAACCGTGACCGGTTCTTTCTCCCAAACAAGTGGTGTTGTGTCTTATTTATTAGATAAGGTATTAGACAGTAAGGAGGACGGAATAGATGGTTTAAACCTTAACACACATAGATATACATCTTTAGAAATGTATATGCATGTATGTCTATGTTAAAGCCCTTTGCCTGCCTTTTGTTTTCTAACACCTGAGACCTCATATCTTTGAGCCCTTATAACTTTTGTATGTAATATTTTTTAAAATATTTTTTATTAGATAATGTTAATATGAATGTAACTGTATTTCTCAATGTATTTTTGATGTGTTTTGTCCAACTTTTTTGTTTTACAAAAAAGTTAACCAGAGCTTTGAGGACCCGCTAACCTGACGCACTTTAACTTCAATTGCGCTCAAGTGAGCTATTTCTGAAATCTTTGGATCACAAATATTTTAATATACATCAAGTTTTTGTTTTATATCCTTTTATATTCTATAAAGTAAATTAGCCTACTATTGTAAGTGCAGGTGTATTTCTCAATGCAGCTACATCCCACTGCCTATTTAAATTGCTTGTAAACCTAGATACGTCATAATTTATTTGCAGTGCACTAAATTACTGATCGTAAACATGTATACTTAAAAGACTTTCAAAGAAATTTAACTAAAGACTGTCCTTTATTGAACAAAATGTTAGATAAAATATGGTAGGAAATTTGCAATTAAATGAAAATATAGCCATCTGTCTTGATTTAGTTATAGTGAGAATTTTAATTTAAGGGGAAGTTAAATGTAAATTCATAAAAATGTGCAATTGTGCATAAAAAAAGCAAAACGTTTCATTGGAAAATAGATTGAAGTTTACAATGTCATAATCAATTATTCTCCTATGACTTAGCTAAACAATTTTCTCTTTTCTTTGTTTTTTCAAATTTACTCCTATTATCATTTTTTGCAGTACAGCAGTCCCACCCCTTGCTCTCTCTTTATCCCCCCTCTCTTTTGATCTCTTTTTCTCCCCTCTCTTTTGCTCTCTCTCTCCCCCCTCTCTTTTGCTCTCTCTCTCCTCTCTTTTGCTCTCTCTCCCCCCTCTCTTTTGCTCTCTCTCTTCCCCCTCTTTTTTGCTCTCTCTCTCTCCCCCCTCTCTTTTACTCTCTCTCTCCCCCCTCTTTTGCTCTCTCTCCCCCTGTTTTGCTGTCTCTCTCCCTCTCTTTTGCTCTCTATATTCCCCCCTCTCGTTTGCTCTCTCTCTCTCCTCTCTTTTGCTGTCTCTCTCCCTCTCTTTTGCTCTCTCTCCCCCTCTCTTTTGCACTCTCTCCTCCTCTATTTTGTGCTCTCTATCTCCCCCTCTCTTTTGTTCTCTCTCTCCCCTCTCTCTTTTACTCTCTCCCCTTTCTTTTGCTCTCTCTACCCCCTCTCTTTTGCTCTTTTTCCTCTCTCTTTTGCTGTATCTCTCCCTCTCTTTTGCTCTCTCCCCCCTCTCTTTTGCTGTCTCTCTCCATTTATTTTGCTCTCTCTCCTCTTTTTTGCTGTCTCTCTCCCTCTCTTTTGCTCTCTCTTCCCCCCTCTTTTGCGCTCTCTCCCCCTCTCTTTTGCGCTCTCTATCTCCCCCTCTCTTTTGCTATTTCCCCTCTCTCTTTTACTCTCTCCCCTTTATTTTGCTCTCTCTAACCCTCTCTTTTGCTCTCTCTCTCTCTCTCTCCCCTCTCTCTTTTGCTGTATCTCTCCCTCTCTTTTGCTCTCTCCCCCCTCTCTTTTTCTGTCTCTCTCCATCTATTTTGCTCTCTCTCCCCTTCTCTTTTGCACGCTCTCTCTCTTTTACTCTCTCCCCTTTCTTTTGCTCTATCTCCCCCCTCTCTTTTGCTCTCGCTATCCCCCCTCTTTTGCTCTCTCTTTCCCCCCTCTCTTATGCTCTCTCCCCCCTCTCTTTTGCTCTCTCTCTTTATCTCTCTCTCTCCACTCTCTTTTGCTCTCTCTCCCCTCTCTTTTGCTCTCTCTCTCCCTTCTCTCTTTTGCTCTCTCTCTCCCTCTCTTTTGCTGTCTCTCTCCCTCTCTTTTGCTCTCTCTCCCCCTCTCTTTTGCGCTCTCTCCCTCTTTCTTTTGTGCTCTCTATCTCTCTCTCTCTTTTGCTCTCTCTCCCCCTCTCTTTTGCTCTCTCTCTCTCCCATCTCTCTTTTACTGTATCTCTCCCTCTCTTTTTTTCTTTCCCCCTCTCTTTTGCTGTCTCCCCCCCTCTCTTTTGCTGTCTCTCTCCATCTCTTTTGCTCTCTCTCCTCCCTCTTTTTGCTCTCTCTCTCTCCACCCTCACTTTTGCCCTCTCCCCCTCTCTTTTTTTACTCTCTCTCTCTCTCCCTCTTCTGCTCTCTCTCCCCTCTCTCTTTTGCTGTCTCTCTTCCTCTCTTTTGCTCTCTCTCCCCCTATTTTGCTCTCTCTCTCTCCCCCTCTTCTGCTCTCTCTCTCCCCTCTCTCTTTTGCTGTCTCTCTTCCTCTCTTTTGCTGTCTCTCGTCCTCTCTTTTGCGGTCTCTCTTCCTCTCTTTTGCTCTCTCTCAACCTCTTTTGCTCTCTCTCCCCCTCTTCAGCTCTTTCTCTCCCCTCTCTCTTTTGCTGTCTCTCTTCCTCTCTTTTGCTCTCTCTCTTCCCCCCTCTGTTTTGCACTCCCCCCTATCTTTTGCTGTCTCTCTCCCTCTCTTTATCCCCCCTCTTCTGCTCTCTCTATCCCCCCTCTTTAGAGATCTCTGTCTCTCATGGCAGTCGGCCATGGCATCCGACCCCGCCCATGCCACGCCCAGCCATGCCCACATCACACCCAGCCACGCCCACGTTGCACCCGCCCGGCCACGCCCACTCCACCACACGCCAGATGCCAGGTCAGTTGGAAGGCCAGGTGTGTTTGTCCTCGCGCGCAGTCTCTACTGTGCATGACAGCTTCGGACAAATACACTTGGCATTTTATTGTATAGGATTAAAAAGAACAGGGCCCAGTACTGATCCCTGGGGGACTCCACTGATTACCTTTGTCCAATCTGAGTATGATCCATTTACTACTACTCATTGCTCCCTATCTTTTATCCAGTTATTTAACCATGAGCTAACATTTTCAGCTATTCCCAGTCCCTTAATTTTGTGCATTAATCTTTCATGTGGCACTGTATCAAACACCTTTGCAAAATGTAAGTATATCACATCAACTGATCCCCCTTTATCTATATTTTACTTACTTCCTCATAGAATCTAATTAGATTAGTTTGACATGATCTATTTCTCATAAAACCATGCTGATTAGAATTCATAATCTTGTTTACACGAATATGCTCATCAATATATGCTTATAATCCCTTCAAATATCTTCCCCACTATTGATGTCAGACTAACTGGTCTATAGCTTTCTGGATCATACCTACTTCCCTATTTTAAGAGTGGCACCACATCAGCTTTACGCCAATCCTTGGGTACCATGCCTGAGGATAATGAGTCTTGAAAAATTAAGAGTAGATATTTGTCTATAACAGTGCTAAGTTCCCTTAACACCCTTGGGTGTATTCCATCTGGGCCTGGAGTTTTATTTACCTTAATATTATCCAATTTGTTCCTGATATCCTCTATACATAACCCAGTTAATGGTAAGGGCTAGCATGTTCTATTTTGTTCCAAAGTATCATCCAATGGTTCCTCTCTTGTGTATACTGAAGAAAGAAACTGGTTTAGTATCTCAGCCTTCTCCCTGTCACTGTTAATCATTCTACCCTCCCCACATTTTAATGTACCTATATTGTATTTCTTAGATTTTTTTGCTATTTATGTACTTAAAGAACTTTTTAGGGTTAGACTTAGAATCTTTTGCAATTAATTTTTCATTTTCAATTTTGGCTAATTTGATTGCTTTTTTGCATGTTTTGTTACATTCTTTATAAATATGGAATTTTGAGTCTGTACTATTTTCTTTGAATAATTTAAATGCCCTACGTTTTTTCCTAATTTCTCTTAAAACATTTTTATTCAGCCACATTGGCTTGGATTTTTTATTTTTATTTTTATAACCATATGGTATTTGTTGATATGTATATTTATTTAACAAAGTTTTTAATGTTATCCATTTATCCCAATTTATATTATTTTAATGATTTCCTTAAATCGTTGAATTTTGCTTTTTTAAAATAAAAAGTCTTGGTTAAACCTTTAAGACACTGCTTATGAAAAGAGATTTCAAATGTGACCATTGGTCTAATTTGCATCATAAATGTATTTTGGAAAATAAGGAAATAAGGAAACACTACTTGGGAATGTTTCTTGGGTACAAGCAGATTTATTCATTTTTATGTGAATATTTTTATGTTTTCTGAAGAGTTCTAAAAATATGAATTGAATTTATTTAACTCAGTTAATTTCAGC
Organism: Bombina bombina; assembly: GCF_027579735.1. Classification (NCBI taxonomy): domain Eukaryota; kingdom Metazoa; phylum Chordata; class Amphibia; order Anura; family Bombinatoridae; genus Bombina; species Bombina bombina. Next base: position 265,559,549 of record NC_069504.1, on the reverse strand, counting down.
AAAAATGAAATACGGTATGTATGGAAACTGGGTAAATCTCAGCAGAAATAAAATAAAGAATGCACTGATAGATTACAGACACTAGATGGAGACAGAGACAACTATTTTCAGTTTACCATTTTTTGTGTAAGTATGCAAGTAAAATTAACATTAAAAACAAAATGCCCAGAGTTAGTAATTACTTACAGCATTTTTCTGTATTAATTTTGTCCAGTTTTTGTAAAAAAAATAAAAAAAAATATTTTTTTAAATAAATACTGCAGTCAAGTTATTAAAAGGACAGTGAAGCCACCAATCAGCATCTAGCTTCCAGTAATACATTGCTGCCCTGAGACTACCTGCATATGCTTTTCAACAAAGAATACCAAGCGAATTAAGCAAATTAAACAATAGACGTAAATTAGCAGTTTAACAAGTAAATTGAAAGTATCATGAAAAAATATCATAATAAAAGTACATTAAAAAAATCATATTGGGCTTCTGGTTGGGCGGAGCTAGTGGATAGACGCAGGTACACGGAGCTCCGTGTTAACAATGATCGCAAAGCCTGCAAAAAAGTTTTCCAGCCCGCTTTCTCCCACGCAGACACCTTGCCGGACATCTCTGGACGGACCAGCTGGTCATAGCAGCATGAAGGGCTGTTATATCGCCCTGCCCAGGGAGTCCACTCAAGTTTGCGGTATAGCCACTCTGAGCGCCATCTTGGAACCGCAGTCCCATACAAGCTCCACTCGAGGGTGAGACGCCTACAAGCTAGCGCATCTGGGGCAATAACTGGAGAAAACACCAGAGAACAGTGAGGTGACATTTGTAGTGGTGTGGGAACACACTGTGCCTCTTTAGCGGCAACTAAACATTTTGTCCAGGGCCGTGTACACGGAAGGGGCATCATGTGGCCTAGAAGTGCTGGGTTCCGAGTCGGCTAATATACACTTGGCTACAATTTAATACAGGCCTATAGATACATAGGCTTCTCTACACTGTGGCCCTGGCAATCATATGCACAAGCATCTGCATATATTTGTACAAGCGCACTGCAGTTATATTTGCCCTTATACTATCAAGCTACTACCCAGCTGGCTACGGTAGTGAAACAGATACAGACTTTATCTAACCCCACTATCCTCCTACATAAAATGGGTTATAGCCCCCTGCAGAGAAAACCACAATTATTTTTCATAGGAGCAGAGGGAGTGGGGGATAATCACAAGTGTACACATCTTCAGAACAAGCCGTTTTATTATAGTTCTTGCAATCATCAAAGCAAATATTTATGTAGTGCCTATATGTTTGTACAGTTGTTGCTAATACCGGACACTTGTATCTGAATATTGTTTGCCTGCTGTATCCTGCTTTCTGCCAGATTGGATCTGTTAGAGTTTAAATCTTATTTGAAATGCACATGCTGGAACTTTGCTAACTTTGTGGGCCACAACTAGCTGCCTTCACACGGTACCGCAGCGCCACCTGGTGGTATATTCTGCAATCTGAAATCCCATAGCTGAGAGTGAAGCAACACATACTCTATGAAAGTAGAAAAGTATTTCCAAAGACTAACATCTCCAAAAACAGATAACATGAGTAGCAAGGCCAAGGGTTCTGAAAGGAAACTGCGGCAGACGACCGACACACAGCCTGCTACACAGCACCAATCTGACACTGAGGCAATGTCTGTGGGCAACAGTTCAAATTTACTACAAGAGCTCAAAGCGTTCTTTTTGCCAAAGATGGATTCCCTACAAGCCGGCGTAGATACTCTAACGAGTGAAGTCAGATAGTTTTCTACCAGGCTCACGTCTGCTGAACATAGGATTTCTGAAGTGGAAGATAAGCAATATGAATCAGAAGGCTCCATGAAATATCTATTAAAGTAAAATCAACTTCTCCAAGACTGCCTGGAAGATTTAGAAAACTGCAGCAGGCGGAACAACCTGCGCATTGTCGGGGTACCGGAGTCCATTAAGGACAAAGACCTGCTGGAGTTCACAGCATTGACTTTTCCAAGGCTACTGGGTATCTCCCCAGATCGTCTTTCTCTGGACATAGAGAGAGCGCATCGACTGGGACCTGAACGGCAATTAGACAACTTAAAGGCAAGACCTCGCCAAGTGATTCTAAAATGCCCAAACTACCAGGAAAAGCTGTCTGTAATGAGAGCCTTTAGGGCAAAAAAAAATCAAATTTGAAGAACACTGCCTTCTCCTATTCCAAGACTTTTCTGCTGAAGTAACAAAGAAAAGAGTTCTCCCCCCTTTGTTCCTGCTTACATGAACAAGACCATCAAGTAGCCCTGATCTACCCAGCCAAACTACGACTGCAGACTCCGTCCAGTCCAAAGTTTTTCACCACACCGGCAGCAGTGCAGGCTTTCTTGGCATAGGAGAGAGGGCATTGACAGGAACTTTGAGCCTTAAGTATTTCAATAATTTGGTCTGTCTTTTATAGGCAAAATGTTTTCTGTTTATTATTGTTATTGGTTGTTGTGTCTTGGGCTGGGTAAATTTCTATACCTCAGGGCTAATTATTAGCATTATGCTGCAAAGTTATAGTTATAAGTTTTATGCCATGAAGAGGTTTCCAGGGATCATAGACCTTAGCAACACAGACCGTCAGCAGACACATAACGTGATATACTTGACCATCATAACATTTAGACAGACAAATGACAATAGGGCCCTGCGGTTAGTGACTGGAAATCCATCAACCCCCACCAGACCTTACAGTTCATTACAGTATACTGCCAAGTCTGAGGCCATGGGAGAACCACCGACGAACACCTTTGACTGTTTCACTAATTGTCACCTGGCCCTTGAAGCATTATATGTGACGGTAGAACTGTGTCAAACACTTGAAGCTGATGCCACTGTCTGCACAAACATCAGCTTGTGGGTCTGGTCCCGCAGACGATATACACCCCCTAGCAATTTTTTTAACTCTCTCCCTCACATCAAAGTGCCGGGGGTGTTTGCCAAAAAATCACAGGGGTTATTGACTCCTGCTCCTGACACTGGTGGGACTTATCAGGCCGTAGACATCTTGCTAATCTGTGGGAGGGCATGTCATTTCAGGGTTGTGGTGGTTAATATAACCTTGATTCATTAGTATGCTATGATCTGTACTGCAGTTTCCTTGGCAGAACATCGGCAACTCAGTCTGGGTGATTCTAATAGGTTGCCTGTGATCATGTGGTACCAAAACTTGCTGATGATGATTGATTCTTTTATCCTAGGATGGACCCGGGGTGCCCACAGACCTGCCGACCACGACTATCTACACAGCCCGATACATACAGTAAGTCCCTCCTTTGGTCCCTTTACACATACACCCCTAGCTAAAATAAAATGGCACACTTTCATTACCCTTGGCGGTTCATGCATTTCTAAACATGAGGTGCCCATATGGCTATGAACTATAAGATAACTTCTTGGAATATCGGAGGAATAACCTCCCCTGCAAAAGGAGTATGATATTACAGCATCTTAATACACAGCGGGCATACATAGCCTTGCTCCAGGAAACCAGGTTGTCGGCTGCAGAACATGAAAAACTTAAATCTAGGTGGGTGGGCCAAATTATCTATACGCCGACAGAAGGCAGAAAGAGGGGGGTGGCGATATTGACCAGAAAGAGAATACCAGCATCTTTTACAGACACCATGATAAACAATAAGGGCAGATATATAATCACAATAATGCACATACACACCTTTGCATATGTCCTATGCAATGTATATGGCCCCAATGCATACTGTCCTAGATTCTGGTCCACACTAATTGCAAAACTGACCATCTATTACAACCCACCTCTGATCATTGGAGGTGATTTTAACCTGGCACAGACCTTGCCACTAGACAGGTTCAAAGACCCCACTACAAGCATGAGAACAAAAGATACCTCAAGACACAGGAGAGAGACAATTAGTGAGCACATTCAAGGAAACCTTGGGCTTGATCGATACATGGAGGGCGCAAAATCCAGACCAGAGAGATTACACTTGCTTCTCTAAGTCACACAACACTTTATCGCCTATTAACTACTTTCTGACTTCTGTCGCTCTGACACCCCAGATCCTATCACCCACAATTGGAAAAGTAACGATCTTGGATCATGCTCCGATACATTCAAGGCTTCAACCGGTAGTGCAGGAACATACAAACAAATCTTGGAGGTTTCCCTCTTACCTATATAATAATTCAGACAATGAGGCCAATTTATTAAAAATCTTGTGGGCAAGACCTTGCTGAATGCGGAGAGCAATACGCTCTCCGTATTCAGCATTGCACCAGCAGCTCGCAAGAGCTGCTGGTGCAACGCCGCCCCCTGCAGACTTGCGGCCAATGGGCCGCCAGCAGGGGGGTGTCAATCAACCCGAACGTACTTGATTGGGTTGATTTGTGGTGATTCCTGTCCGTCTCATTAGAGCAGGCGGACAGGGTTATGAAGCAGCGGTCTTTAGAAACATGGCCCTTCAAGCTCCATTCGGAGCTTGATAGATAGGCCTCAAAGTCTTAAACAAGCAATAAACAACATAATACACAACAGATAATGAACAACACTTGGAGGATCGGGATTTGTTCTGGCATGCCTCTAAAGTGGTCATGAGAGGCCATATCACATCTTTTACGGCTCATTATAAGAAATTGTCCAAAAAATAGACGGACACTTTCTGTTCCAATTAACAGAGGCATATAACAACTATCTTTCTAACCCCTCTCGCTTAACGAGACAAAACAGAGACACTTTTCTAGCTCAGCAAGACAACAGATATAATGTTCACAGGCAAAGACACTTTTATAGACACGGCAACAAAGCAGGCAAACTGCTAGCCAACTTGGTTAGCGCTCATAATCCTAGGCCATATGTAACCTCACTCCAGACACACTTGGGTATGACATCACAGACGAAAGAGATTACGGCTGAATTTGTCAAATACTATCAATCACTGTACTCTCAACAATATATAGACATAGAGAAGAAAAACAAGTTCTGGAAGGATATTATAGTCCCTATTTTGACAGATGACCAGAGGGAAAAACTAAATGCCCCAATACATGCACAGGAGATGTCCAGAGCGATTAAAAACCTTAAATTAGGTAAGACAGCAGGCCCTGATGGGCTGCCAGCTGAATATTATAAACTTTTAGGGAAAGAAGTTAGTCCCATATTAGCATCTCTATATTCAGACTACCTCACAAATAAGGCAAGGCCTAATGCGCATTTTACAGAAGCCAATATTTGTATCTTACCCAAGCCTGATAGAAACCCCACACTAACCTCCTCTTATAGACCGATTTTGCTGCTTAACAGCGACTATAAATTACTGACAAAAATATTAGTGGACAGATTAGCACTAGTACTCCCTTTGCTGGTTCATCCTGATCAGACCGGATTCATCACAGGACGTTCCTCCGTGGTAAATATAAGGAAAACCCTAGCGATATCTTCCTACTGGTACAAAACCCATTCAAGTAAACAATCTGACCTACAGGACGCATGTCTTTTGGTGCTAGACGCCGAAAAAGCCTTTGACAGGATTGAATGGGATCATCTATATACATCCATGATTCATGTCGGCGTCACTGGCACCTTGTTTAACCTTATCCAAAAATTATATACAGCCCCTAAAGCATCAATAATCAGAAATGGTGGACTATCCACACCCTTTGATCTACAATGGGGGACCCAGCAGGGCAGCCCCCTATCCCCACTCCTTTTTGACCTGGCTATAGAGCCTGGTACATTTGACAACACAGTGAAGGAATTGATATTAAAGGCCTTAGACAGCATCTATCATTGTATGAGGATGACCTCCTTTTATTTATAAAAAACCTACAGTCAAATGTACCCAAACTCCTTGACATTATTGACATATTTGGGATCTTCTCTGGTTACAAAATTAATAAAGACAAATCAGAGGAAACATGGCTGAAAAACGCAAAACATAACACTCTCAATAACACTGGCCTCCAAATAACGGAGGGTACATTCAAATATCTGGGCATTCAAATACAAGTAGATCCAAATAAATTATATCCATTAAACATAGGTAAGACAGTCCCGAACATAAGGGAGGTGTTGCGTGGATGGGATAAACTTTCCCTGTCTTTGACAGGTAGAATACACATTTTTAAAATGATAGCTTTACCCAAGATACTCTATCCATTACAAATGCTCCCCTTGCTATTAACACAAAAAGATGCCAAAGCAATACATTCTGCTTTGGGCCAATTTATCTGGAAAGGTAAGAAACTGAGGATCAGCAGGACTAGTCTGGCCATGCCATTTGCTAGGGGGGATTTCGCCTCCCAAACATCCTTTGGTACAACTGGATGACATTGACAAAGACAGTGCTAGACTGGTTAGTGGGGAGTGGACAGTTTACAATTCCTACTCTAGAGACAGGTCTTACGTACCCACTGCACCTAGCTTTTCCACCACATGCAAAATTGAGCTCTCTGCCTCAGGAAATTAAGCATCATATACTATTTAAGGACCCTTTGAGAGCATGGCGCAAATTGTGTAGGCTGTGGGGAATACAATTTACTACCAGTAGATTTCTCCCTATTCAGGGCAATCTATCCTTCCTGCCTGGGTATACCACAGAGGTGTTTAAAACATGGCAGGAGAAAAATCTCATTAAATTTGGGCAGCTCTTTAACCCACTAACCCTTGATATCCACTCTTTTCAGGAGCTAAAAAACACTTACCAACTCCCAAACACACACGGGTTTGCATATTTCCGATGTCGACACTATGTCACAAAGTTAAAAACGGAGGGCCTCCTCAACACTGAAAATAATCATATCACTACATTGTGCTCATTGGCTAAACAGGGCTCATTTAAGATGGCAAACACATAGGATCTTATACTTAAACATCATGACACTCTTGCCACTCAAAAAATATCTTTGAAATGGTCTAGGTGTAGGGCAATTGAGATTGACAGTGAAAGGCTTGCGCACAGTTTCACAGAGGTTAGGAATATAACATTATCCGCAAACCTGAGAGAAACACACACCAAAATCCTTCAACAAGCATACATCACCCTAGCCGTCAGAGCCAAATGGATACCTGGAGCAAAGGATGTTTGTGTTAAATGTTATCAGGCGAACCCTGACTGGATTAATTTATTTTGGGATTGTCCCAAGCTAAAGTGATTTTGGAGTAAAATAATATACTGGTTGACTAAGGTGACTAAAAGGCAGATATCCATCTCGGCACAGCAAGTTTTGTTTCTACTCCCAAGACACAGCACACATTCACATGACACCTTGGTTAATATAACCATTTTGGTTGCAAGGCAACTGATATTACAAAACTGGGCAGATAGAACATCCCGCCATTTCAAAATTTTATCACTAAGCTACATACCCAAATGCTCATAGAACAGGCAGACGTCAAGGGGAACATTGAACAGAGGATATCTAGATTCACAAAGAAATGGGAATTATACTTACTACACTTACCAGGAAATATTAGAGAAAGAGTCCTATACCCATTTAAAAACAGTGCATTTATATTAAAAGAGAATCTCAGGGGAAATTGGGGTTTCTCAAACACCACTACATAGCATGTCCAACTTTCTAACACAACTCTCTCATACTCACACTATCTTGAGGGATTGGTTGGTGGCTGGCGGCCTGGGGGTGCTCCGGGTAAGTATGTAAGTATAAGCTTTAATGGTGCACATTATTATTTTATTTAATGTATTTTATTTTGTTATTTATTATCATTCGTCTAGATTACGAGTTGTGCGTTAATAGGTCCTAACGCTGCTTTTTTCCTAATGCTGGTATTACGAGTCTTGAAATGACAGGCTCACCACTCACTTTTTTGGCCAGACTCGAAAATACCGCAAAATCCACTTACATCAATTGTGTATCCTATATTTTCAATGGGACTTGCATAACGCCGATATTACGAGTCTTCCAAAAAATGAGCGGTACAACATCTCCTGTCAAGACTGGTACCGTATTTAAAAGTCAGTAGTTAAGAGTTTTATGGGTTAACGCCGTAGCATAAAACTCTTAACTAAAGTGCTAAAAAGTACACTAACACCCATAAACTACCTATTAATCCCTAAACCGAGCCCCCCTCCCCCCCACATCGCAAACAATAAAAACTAAATTTTAACCCCTAATCTGCCGAACCGGACATCGCCGCCACTATAAAAAATATATTAACCCCTAAACCGCCACCCTCCCACATCGCAAACACTACTTAAATTTTATTAACCGCTAATCTGCCGTCCCTAACATCGCCGACACCAACCTACATTTATTAACCCCTAATCTGCCGCCCCCAACGTCGCCGCAACTATATTAAATGTATTAACCCCTAAACCTAAGTCTAACCCTAACACCCCCTAACTTAAATTAATATAAAATATATATAAATATAAATAAAATAACTATCATTAATTAAATTATTCCTATTTAAAACTAAATACTTACCTACAAAATAAACCCTAAGCTAGCTACAATATAACTAATAGTTACATTGTAGCTATCTTAGGATCTATTTTTATTTTATAGGCAACTTTGTATTTATTTTAATTAGGTAGAATAGTTATTAAACAGTTATTAACTATTTAATAGCTACCTAGTTAAAATAAAGACATTGTAAAATAAATCCTAACCTAAGTTACAATTACACCTTACACTACACTTTAATTATATTTATTACCTAAACTAAATACAATAAAATACAATTTAAAAAATTATCTAAAGTACGAAAAAAAAAAACACTAAATTACAGAAAATAATAAAATAATTACAAGTTTTTTAAACTAATTACACCTAATCTAATCCCCCTAATAAAATAAAAAGCCCCCCAAAATAATAAAAAGCCCTAGCCTATACTAAATTACAAAGCCTTTTGCGGGGCATTGCCCCAAAGTAATCAGCTCTATTACCTGTAAAAAAAAGTACAATACCCACCCAATATTAAAACCCACCACCCACACACCCAACCCTACTCTAAAACCCACCCAATCCCACCTTAATAAAACCTAACACTAACCCCTTGAAGCTCACCCTACCTTGAGAAGTCTTCATCCAGCCGGGCCGAAGTCCTCAACGAAGCCGGGCGAAGTGGTCCTCCAGACGTGCAGAAGTCTTCATTGAAGCCGGCCAGAAGAGGTCCTCCAGATGGGCAGAAGTCTTCATCCAGGTGGCATCTTCTATCTTCATCCATCCGGCGCGGAGCGGCTCCATCTTCAAGACATCCGACGCGGAGCATCCTCTTCCAACGAAGTCCAACTGAAGAATGAAGGTTCCTTTAAATTATGTCATCCAAGATGGCGTCCCTTGAATTCCGATTGGCTGATAGAATACTATCAGCCAATCGGAATTAAGGTAGAAAAAATCCTATTGGCTGATGCAATCAGCCAATAGGATTGAGCTCGCATTCTATTGGCTGATTGGATCAGCCAATAGGATTGAACTTCAATCCTATTGGCTGATTGCATCAGCCAATAGGATTTTTTCTACCTTAATTCCGATTGGCTGATAGAATTCTATCAGCCAATCGGAATTGAAGGGACGCCATCTTGGATGACGTCATTTAAAGGAACCTTCATTCTTCAGTTGGACTTCGTTGGAAGAGGATGCTCGGCGTCGGATGTCTTGAAGACGTAGCCGCTACGCGCTGGATGGATGAAGATAGAAGATGCCGCCTGGATGAAGACTTCTGCCCGTCTGGAGGACCTCTTCTGGCCGGCTTCAATGAAGACTTCTGTCCGTCTGGAGGACCTCTTCTGGCCGGCTTCAAAGAAGACTTCTGCCCATCTGGAGGACCACTTCGCCCAGCTTCGTTGAGGACTTCAGCCCAGCTGGGTGAAGACTTCTCAAGGTAGGGTGATCTTCAAGGGGTTAGTGTTAGATTTTATTAAGGGGGGATTGGATGGGTTTTAGAGTAGGGTTGGGTGTGTGGGTGGTGGATTTTAATGTTGGGGGGGTATTGTACTTTTTTTTACAGGTAAAAGAGCTGATTACTTTAGGGTAATGCCCCGCAAAAGGCCCTTTTAAGGGCTATTTGTAATTTAGTATAGGGTAGGGCTTTTTATTATTTTGGGGGGCTTTTTTATTTTATTAGGGGGATTAGATTAGGTGTAATTAGTTTAAAAAACTTGTAATTATTTTATTATTTTCTGTAATTTAGTGTTTTTTTTTTTTCGTACTTTAGATAATTGTTTTAAATTGTATTTAATTGTATTTAGTTTAGGTAATTCATTTAATTATAGTGTAGTGTTAGGTGTAATTGTAACTTAGGTTAAGATTTATTTTACAGGTAAATTTGAATTTATTTTAACTAGGTAGTTATTAAATAGTTAATAACTATTTAATAACTATTCTACCTAGTTAAAATAAATACAAAGTTGCCTGTAAAATAAAAATAAATCCTAAACTAGCTACAATGTAACTATTAGTTATATTGTAGCTATCTTAGAATTTATTTTATAGGTAAGTATTTAGTTTTACATAAGAATAATTTAATTAATGATAGTTATTTTCTTTAGATTTATTTAAATTATATTTAAGTTAGGGGGGTGTTAGGGTTAGACTTAGGTTTAGGGGTTAATAACTTTAATATAGTGGCAGCGACTTTGTGGGCGGCAGATTAGGGGTTAATAAATATAATGTAGGGTTCAGCGATGTTGGGGCAGCAGATAAGGGGTTCATAAATATAATGTAGGTGGCTGCGTTGTCCGGAGTTGCAGATTAGGGTTTAATAATATAATGCAGGTGTCAGCGATGTCGGGGGTGGCAGATTAGGGGTTAATAAGTGTAAGATTAGGGGTGTTTAGACTCTGGGTTCATGTTAGGGTGTTAGGTGTAGACATAAAATGCCTTTCCCCATAGGAATCAATGGGGCTGCGTTAGGAGCTTTACACTGCTTTTTTGCAGGTGTTAGGTTTTTTTTCAGCCGGCTCTCCCCCATTGATTCCTATGGGGAAATCGTGCACGAGCACGTTTTACCTGCTCACCGCTAACGTAAGCAGCACTGGTATTGAGGTGAGATATGGAGCTAAATTTTGCTCTACACTCACTTTTTTGCGGCTAACGCCGGGTTTCTAAAAACCCGTAATACCAGCGTTGTCTGTAGGTGAGCGGTGAGCATAAACTGCTCTTAGCACTGCACAGCCTTACCGGCAAAACTCGTAATCTAGGCGATTGTTTCTAATGTTTTAAAGAAAATGAGAAAAAAAAGTGAGGGGTAGAAGCATGACCTATGACTTCTTTGCCATACTAATGCAGGACTATTATGAACCTTTCATTGGACAGAAACATTGTCAAAGTCTTGTATTGGACATGATGTAAAACCTTTTCTGTGTAAGTAAAGTAATTTAACATCGTCCTTGGTTTATGTGAATGCCTCTCTCTCTGAATAAATAAAGTTATAAAAAAAAAATCATATTAAAATTAATTAATAATTCATATTAAAAGAATGCGGCAAAATGAAAATTTTAATTACTCAGTAAAAGTTACTCAAAGAGATAAAAAGGTGAAAATTTTTTTTCAATTGCATACACATATATGCAGTGACGGCCTGTGCACCAAACAAAACATTAGTCATCCACCGAATCTACATGTTCCCTCCTTCAAAACTTCATCACACCTCAGGTGTCAGACATTAGTTATTAGGTGTGAGACATCAGGTGTCAGGCATCATGTGTCAGGACTGAAGTGTAAGACCTCAGGTATCAAGTTTCAAACATTAGGAGTCAGGCATTAGGTATCAGGTATCAGACATCAGGAGTTAGGTGTCAGATTCATATATCAGGACTCAGGTGTCAGGCATCAGGTATCAGGTTTTAGACATTAGAAGTCAGGCATTAGGTATCAGACATCAGGTATCAGGAGTCAGGTGTCAGACTTTATGTATCAGGACTGAGGTGTCAGGCATCAGGTATCAGGTTTCAGACATTAGGAGTCAGGCATTAGTTATCAGGTATCAGACATCAGGTATAAGAAATCAGGTGTCAGAAATCAGTTATCAGCAGTCAGGTGTCAGACATCAGGTATCAGGAGTCAGGTGTCAGACATTAGGAGTCACGTGTCAGACATCAGGTGTCAGTATATCAGCCATCACAACGTAATCTGTCCCTGTTCAGAAGCTTATATAGTACAAACTGTGCTGTTTTTTATTTTATTTTGTACAACAACAGTCTGTGGTGAGACCACTGACTGCAAAATAATACACTTATTAGCACTTTTTATTTCATTTTTATATAGTATTATATAGTGTATATGATGTGCTTGGTGTAACATTTATTCAAGGTCTTTTAAAACTAATAATTTATATTAAACATATTAAAACATGGGAACATTTTAAAAACAACAGTTTTTGACCTTAGAACTTGACAATTTAGAATAATTAATATTGCTAATTAGTCTTTACTATGAACACATTTAAACTTGTACATTTTCTATTATATCAATATGAGGCACTTTCACTAGTATTAGGTTATAGGAATGGCTTTGTAATACATATGCCTAAATAAAAGGGAAGCACATAATAGTTGTGGCTTAAATATCCACAATACAGTATCATACGGGTATGTAGTATTAGGGTTCAATTTTATTTCAAGTATTAGAATTAATTAGACTTGGGTGCAGTGAAAAAATTTGTTTCGATTTGTTTCGGATCGATTCTGATGTTTTCGAATTTCGTTTTCAGATCAATTCGAATTCGGATACATTCGAATGCATTTGTTTCAGATTCGTTTGGATTCAATCGGATTTGAATAAATTTGGATGTATTCGGATGTATTCGGTTCGGATTTGATTCATAAATTCGGAAGTTCGGTATGTGTTAGGTGGGATGTGCTGTGTATTAGACTAGTATTATGTACTGTAATATTAGGTGTAACCCATAGCAGAGTGATATAACCTAATATACAGTACAATACTAGTGTAATTGTGATTAATCCATGGCCAATTGGCCATCCGAATGTTACGAATAAATCCGAACTAATTCGGATTTATTCGTTAGATTTGGTGCTACGGTAATTCGGAAATTCGAATCGATCCGAATCTCTGAATTTGACCAATTCGTCCGAATTTAAATTCAGAACGAAACAAAACGAAACGCACATGTCTAGAATTAATCATTGTAGCAATAAGGCATTTATCGTAGCTGTTCTATCAAAAAGTAATTACTATACTCTGTATTAGTTACAATATATATGCAGTATTCTGCTTACCACTATTTTATTCTTGAGTCCACTAATATAATTTACAATTTAATCAGTATAGACCAAGTGATAGTGGAAGTGATAGAAGACTCAGTACCTATTAAGATTGTGTATTTGGCACATCTAACCTGACCTAACAGCTCAGTGATCCCATTACTCATTTTCAAGTTCTAAGGTCAAAAACTGTTGTTTTTAAATATTTCCTATGTTTTAATATGTTTCATAAAAAATAATAGTTTCAAAAGACTGTGAATAAATGCTACACCAAACACAACATATACACTTTAATACCATATAAAAAATGGAATAAGTGAGAGCTAATAAGTGTATTCTTTTGCAATCAGTGGTTTCTCCACATTTGTTGTACAAATTAAAAATAATACACAGCACCTCAAGGCAATGAATCAAATCTATGATTACAAAACAGAGTTAATGGTACTATATTTTTTCCACTAGGTGGTGCCATTGGCCATTTAAAAAAAAAAAATGTATATCAACCTCTTAGCAACATATAACCACAAACATTTGTGTTTTTAGTTTTTTTAAGTGATAAACTTGATATAGTTAAAACCATTTATAGTCATACAAAGTAAAAGCAAATATATGTTCATGAGGTATTTGCATTCACCTAGATTACGAGTTTTGAGCACTATAGAGAAATTAACGAACGCAACAAAAGTTACGTTATTTTATTTCCTATAGCGCTGCTATTTACAAGTTTTCAAAAATTCGCCTTTTGCGTGCAATATGGTTGTGTTGAGCTCTATACCGCACACAATCAGAGCGCTGCTGAGACGTGCTTGTGCATGATTTCCCCATAGACATCAAAGGGGAGTGCCGGAAAAAAAAAAAAACTAACACCTGCGATCGCGGAAACAAAAGTTCTGTAACGCAGCCCCGTTGATGTCTATGGGGAAATAAAAATACTGTTTAAACCTAACACCCTAACATAAACCCTACGTCTAAACACCCCTAATCTGCTGCCCCAACATCGCTGGCGCCTGCCTACAGTTTATCAAACATACGCCTTTTGCGTGCAATATGGTTGCGTTGAGCTCCATACCGCACACAATCAGAGCGCTGCTGAGACGTGCTCGTGCACAATTTCCCCATAGACATCAATGGGGAGAGCCGGCAAAAAAAAAACTAACACCTGCGATCGCGGAAACAAAAGTTCCCGTAGCGCAGCTCCATTGATGTCTATGGGGAAATAAAAATACTGTTTAAACCTAACACCCTAACATAAACCCTACGTCTAAACACTCCTAATCTGCTGCCCCCAACATCGCTGACGCCTGCCTACAGTTATTAACCCCTAATCTGCCAATCCCGATATTGCGCTACATAAATAAAAATATTAACCCCTAATCTGCCGCTCCCGATATCGCAGCCACTATACTACATTTATTAACCCCTAAACCGCCAGCCCCCCACATCGCAACAAGCTAAATTAAACTATATTAACCCCTAAACCTAACCCTAAACCTAACCCTAAACCTAACCCCCCTAACTTTAACATAATTAAAATAGATCTAAATTAAATTTACAATTATTAACTAAATAATACATATTTAAAACTAAATATATACTTACCTATGAAATAAAACCTAAGCTAGCTACAATATAACTAATAGTTATATTGTAGCTAGCTTAGGTTTTATTTTTATTTCACAGGTAAGTTTGTATTTATTTTAACTAGGTAGACTAGTTAGGAAATAGTTATTAACTATTTACTAACTACCTAGTTAAAATAAATACAAACTTACCTGTGAAATAAAACCTAACCTGCCTTACACTAAAACCTAATTTTATAAAAAATAAAAAACCTATCATTACAAAAATAAAAAAAAACTACCATTACAAAAAAAAAGAAGAAATTATCTAAAAAAGTAAAGATTAATCCTATTCTAATACCCTTAAAAAAATAAACCCACCCCAAAATAAAAAACCCAACTCTAGAATAAACTACCAAGGGCCCTTTTGGGGGGCTTTAAAAGGGCCTTTTGTAGGGCATTGCCCTGAGATAAACAGCTCTTTTACTCCAAAAAAATACAAACACCCCCTAACACTATACAAACCCCCACCCCCCAAACTACCAGGGGCCATTAAAAGGGCCTTTTTGGGGGGGCTTAAAAGGGCCTTTTGTAGGGTATTGCCCTGAGATAAACAGCTCTTTTACTTAAAAAAATACAAACACCCCCTAACACTATACATTACACAAAATAACAAAAAAAGTATCAAAAATAAAAAAAATATTCCTGTTCTAATACCCATTAAAAAAAACACCCCAAAATAAAAAACCTAATCTAGAATAAAATACCAATGGCCCTTAAAAGGGCCTTTTGTAGGGCATTGTCCTAAAGATATCAGCTCTTCTTTTTAAATAAAATTACAAAGACCCACTAACATTACAAACCCCCACCCCCCCCCCCCCAAACCCACAAAATAAAAAACTATCTAAAAAACCTAAGCTACCCAACCTAGCCAATAGAATGAGAGCTGCTTAAATCCTATTGGCTGATTTAAATACACAATAGGATTTTAGCAGCCCTAATTCCTATTGGCTGATTCAAATTTTTCAACCAATTGGAATGCAAGGGACGCCATCTTGAATCGCGTCCCTTGCATTGAAGATTCAGTGTATGGCGGAGACCGTATGAAGAGGATGCTCCGCTCCGTATGTCTTCAGGATGGACCCGCTCCGCGCCGGCTGGATGAAGATAGAAGAGGCCGTCTGGATGAAGACTTCTTGCCGCATGGATGATAACTTTGCCGGCTGGATGGATTCTTCAAGCGGGACTTCAACAACTGTAAGTGGATCGTCAGGGGTTAGTGTTTTTTTAAGGGTTCTTTGGGTGGGTTTTTTTTTAGATTTAGGGTCTGGGCAGTAAAAGAGCTAAATGCTCTTTTAAGGGCAATGCCCATACAAATGCCCTTTTCAGGGCAATGGGTAGCTTAGGTTATTTTACATAGTTTTTTATTTGGGGGGGTTGGTTGGGTGGTGGATTTTACTGTTGGGGGGTGTTTGTATATTTTTTACAGGTAAAAGAGCTGATATCTTTGGGGCAATGCCCCACAAAAGGCCCTTTTAAAGGCCATTGGTAGTTTATTGTAGGCTAGGTTTTTTTTTAATTTGGGTGGGCTTTTTTATTTTGATAGGGCTATTAGATTAGGTGTAATTCTTTTTTATTTTTGATCATTTGTTTGTTATTTTTCATAATTTAGTGGGGGTTTTTGTAATTTAGTTAGTTTTGATTTTTTGTAATTAGATACTTTTGTAATTTTTAGAGTAGTGTTAGGATTTTTTTATTGGTAGTTTAGTTTTATTTATTTGGTATTTAGTTTAATTTCAGTTTAATAATTCTAACAGTTTAATTGTTAGTTTACAAAAAAAAAATTAATTTGACAGGTAAGTTTTAATTTAATTTAAGATAGGGAAATTGTAATTTTAATATAAAGTTAGGGGGTCGTTAGGTTTAGGGGTTTCTAGTTTAAATTAGTTTATTTCATTGTGGGGGGCGTTAGGTTTAGGGGTTAATAGTTTATTTTAGTATATTTCGTTGTGGGGGCTTACAGTTTAGGGGTTAACAGGTTTATTCTAGCGGCGGTGTGGGCGGATGGCAGATTAGGGGTTAATAATATTTAAATAGTGTTTTTGATGCAGGAGGGCAGCGGTTTAGGGGTAATAACTTTAGTATAGTGGTGATGATATCGGGGAGCGGCGGAATAGGGGTTAATACATTTTATTATTGGCGGCGATGTCGGGAGCGGCAGATTAGGGGTTAATACATTTTTTATAGTGTTTGCGATGCGGGAGGGCCTTGGTTTAGGGGTTAATAGGTAGTTTATGGGTGTTTAATGTACTTTGTAGCAGTTTAGTTATGAGTTTTATGCTACAGCTTTGTAGCGTAACACTCATAACTACTGACTTTTGATGGTGGTATGGATCTTGTCATTTTAGGCTGTAACGCTCACTTTTTAGCATCACTGCAAAACTCGTAATACCGACGCTATGGGAATCCCATGAAAAAACGTAATTTTTACGTGTGCGGGACTGACGTTGTGGTACAGGCTAAAAGGTGTGCGGTACACCTATAACGACAAGACTTGTAATAGCTGTGGTGCTGTTTTAACGCTGAAAATGACATATTTTCAGCGTTACAAGCCGCAACTCAAAACTTGTAATCTAGGTGATTGTTTTTTATTAAACAATCCCATCAAATATCAAAGCCATCCTTTTATAGACAAACTATTACCTATTGATGTTCAGCAGCTTATATGGTTCAAACAGAACTCTTTATTTGTATATATTATATTTGTGATTGTATATATTATAAAGATATAGATATATGTGTTAGATACGAAAAATAAACACTTCAGCATGCAGTATGTAAACTCCTTAACAGGGATAGATCATGCAGACCTCATGATTTTAGGATATTACGGTTACTTTTTCTTTCTTTTCTTTTTCTGCTGTATTTCCATGTTATTGACAATGTCTTATAAGAACTATTTTTAAAAAAAGGCAATGTTTTTGGGACTAAGGGTTTTTACTACCTACCTCTGGTGAACAAGATACCAGTTGCAATTTCCCCTTCTCAATACATGGTTTGTATGTGCCAACCTGTCAACACAGAGTAACAGAAGACAGTTTGCTCTTCTAAAGACACAACCCTTATGTCAATTAGAGGTGACTCTCTAGGATATCTTAAGGAATGGTTTAATCAATTTTATGTTACAGGGTGACCAAATATTACAAATCACAACAAGATAGGAGTGCCAGGTCTAATACACAGTCTCTAATAATCAAGTGAAACTGAGCACAATACCACTTGAGCTTAGCACCTGTAGGAAATCCCTTTCTAATAAATCCATCAAACCTCCCACTGCCTCTGCCTCCGTGACACGCACTTCTCTATGCGTGTAGTGCCTGACAAACAGCAATCTCCAAAGTACACACACAAAATCAGCTTTTCAATGGGATATTACTCACATCAAACTTGGTAGTTTCCGGACTTCATCTCCTCTATCCTATTTATCTGGTTCTACCAGCAGATATCTCTGGAGACTCTACTGCTTGCAGATGTCTGGTTATTCGACTCCGGCATTCAGCGTCTGCTCTCCTCCCTCAGCTGAATGCGTGTGTGGTCTGTGATGTCAGTGGCAAATCTTTGGTCACGTGACTGGCAGTGGGGGTGTAAGGGAACCAATCCCAGCGAGTACTCACAGATATTTCCAAAGAATGATTCAAAGACAAAAAGTAGGAGCACCTCCACGGGATAAGTGTAAAATGTAAGCTTTATTCCAAAAAAAATAATAAAAATCTTGTATAACCACAAACAGCAAAGGTCGAGGGATATGGGTTGAATACCAGTGACCCACTGACGTGTTTCGGCTAATGAGCCGTAATCGTACTACGATTATGGCTCATTAGCCGAAACGCATCAGTTCAGTGATGCGCATCAGTATTCAGTGACATGCAAACCGGAACTCGCTACAATACCGGAAGTCAGTACACTGGTAGCAATAGACAGATCTATTTGGTGAAAAAAAATTGGCGGTAATTCTTTGGCGGTCTTTTTTTCAGCCACAACTCCTTTTATCAATAGGCCAAATAGTCTTATAAATTCCCTTTCAATCTCTGGAGCTGGTAGTCTTGAAAAAGTCCTTATTGAAGGCCGAAGCGCATCGACAATCTCCCTGACATACCAGCCAGAGTTTCCAGCTCAATTTCAAGGTAAACCTATGACCTTATAGGCTTCACTTGCCACCAAGAATTTTTGCACCTGTTTTTTCCTTTTTCTTTCACAGGTCTTCTAAGGACACCACACTTAATCCTAATTGGACGTCCCCTCCACATGTTCACTCTTTGGAACTTTTTTCAACCTCTACACTTCTCATATATTGAGACAGAGACATAGCTTTTAAGTTACCAGATTTATCACCTCCTGGATTACACTAACCTTATCTAACCTAATATTGGAACACACCCCCAGGACACATTTTTTTTCCAGTTTTTCATTTAACTACTAGTACCTTATATATTTTTTATACATATTTTTTAAACATATGTGGGGGGGTTTATGCTACTCTAGCACCAACTTTTTTGTGCACACACACTATCTGGGTGACTTTTTCATAACCAAGTGATCACTGGTCCTCGACCTATACCATTCTCAGTATATCATATTCAACTCATCTCTCATATTTTAGATTGTATTTTTTATACTTTTTTAATAATTTTGTGTTTTATTGTTGTTTATTAAATAAGTACTTCTTTTTGCAAATTTATTTTTTGCAATTATATTATTATTCCCTGCAAACACACACCTATATTATGAGTTTTGCGTTAGATGCTGTGCGGTGCTAACGAGCAGTTTATGCTCACCGCTCACTTACAGACAGCGCTGGTATTACGGGTTTTTACAAACCCGGCGTTAGCCACAAAAAAGTGAGCGAAGAGCAAAATTTAGCTCCACATCTCACCTCAATACCAGCGCTGCTTATGTTAGCAGTGAGCAGGTAAAACATGCTCGTGCACGATTTCCCCATAGGAATCAATGGGGGAGAGCCGGCTGGTAAAAAACCTAACACCTGCAAAAAAGCAGCGTAAAGCTCCTAACGCAGCCCCATTGGTTCCTGTGGGGAAATACATTTTATGTCTAACACCCTAACATGAACCCCGAGTCTAAACACCCCTTATATTAAACTTATTAACCCCTAATCTGCTGTCTCCGACATCGCCAACACCTGCATTATATTATTAACCCCTAATCTGCCGCTCCAGACACCGCCGCCACCTAATTTATAGTTATGAACCCCTAATCTGCTGCCCCCAACATCGCCAAACGCTACATTATATTTATTAACCCCTAATCTGCCACCCCCAATGTCGCTGCAACCTAACTACATTTATTAACCCCTAATTTGCCGCCCACAATGTCGCCACCACTATAATACAGTTATTAACCCCTAAACCTAAGTCTAACCCTAACCCCCCTAACTTAAATATAATTACAATAAATCTAAATAAAATTACTACAATTAACTAAATAATTCCTATTTAAAACTAAATACTTACCTATAAAATAAACCCTAAGATAGCTACAATATAACTAATAGTTACATTGTATCTATCTTAGGGTTTATTTTTATTTTACAGGCAAGTTTGTATTTATTTTAACTAGGTACAATAGTTATTAAATAGTTATTAACTATTTAATAACTACCTAGTTAAAATAAAGACAAATTTACCTGTAAAATAAAACCTAACCTAAGTTACAATTACACCTAACACTACACTATAATTAAATAAATTAACTAAATTAAATATAATTAATTACAATTAAATACAATTATCTAAAGTACAAACCCCCCCCCCCCCCCACTAAATTACAGAAAATAATAAAATAATTACAAGAGCTGATTACTTTGGGGCAATGCCCCGTAAAAGGCCCTTTTAAGGGCTATTTGTAATTTAGTGTAGGGTAGGGTTTTTTTTTATTTTGGGGGGGCTTTTTTATTTTGTTAAGGGGATTAAAGTAGCTGTAATTAGTTTAAAAATCTTGTAATTATTTTATTATTTTCTGTAATTTAGTGTTTGTTTTTTTCGTACTTTAGATAATTTTATTTAATTGTAATTAATTGTATTTAATTTAGTTAATTTATCTAATTATAGTGTAGTGTTAGGTGTAATTGTAACTTGGGTTAGGTTTTATTTTACATGTAAATGTGTCTTTATTTTAACTAGGTAGTTATTAAATAGTTAATAACTATTTTTTTTTATTTATATATTTTTATTGAGGTATTTAAAACATACAATATAAATTGAAAGTGCAATTTCAATTTCAAATATTCTCCAGAACAGATGACAATAGACATGGCAATACACCAACAAGATAAAATAACCTTGTGAATATCATTGACAATATATGAACTATTAGTGTAACACATTAATGAAATTATAACAGTGGTACGTCATTTTTTATTTATATTCTCTAAAATATAATCCCCTGAACTCCAATAAGGTCCCTCAAGGACCCAGTTGCTCAAATAATTCAATATAGAGGAGATAGAAAATGAAGAGGCCTCTTTTGGGCCTTGTATATCAATTATAGATATAAGAAATATATAAAGCAGATAAATGATCATCTGGCACCCACCGTCTGTCTTTATGTGATTCAAAAGCCGCAGCGTGACTATGATAGAGAATTAGCTTGTACGTCTAAGGCACAAAGTGAAAGATTTTTGTAGCAGGAACCATCTGAAGTATGTAATACATATGAGCATAATGAAACTTCATTTACCTT
Source organism: Bombina bombina (assembly GCF_027579735.1). Classification (NCBI taxonomy): domain Eukaryota; kingdom Metazoa; phylum Chordata; class Amphibia; order Anura; family Bombinatoridae; genus Bombina; species Bombina bombina. Next base: position 265,538,042 of record NC_069504.1, on the reverse strand, counting down.
TTTATAGGCCTTTAACGTTTTTAACTATGTTTAAAAAACATGAGAGAGATAAATATTCAACAAGTATTTAGTGTACAGAGAAGTCTAGGTGAGTTACATAATGTGTTTGCAGACGTAGAACTGTATAATAATTTTTCATGTAGAAAATATCTTGAAAGGACAGAGTAGGGAGGATAGTGGGGGAGGAAAAGAAGAGAAGGGAGAGTGGGAAGAAAAAAAAAGAAAAAAAAAGGGGGGGTTAGTTAATAGAGCCAGACATGGGGAGGGGGGGAGAAACACAATCCCCTCCCACAGAATACATATTGAAATTGGTATCAGCTATCTTCCCTCAAATGGAAAGGATCTTGCCCTCCCCCAGAGAGTCCCAGGGACCCCAAGTCATAGCATGTAGGTCTATTTGTTGGCGGGCGTTATATACATAGTTTTTCATGGACTGAAAGTAGGAAATGAGTTTGACCAAGGCTTGCCAGTTGGGGCAATCAGGTTTCTTCCAGTTCCTAGTGATTAGAAGTTTTGCAACCATCATGATTGTTATCAGCAGAATGCGGTTTTATGCAGAGAGAGGTCGTAAACCGGCATGGATCAGGGCCATCTCCGGGGGCAGGGACGTAACAAGGCCCAGGTGACGGCATAGCACCTCCAGTTTGCACCACAGAGGGGCAATGATGGGGCGGGCCCATCAAATGTGTTGGGGGTCACCTATCTGTTGGCAGCCTCTCCAGCAGAGGGGGGAGCTGCCTGGAAACATTTTATGTATCTTTGAATGGACATAATGCCATCTAGTCATCAGCTTGTAGAACAACTCAAAGAGTGTTATACAATGGATGGATGACTTAGCATGTTGGATTGCTTCCGACCACACCTCCGTTGGTAAATCCACCCCCCAGTCCCTCTCCCAGTCCTCCATTTTTCTGGTCTTATTGAGTTTGGCAGCATCAAGGAGAATTTGATAATGGGAGGACAAAGGGGAGATGTGTTGAGAGTCTGTAGAGAGTCGGTTCTCCCATGGTGTCAGCGGTCTGAGAGGGGTAACCAGGAAGCCCCATGATTTCAAGATGGAGGAGAGCCTTAGTAGGTCGAATATAAATTTGGGTGGAATATCGTGGTTTTGTACCAAGGCTTGGTGGCAAAGCTGTGGCCAGGAATTCCTGCAGTGCAGAACAATTTTGTTATGAATCGGAAAGTCAGAGGCACAGTGAGAGGGGATCCAAATGAGATCCATCAACGTTAAATAGGCCGGTATAGAGGCTTGTTCTAGTTCTAGCCAGCGGGGAATGGCCTTTCTTGTGTTCCATTCTGAGATATAAGGGATAAGAGGGCGACCTCGTAGTAAAGCCTTATATTCAGAAGACCTAGGCCACTAGCTAAGACTGGGCGCTGTAGTAAGGAAGCTGCGATACGAGGCCTCTTCCCATTCCAGATGTATCGGTTAATTGCTGCTTGGAATTTATTAAGTATTTAGTTTTAAATAGGAATTATTTAGGTAATTGTAGTCATTTTATTTAGATTTATTTAAATTATATTTAAGTTAGGGGGGGTTAGGGTTAGACTTAGGTTTAGGGGTTAATACATTTAATATAGTGGTAGCGACGTTGGGGCGGCAGATTAGGGGTTAATACATGTAGGAAGGTGTCGGCGATGTTAGGGATGGCAGATTAGGGGTTAATAATATTTAACTAGTGTATGCGATGCGGGAGTGTGGCGGTTTAGGGGTTAATATATTTATTATAGTGGTGGTGATATCCGGTTCGGCAGATTAGGGGTTAAAATGTTTATTTTAGTGTTTGCGATGTGGGGGGGCCTCGGTTTATGGGTTAATAGGTAGTTTATGGGTATTATTGTACTTTTTAGAACTTTAGTTAAGAGTTTTATGCTACAGCGTTTTAGTGTAAAACTCTTAACTACTGACTTTAAAATGCGGTACCAGGCTTGACAGGAGAGGGTCTACCGCTCACTTTTTGGAAGACTCGTAATACCAGCGCTATGCAAGTCCCATTGAAAATATAGGATACACAATTGACATAAGTGGATTTGCGATATTTCCGAGTCTGGCCAAAAAAGTGATCGGTACACCTGTACCTGCAAGACTCGTAATACCAGCGGGCATTAAAAAGCAGCATTAGGACCTCTTAATGCTGCTTTTTAAGGCTAACGCAAGACTCGTAATCTAGGTGACACTTTAGCCAATTACTTTGGTGCTCCTTGATACTACTCTTGTTAGATAAAATGTAACTTTTATTATATCAAAGCAAGCATGTTTTGAATAATAAAATCATGATATATAAGGGTACACAGTGATGGAAAAAACAACTAATGAATCGGCTGTCGCTTTTCGGCATTGGCCATAATCATAGCCTCAATTCACTTGTCTAAAAGCTGTCTTTAAAAGCTGACAGAGCAATCTCATTGGTTAAAACCAAAATTGCATTTTCTAATCATCTTATTACAAATGTGTGATGACTCACTTATTGGTGTTTCTATTTACAAAAATGATCACTAATAACCATGGAGATATTAAAAAAGCTATTTAAGAATGACATTAAAGTATGGCAACAATGTGAAATCAGGTATAAGTAAAATTATTAATACATGGATTGTAACAGTTAACTGCAGTAAGTCCAAATAGGCATTACAAAAAGAGGGACCGACTATGCCTTAAACCCATCTAAAATGTATACATTTTAATTACAATAGCTTTTTGATGTTGTACTGAATAGAACTTGGGAGTGAGCACAGGGGAAACACTTCCATACGGGACCCGGGAGACCATCCCTTTGCTTGGATAGTATAGTAATGTTTAACAACAATATTTGCATTTGCTTGAAGTTTTTGGAGACCTGTTACCTGCAGTGGATTGCTCTTTGGTTCCACCTGCTTGTCAGCTGCAGGTAGTTTTGCAATCAGCTCTCCTATAAAAGGCTGCTTCTCAATCCACTTCCAGCCCTGACATAAGGGTTCATTTTGTTCCAGTGTTAGTGCCTTTGACCTTGCCTGTAGTTCCTGTTTGGTTCCTGAATCAGGCTTGTTCTCTGACTACCCTTTTGGATCTCCCTTGGTTTTGATGAAAGGTTGGACTGCTTTTCTGTTTACAGAACCTGGCCTTGTTTCCTGTCTATTCTATTGGATTCTCCCCGGATTTGGTGACTGTTCTGACTGCTCTCAGGTACCCTGGGCTGGACTGGGACCAAAAAATTACCTGGTCATTTTAGGGCAAAGAGGTCCACTACCCCCCTCCGCTAACCATTTCTTATTTAAACTGTATACCAAACATGGCAAGTATAATACGTGTTTAAGTGACAAAAACATTTAAACTTTCCAACAAAATAATTCAAAAAGCAGCCAACATATCTGTGTATTCTAGTTAATCCCCATTATACAACTCAACTCATACTGTTAGCTGACAGATGAACATGGCAGACTCAAAATCTATAAAACTGGTAGTAGCTAACTAGCCAAATTCAACAAAATAAAATTACTTAGAGAAGAGATCAACAATGATCATTTAAGGCAGCAATAAGAAATTCAGTCGGTATACATACTGATTACTGATGGCAGACTCAGAATCTATAAAACTGCTTGTACCTAGTCTAATTCAGCAAAATAAAGTTAATGTTTAGTATGTATACGGACAGTGACTGAATTGCTTATTGCTGCCTTGGATGATTATTAATCTATCTAAAGTGTATGTCACATAACACACATTTAAGGTTAACTATAGTGCACAAAGTATATGTCACTTAACACATTCAGCTGTAGCTATAGGACACAAAGTATATGTCACATAACACACATTCAGCTCTAGCTATAGGGCACAAAGTATATGTTACTTAACACATTCAGCTGTAGCTATATGACACAAAGAATGTATAACATAACACACATTTAGTTGTAGCTATAGGGCACAAAGCATATATCACATAACACACATTTAGCTGTAGCTATAGCGCACAAAGTATATGTCACATATGATTATGCACATTTAGTTGTAGCTATAGGGCACATAGTATATGTCACATAACACACAGCTATATAGAGTACAAAGTACAGTATATGTCACATAGCATACATTTAGCTGTAGCTATAGGGCAGAAAGTATATGTCACATACACATCTACAGGGCACAAAGTATATGTCACATAACGTACATTTAGCTGTAGCTATAGGATGATATCTTGAATAGATTAATTATGATCATCCAAGGCCGCAATAAATAATTGAATTATTATGAGTCACTCACATACTGATATATTCTGAATCAGAGTGAGTGACTCATAAGAATTTCTGATGATCAGATTAGGCATTACGGAGCCAGCAATAATGTTCTTAACCAAACAGACACAACCTCACCTTCTGCTCTGTAAAGTCTCTCTTTAGACTTCACTCCACTTATTCTGAATAAGTTATAACTTATTTCACTAAACTATAAAAGGGTTAAATACATAGTTAAAAGTCTCCTCTAAAATCACAATACACTTCTACTCCTAAACTGGATATGGTTGATTGATAGGTAGGTACACACATAATACACAGTCAATATCTGTAGATAGAGAGCGCTCACCACATACATCTCTGAGCCAGTCTGGAAAGTCTAAACAAAACTTACTTGTGGCACAATAGAGAGTGGACGGGCTGTAACTTCCAGGTGTAGTCAGTGCTGCAACAAGTGTGTCTACTCCACACACAAAGAAAACATATTGAACTCCAGGCAATAGTGTGCACTAAACAGATGAAAGTCCACAGTAACAAGGATAAAAATGTCCAAATTCTATTCTTCTCAGTTAAAAGCATAGGTAATTAAGCACGAATAAAACCAAACGTGTCTGTGTTTGACTCTGATCGCTCTACCTTGTTTGGTTTTATTTGTGCTGAATCACCTATGCTTTTAACTGAGAATACAATCTGGAAATTTTTTATCCTTGTTGCTATGGACTTTCATCTGTTTAGATACAGTGCGCACTATTGCCTGGAGTTCAGTAGGTACACACATATGCTACCACTGGTTGAGTGCGTAAATGTTCAGCTCCTGTCAGTTCCATTAGTGCATTTTTGCTCTTGGACGGACATTATGGGGCCCATTTATCAAGCTCTGGATGGAGCTTGAGGGCCCGGGCTTCTGGCGAGCCTGCAGACTCGCCAGAAACACCAGTTATGAAGCAGCGGTCTAAAGACCTGTCCGGCTGCTCTGAGCAGGCAGACAGACATCGCCGCAGTTCAACCCGATTGAGTACAATCGGGTTGATTGACACCCCCCTGCTGTTGACCAATTGGCCGCGAATCTGCAGGGGGCGGCGTTGCACCAGAGCTGCTGGTGCAATGTTGAATACAGAGAGCATTCAGTGAGGTCTGTCGGACCTGATCCGCACTTTCGGATCAGGTCCGACAGACCTTTGTTAAATAGGGGCCTATGTGTTAACCCTCTCTGCAAGGACAAGCAAAAGAAGATTTAAAGAGAATGCCTAAGCCAATTAGGTCTGTGCCTATGGTGTAAAATTTAAGCAGGCATTGGTAGTATACTTGACCTCCAAATGTTTTATTTATTAAATTTATTATGAATCAACAATCCCTGGTTCTGTATTGGGGATGATTGGCTAAAATGCAAGTCGGTCAAAAGAACTGAAATTAGGGGGCAGTCTGCAGAGGCTTAGATACAAGGAAATCACAGAGGTAAAATGTGTAATAATATATAACCGTGTTGCTTATGTAAAACTGGAGAATGGGTAATAAAGGAACTATCTTTTTAAACAATAACAATTCTGGAATTGACTGTCCCTTTAATACTGTCTGCTATCCCATTATCCTACATAACTCAATGCCTCTGAATTCTAAATGTGTGAAATATGATCTGTTGGATGTAATTAACTACAATTAACATATATTATTGTTCTGAGCAGACTTGAATAGTGAATGTGGACCAGTTATGAATATGATAAAAGCATGCTATAAAAATAATTTGATTTAGCTCTGGATCCTGTATATCAAGAGGAGAGGTATAATTAACATCTTAGTCAACTCAAATCAATAAATAAAATCTGTATTTGCAACTTGCTAATTTCTGGTTTGTTTATACAAATATCATGGGTAAAACAAAATAGATCCCAGCACTGTCAGGAGGATTGGCTGTTCCGATCAGCCAATAGAATGCAAGCTCAATCTGATTGGCTGATTGGATCAGCCAATCAGATTGAACTTCAATCTGATTGGCTGATTCAATCAGCCAATCAGATTTTTCCTACCTTAATTCCGATTGGCTGATAGAATCCTATCAGCCAATCGGAATTCGAAGGGACGCCATCTTGGATGACGTCACTTAAAGGAACCGTCATTCGTCGGGAAGTCGTCGGTGGAAGAAGATGGCTCCACATCGGCTCCTCTGAAGATGGCTCCGCTCCGCTCCGGATGGATGAAGATTGAAGACGCCGCCTGGATGAAGACTTCAATTGGATGGAAGACCTCTTCAGCGCCCCTTGGAGGATGACTTCAATCGGATGGAAGACTTCTTCAGCGCCCCTTGGATGATGACTTCAATCGGATGGAAGACTTCTCCAGCGCCCCTTGGATGATGACTTCGGCCGCTGCGGATGTCCTCTTCTGTTCCATCGGTGGTAGGCTGGCTGAAGACGGCTAAAGGTAGGATGATCTTCAGGGGGGTAGTGTTAGGTTTATTTAAGGGGGGGTTTGGGTTAGAGTAGGGGTGTGTGGGTGGTGGGTTTTAATGTTGGGGGGGGTTGTATTTTTTTTTTACAGGCAAAAGACCTGAATACTTTGGGGCATGCCCCGCAAAAGGCCCTTTTAAGGGCTGGTAAGGTAATAGAGCTGTTAACTTTCGTAATTTAGAATAGGGTAGGGCATTTTTTTATTTTGGGGGGCTTTGTTATTTTATTAGGGGGCTTAGATTAGGTGTAAGTAGCTTAAAATTGTTGTAATATTTTTTAAATGTTTGTAACTTGTTTTTTTGTAACTTAGTTTTTTTATTTTTTGTACTTTAGTTAGTTTATTTAATTGTATTTAATTGTAGTTATTTGTAGCTAATTTATTTAATTAATTTAATGATAGTGTAGTGTTAGGTTTAATTGTAACTTAGGTTAGGATTTATTTTACAGGTAATTTTGTATTTCTTTTAGCTAGGTAGTTATTAAATAGTTAATAACTATTTAATAACTATTCTAACTAGCTAAAATAAATACAAAGTAACCTGTAAAATAAATATAAATCCTAAAATAGCTACAATGTAATTATTAATTACATTGTAGCTATCTTAGGGTTTATTTTACATGTAAGTATTTAGTTTAAATAGGAATAATTTATTTAATGATAGTGTAGTGTTAGGTGTAATTGTAACTTAGGTTAGTTTTTATTTTACAGGTAAATTTGTCTTTATTTTAACTAGGTAGCTATTAAATAGTTAATAACTATTTAATAGCTTTTGTACCTAGTTAAAATAAATTGAAATTTGCCTGTAAAATAAAAATAAATCCTAAGATAGCTACAATATAATTATTATTTATATTGTAGCTATATTAGGGTTTATTTTAAAGGTATTTAGTTTTAAATAGGATTAATTTAGTTAATAAGAGTTATAATATTTAGATGTATTTAATTAATATTTAAGTTAGGGGGGTGTTAGGGTTAGACTTAGGGGTTAATAATTTTATTATAGTGGCGGCGGTGCAGGGGGGGCAGGATAGGGGTTAATAAATTTATTATAGGTGGTGACGGTGTAGGGGGGGCAGATTAGGGGTTAATAAATTTAATATAGGTGGCGGCGGGGTCCGGGAGCGGCGGTTTAGGGGTTAAACAATTTATTTAGTTGCGGCGGGGTCCGGGATTGGCAGGATAGGGGTTAATAAATTTATTATAGGTGGCGGCGGTATAGGGGGGGCAGGATAGGGGTTACTAGGTATAATGTAGGTGGCGGTGGGCTCTGGGAGCGGCGGTTTAGGGGTTAATACATTTATTATAGTTGCGGCGGGGTCTAGGAGTGGCGGTTTAGGGGTTAATAACTTTATTTAGTTGCGGGGGGCTCCGGGGGCGCCGGTATAGGGGGTAGAACAGTGTAGTTTAGTGTGGGTGCTTAGTGACAGCTTATCAATAAAGCTGGGAAAATGCCGAAGAGCAGCGAGATCGGATGAGTGACAACTATCACAGTCCGCTGCTCATCGCCCCGTACTTGGTGCGCGGCTTTTTGACAGCTTTTTTGATAACTTTGGCGAGATTATTCAGGTCCGCGGCGGCGATGGTAGGCGAGCTTAGGCAGGCGTATTGGGCCGGCGAAGGCAGGTAAGTAGACACGTTGATAACTAGAGGCCATTGTGTACCTAGACACATCTGTCAAGAACACACACTAGGTTTTTGTAATTTAAATATCACTCCCCTAGAAAGTATCCCTTTTAGTCGTTTGTCAAATAGGTTCACCAGACTTACAAAGAGAGACTTTCTGGATCTATAAATTTAATACATTGTTCCCGTCAGGTCTCAATGAAGTTATAGATTCAGCAGGATTTGTGGAATTAGGTATTTGAGCATCAGTTTACCACTTTTGTGTTTGTTTTAAGTTTCTGTCTGATTATGTGGGTACTCTTGTGTCAATTATTTTAGATCAATTGATAGACATGTAAACCGGAGTCACATGGTATTGCTGTCACCTCCCTTTTATTTGGCAGACTAGTTTATTTATATTATATTATATTATTTATATTGTTGATTATAGACATTACTCTTGTCACTATTAATACCATCAGTGTGTATCCATGAGATCACCATTTATCTATTTCTTACATCATAGTGTGAAGACTATAATGGCGATCACACCAGCCTGTGTCAGTATCGGTTAGGTAGTTTGTTTTAAACTTTTGGAGCAGGATTACACATATTTTTGGAACAACCACAGGTTATTTGTATCTTTATATATATATAATTTTGTTTTGCGCCACTAGTAATTCTGTCATTGAATATTGTATTTTAAACCATAAATAACTTGTTTGCTAGCCACATTAATTCATCACTATTAGATTGCATATTTTTTAATAACTTATTCCACTCAAGTTCATTCCCCATACATATGTATATATTTTCACTCCCTTAGCTACAATACTCGTACACCTATTTCAACATAATCAATGCATAATTTGTTTTAATGTCCTTACTTATAGAACCTCTCCTATTTACATAGGTACACTTATTTACCCTATTAGGGTTATTTACACTTAAATTCTTATATTATTTGTCTACATCATGATTGATTACTATTGACACTTTAATTCTCATATTATATTTGTACACCATATATTCAATTAGATATTATTATAGATCAAATTGATGGGATGTTAACAGCACCATAGTTTAGGTTCTCTGCCCATTTGGCATCGTCACAATTTTTAGAGGGTCTCCATTATGCATATCTAGAATTGGGCCTTTGTTACTATATGGCTAAATTTGTATCCCATAATAGCATAGGGCTAAAAAATTCGGCAACATCCACACATAATTATTATTATTATTCTTTATTTATAAAGTGCCAACAGATTCCGCAGCGCTGTCCATGGGTACAAAAATAAAAGTACAGTACAATACAATATAAAAGACACCAGACAAAGTTTAACAAACAAATACAGGGGGAATTGAGAGTTCTGTTCCTGTGGGAACTTACAATCTAGATGGGTAGGAGAGTGAGAAACAGGAGGTGGGGACTGCAAAGGTGAGAATGATGTTAGTGTGGAGTTAGATGGGGGCAGCAATTAGGCAAGAGGAATTCATTTGTTACTGATTTGGAGATAGGCTTCCATGAACAGAAAGGTCTTTAGGGAGCGTTTAAAGGAGGAAAGGTTAGGGGAGAGTCTGACAGCTCTAGGAAGTGCATTCCAGATGGTTGGTGCCGCACGAGAGAAGTCCTGTAGCCTAGCATGGGAGGGGTTGATGGTAGAAGATGCAAGGAGCAGGTCATTGTTGGATCTTAGGGGGCAGGCTGGAGTGTATTTGTTGATGAGTGAGGACAGGTAGGGGGGGCTGTGTTGGTAAGGGCTTTGTAGGTCAGGATGAGAATTTTGAATTTAATTCAACTATGGATAGGTAGCCAGTGAAGGGACTCGCAGAGAGGTGCAGCAGATACAGAGCATCGGGAGAGGTGGATTACCCACGCAGAGGCATTTAGGATGGATTGAAGAGGGGAGAGGCGGGAGAGAGGGAGGCCAGTTAGTAGGTTATTACAGTAGTAAAGTCGGGAGATTACCAGGGAGTGGATAAGCTGTTTAGTAGTTTCAGCATTAAGAAACAGACGAATTTTGGAGATATTGCGTAGGTGGTTGCGACAGGAGGAAGAGAGGAATTGGATGTGGGGTATGAAGTACAGATTGGAGTCAAGTGTAACTCCTAGGCAGCGGACTTGGGGTGATGGGGAGATAGTGGTGTCACCAACAGTAATTGAAAAGTTAGGAACCGGGGTACAATTAGAGGGGGGGATTAGAAGGAGCTAAGTCTTGGACATATTGATTTTTAGGTGGTGAGAGGCCATCCAAGAAGAAATGCCAGATAAGCAGACACTGATGTGAGAATGGACAGAAGGAGAGAGTGAAGGGGTGGATAGGTAGATCTGAGTATCATCAGCATAGAGGTGGTAGTTGAAGCTATAGCTACTGATACGTTTACCCAGTGAGGAAGTATAAATAGAGAAGAGTAGAGGACCCAGAACAGAGCCTTGAGGTACTCCAACAGACAGAAGCAAAGGAGAGGAGGAGTCACCAGCAAAGGAGACAGAAAAGGACCTATTAGAGAGATGAGTGGATCCAGGAAAGGGCAGTGTCAGAGAGCCCAAGGTAGCTGAGAGTCCGTAGGAGAAGGGGATGGTCAACGGTGTCAAAGGCAGCAGACAGATCAAGTAAGATAAGTATTGAGTAGTGGCCGTTTTTTTTAGCAGAATGAAGATCATTGGTAACCTTGGTGAGGGCAGTCTCAGTTGAGTTTTGGGAATGGAAGCCAGATTGCAAGGGGTCGAGCAGTGAGTTGGAGGACAAGAAGCGGGTTAAGCGATCGAAGACTAGTTTTTCCAGGACTTTTGAAGCTAGCGGAAGCAGTGATATGGGGCGGTAGTTTGCAGGAGAATTGGGGTAGAGGGAGGGTTTTTTGAGGATGAGGGTGACCTTTGCATGTTTGAAGGAAGATGGGAATGAACCGGTAGTAAGGGATAGGTTGAATATGTGAGTAAGAGACATGTACATATGCACTGTCATATGATTATCACTTTTTTATATCTCCATCACTTGATTTCTTACCCCACACATATATACATTTTTGATCCACATATTGTAGTTAGTGTCATATTGGTGTCATATCCCCAGACTTTATTACCACTAGTCACTTATATTTATTTATGTTTTATTACACACAGATGTAGGTATTAGTATACTCCCTTATGTAGGTATTAACTGTATTTACTGGTTTGACTTTATCACATTTATCCATTTTTGGCTAAGCTATTACCATGGTTACCCAGTAGCGTTCACATTAGCAATTTATTTTACCTAACATTCTTGGCAAAAATCTATGGGAGTTATCCCTGTTTCTACTGCGGACTGGTAAATCAAGCTTACATGTCATGAGCTTTTTTCCAGCACTACATGATAATTAGAATATAGTGTTCCCTGGAACCCACCAGTCATTTGACATGAACGGGTGACATAGGAGGGTGGTGTCTTGAACTCCAATGGGGATTGGCAGCATTACTCACACTAGCGGTCCAACCGAGAGCAAAGCTCCCTTAGATCAGTGACATAGTAATCTACCGTTCTGATACAACGAGAATTCACAGAAACATGCCGACTTAAAAGGTGTTTTAATATGTGATCCATTATATAAGAGGTCTAGTTTAACACACTAATGCAGGTACGCAAAGCACCTATATCATATTGTTTTTACTACTAACAACAATAGTATCAATAGTTACAATATACAGCTGGTGTGTTTGCCATTATGCCTCTAGAACAATCAGTTTAACTTTTTTATGTATTTAGAACAATCATTCGAATTTTATCAAAATTTGGGAATGTATTAATATAATGTTGATATAAGCACCAAGTAGATCTAAAAATATACAGGTATGACAAATATCTTACTAATGAGACAAGGGGTGCTCTGATTGTTCTCTACACTAATTGTAGGGGGAGGGTAGATACATACTTTGTTTAGGTAGCGTAGCCCTATATAAGGGTTTAACTTATACCATGTTTTTATGCCTGATGAAACGGTGGAAACCTTGAAACGCATTGCATTGTCCTATTTGTGCACTATTTTAGCATGAGCTGTTTTTAACTTTGCTTTTATATTGTTTTATTAAACAAATTTGAACAGTTTTATACAATAGCTCTTATTGCTGTGTGCATATTCTACGACGCTACCTTGGGAGGATTTTTGGTATAGCCTCCCCTGTGCTTCTCTGGTTGCTATCTGTGGGAGCGAAGTATCACCTGAGCCCAGCCATCCATCTGGGGGTAATCGCACCGGTGTATCCAGTATATTGCCCTGGTTCAGCTAGCTGGTCTGATGCTAAAAACCAGCCTGCCCCTATTGGCACAAGTGGGTGCCTCTACACCATGTGAGTACCCTGTGTCTTCTATGTGCTTATACCCATTTGGTTATTGATTCACACATACGGTGCCTCTTCCCTGTTCTTTGTTATATAAAACATAATACATATACATAAACAATGTTTATTAAATATGTAATCATCATTACAATAATTATAATTCTCACTACAAAATTTGTTGAAGTTGAACAAATACTTAAGAAAATAATGCGGTTGCGGTGGGGCTAAACTACCACGCGGTCTACCGGGTATTTGCCGGTATGCCCGACGTTCAGACCGGGCCTGCAGGTATCTGAGCCTTGGCTTGTCTCTTGGCTATCCTATCTGTACCAGCCTGTCTCTGCTTTCTCACTCTATGTGAGAGCAGTTGGAAATGTTATGATCACCCCTGGGACTAGCTGCCTTATATCCATTCTGAGGGTAAGCCCACACTTAATTTTGTAGTGATTAACACCTTGATCCAGTCACACATCCATAATACAGATATGGGTTGAGGTCTCCTTGATTTAAAGCCACAGAAAGTTATTGTGCAAACAGAATTGCTGGTTTATAAAGTGCCCAAGCAACACAATAAGAATGATTTGTGCGGACGACAGCCATGTGTCATCATTCTGGGGACCCCCTACCGACACAGATCCTGGGGTATTCCCACACTTCAGTAGGAAAGGAGACTGCAGTCTCTTTCCCTTTCACCACTCTTGTTGGAATTGCCTGTGTTGTTGTGCTGCTCTAGTGTGGTGATGTCAGAGACAAACAGGAACTCCAATAGACTTCTGTGAAAAGGAATCACAAACAAGGGAGCCTCCTAGTGTAACACTGATGATATGTGAGATTAGTATATACTTATCAAAACATACTCACAAGTGTGGCAGTACCCAATTGTGCTTAGTGGGACGTACTGGGAACTCTCAGTGTCCAAGCTCACTGATCCAAAGAGCAGGAGAAATCCTCTTGACTGCTCCTATTGCTGTGAGTTGGATAATTAAAGCTCAGCCTTCCAAAAAGGCTTGACTCAGCTAGCCAATGAGGGCAGGTAACATCTATGCAGTCAAAATACCCCTAATTATAAAAAAAACACACACACATACGGCTATATCACGAGTTTTGTTGGTAAGGCTGTGCGGTGCTAACGCTCCTTTTTTTTTTTTTTTTTTTCTAACGCTACCTTAAGCCAACGCTGGTATTACAGGTTTTTTTAAACCTGGCGTTAGCCGCAAAAAGGTGAGTGTAGAGCAGAATTTAGCTCCACATCTCACCTTGATACCAGTGTTGCTTACGGTAGCGGTAAGCTGGCTAAACGTGCTCATGCACGATTTCCCCATAGGAAACAATGGGGCTGAGCTGGCTGAAAAAAACACCTGCAAAAAAGCAGCGTCCAGCTTCTAACGCAGCCCCATTGTTTCCTATGGGGAAAGAAAAAATATGTCTGTACCTAACACCCTAACATGAACCCCGAGTCTAAACACCCCTAATCTTACACTTATTAATCCCTAATCTGCCACAAATGACATCGTTGCCACCTGCATTATACTATTAACCCCTAATCTGCCGCTCCGGACACCGCCGCCACCTACATTATAGTTATTACCCCCTAATCTGCTGCCCCCAACATCGCCGCCACCTACATTATAGTTATTAACCCCTAATCTGCCCCCCCCCCAATGTCGCCGCAACTATATTAAATTAATTAACCCCTAATCTTCCGCCGCCACTATAATAAAGTTATTAACCCCTAAACCTGTCTAACCCTAACATCCCCGTAATTTAAATATAATTTAAATACATCTAAATAAAATAACTACAATTAGGGGGGCGGAGCTAACTAGCAGAGAGAATGGACGCATCTCTACAGAGCTCCCACAAATAATAGAATTTAGAAGCTATAAACCTGTAATCAAGGGCGCAGATTGTCTTAAAGATGCAACTGGGACATCAATAGAATTATGATTAGCAATAATTCTAATAGCTACGTCTCTCCTGCCACCCTTCTATCGCTGGACCGTGTCCTACAGGGGAGGCAGGTCTAAGATGGCGGAGGGCAGATAACGATTGTCACAGTTTTATTTTGACCCCCATACGCCCTAAGGCTACCGCAGACCTGCAAATCATTGCACACAGGAGTGACATATTTCTGATAGAGCAGTGCTGGTTCAGGATTAATGACTGGTCAGGGTGATAGTGCAAAAACCTTCATTAATGCAGGGGACGTCACGATATTTGGAGGAAACGGTGGCCTACTTTAGCGCAATAGATTACTTTTAGGACCGTAACGCAGATGGAGTCCATCACTTTGCTATTAGAAGAGCTGTCTGCTCGGCTGGACTGGCACCACACGGCGTGCATCGATGCTCTACATGACAGAGCTGACTCACCTTTTCCTGCTGTGCTTGATCCCAGTACTGATGCCTTTGCGGCCTGGGGAGCCGCAGTAGGGCCTCGTCGTTGTTCCCAGACAGCAGGCATTTTGAACTCTCAGTACGCACAGTGGAGGGAGCCTGAACCTAGCATGGCTCACAAAACGAAGATGGAAGGGCTTGATGAGAACTCTTCTATTACCAGCATTGCAGTGGCGCTAGTTAGTGAGAGTAGAAGCAGCTTGCACGTTTGGGACAATTCAGCAGCCGGATACTTATTTAACATTGATTGATGCTGTTGCTAATTTCGGAGGCCTGAAGCCTTATGCAATCCCACCGCTATTCTCATGGGCTCTGAGAGATATTTTCCCTCAAATTTCTCAGTGGTTTTCTACACTCACAGCTAGATCTGGTGTGGGGTAACTTGGTTCTAACGTCTTAGGGATGTTGCCACCATGCTCAGACTCTGACTCATACATAATAGATCTCCCAAATGATGGCTTAAGGGCCTGAGATTAAGGGACTACCTACCTTCAAATTATTCTATTCTTGGCTTTCTCCCCTAGTTACAAGTAATACTGAACTTTGGCCTTGCATGATTATATAATTTTTTATGGTTTTCCCCCTGCATTTCTAGTCCCTGTTTAGTATCTCCCTCTATTGCAAAACTTACAAGCAGTACCTCACAGATTAGAATATAAGATATTACAAGGAAGAAACTAGTGGTACTATACTAGGTTTTACTCACTTATGGCTAGATTTAGAGTTTTGTCGGTAAAGACCGGCGTAGCTAACACAGCTTTTTTTCCTACCGCTGCTTCCAAACAACGCTGGTATTTAGAGTTGTCTGAAGGGCTGCGTTAGGCTCCAAAAAGGGAGCATTGAGCCGAATTTACCGCCACTTCAACCCTCAATACCAGCATTGCTTACGGTAGCGACAAGCTGGCAAAACGTGCTCGTGCATGATTCCCCCATAGGAAACAATGGGGCAGTTTGGGCTGCAAAAAAACCTAACACCTGCAAAAAAGCAGCGTTAAGCTCCCAACGCAGCCCCATTGTTTCCTATGGGGAAACACTTTCTAAGTCTGCACCTAACACCCTAACATGAACCCCGAGTCTAAACACCCCTAACCTTACACTTATTAACCCCTAATCTGCCGACCCCGCTATCGCTGACACCTGCATTACACAATTAACCCCTAATCTGCCGCTCCGGACACCGCCGCCATCTACATTATCCCTATGAACCCCTAATCTGCTGCCCCCAACATCGCCGACACCTACATAATATTTGTTAACCCCTAATCTGCCCCCCCCAACGTCGCCGCCACCTAACTTCAAGTATTAACCCCTAATCTGCTGACCGGACCTCGCCGCTACTATAATTAATGTATTAACGCCTAAAGCTAAGTCTAACCCTAACACCCCCCTAAATTAAATATAATTTTAATCTAGCGAAATAAATTAACTCTTATTAACTAAAGTATTCCTATTTAAAACTAAATACTTACCTGTAAAATAAACCCTAATATAGCTACAATATAACAAATAATTATATTGTAGCTATTTTAGGATTTATATTTATTTTACAGGCAACTTTTTATTTATTTTAACTGGGTACAATAGCTATTAAATAGTTATTAACTATTTAATAGCTACCTAGTTAAAATAATTACAAAATTACCTGTAAAAAAAAGTTACAATTAAACCTAACACTACACTATCATTAAAGTAATTAAATAAATTAGCTACCAATACCTACAATTAAATACAATTAAATAAACTAAACTAAATTACAAAAAAACAAACACTAAATTACAGAAAATAAAAAAATATTACAAGAATTTTAAACTAATTACACCTAATCTAAGCCCCCTAATAAAATTAAAAACAAAATAATAAAAGTCCATACCCTATTCTACATTACAAAGTAATCAGCTCTTTTACCAGCCCTTAAAAGGGCTTTTTGTGGGGCATGCCCAAAGTAATCAGCTCTTTTGCCTGTAAAAAAAAATACAACCCCCCCAACATTAAAACCCACCACCCACATACCCCTACTCTAACCCACTCAAACCCCCCTTAAATAAACCTAACACTACCCCCCTGAAGATCTCCCTACCTTGAGTCGTCTTCACCCAGCCGGGCCGAAGTCTTCATACGATGGGGCAGAAGAGGACATCCAGACTGGCAGAAGTCTTCATCCTATCGGGGCAGAAGAGGACATCTGGACCGGCAGACATCTTCATCCAAGCGGCATCTTCTATCTTCATCCATCCGGAGCGGAGCGGAGCCATCTTCTTCCCAGCCGACGCGGATCCATCCTCTTCAACCGACGCCAATAGAATGCAAGCTCAATCTGATTGGCTGATTGGATCAGCCAATCGGATTGAACTTGAATCTGATTGGCTGATTGAATCAGCCAATCAGATTTTTCCTACCTTAATTCCGATTGGCTGATAGAATCCTATCAGCCAATCGGAATTCGAGGGACGCCATCTTGGATGACGTCATTTAAAGGAACCTTCATTCAGCGAGTAGGCATCGGTTGAAGAGGATGGATCCGCGTCTGGATGTCTGGATAAAGATAGAAGATGCCGCTTGGATGAAGATGTCTGCCAGTCTGGATGTCCTCTTCTGCCCGGATAGGATGAAGACTTCTGCCGGTCTGGATGTCATCTTCTGCCCCATCGGATGAAGACTTCGGCCCGGCTGGGTGAAGATGACTCAAGGTAGGGAGATCTTCAGGGGGGTAGTGTTAGGTTTATTTAAGGGGGGTTTGGGTGGGTTAGAGTAGGGGTATGTGGGTGGTGGGTTTTAATGTTGGGGGTTGTATTTTTTTTTACAGGCAAAAGAGCTGATTACTTTGGGGCATGCCCCGCAAAAAGCCCTTTTAAGGGCTGGTAAAAGAGCTGATTACTTTGTAATGTAGAATAGGGTATGGACTTTTATTATTTTTATTTTATTTTATTTTATTAGGGGGCTTAGATTAGTTGTAATTAGTTTAAAATTCTTGTAATATTTTTTTATTTTCTGTAATTTAGTGTTTTGTTTTTTTTGTAATTTAGTTTAGTTTATTTAATTGTATTTAATTGTAGGTATTGGTAGCTAATTTATTTAATTAATTTAATGATAGTGTAGTGTTAGGTTTAATTATAACTTAGGTTAGGATTTATTTTACAGGTAATTTTGTAATTATTTTAACTAGGTAGCTATTAAATAGTTAATAACTATTTAATAGCTATTGTACCTAGTTAAAATAAATAAAAAGTTGCCTGTAAAATAAATATAAATCCTAAAATAGCTACAATATAATTATTCGTTATATTGTAGCTATATTAGGGTTTATTTTACAGGTAAGTATTTAGTTTTAAATAGGAATACTTTAGTTAATAAGAGTTAATTTATTTCGTTAGATTAAAATTATATTTAATTTAGGGGGGTGTTAGGGTTAGGGTTAGACTTAGCTTTAGGGGTTAATACATTTATTATAATAGCGGCGAGGTCCGGTCAGCAGATTAGGGGTTAATACCTGAAGTTAGATGGCGGCGACGTTGGGGGGGGGGGCAGATTAGGGGTTAATAAATATTATGTAGGTGTCTGCGATGTTAGGGGCAACAGATTAGAGGTTCATAGGGATAATGTAGGTGGCGGCGATGTGCGGTCGGCAGATTAGGGGTTAAAAATATTTATTATAGTGGCGGCGATGTGGGGGGACCTCGGTTTAGGGGTACATAGGTAGTTTATGGGTGTTAGTGTACTTTAGAGCACTGTAGTTAAGAGCTTTATATACTGGCGTTAGCCCATAAAGCTCTTAACTACAGCCTTTCCATGGGCGTTAGGAGTCTTGTCGGTAGAGGTGTAACGCTCAATTCAGCCAAGACTCTAAATACCGGCGTAAGGAAGATCCCATTGAAAAGATAGGATACGCAATTGACGTAAGGGGATCTGCGGTATGGAAAAGTCGCGGCTTGAAAGTGAGCGGTACACCTTTACCTGGCCGACTCTAAATACCAGCGAGCGGCCAAAAGCAGCGTTAGGACCCCTTAACGCTGCTTTTGACGG
This sequence comes from Bombina bombina, assembly GCF_027579735.1. Taxonomy (NCBI): domain Eukaryota; kingdom Metazoa; phylum Chordata; class Amphibia; order Anura; family Bombinatoridae; genus Bombina; species Bombina bombina. The sequence goes on along the minus strand of NC_069504.1, from coordinate 265,519,052 downwards.
CTAACGCAGAACTCTAAATCTAGGCGTTAGGAAGTTTAAATATATATTTGCAATTTTTCTAACTACTGTTAATAAGTACACAGAAGGTTTGTGATACATAAATATGCACTGATCATATTGTTGATACTATATATATCCCTTTTCACAAAATGCAGGCACAAAATAGTTATCAAGCTAAGATGGTAAAGTATAGGAGGGGACATAGCCAAACATATACACTGTTGTTTATTGTGATGTGGGCTGTAAATAATTATTGTTTTCCCACAAACTAACTATACCCTAGGAACAATTTTGCTCTACACGCCACCTAACCAACCTCCTGAATTGCATTATATAGTTCACATTTTCAGGGTTCTCCTATCATATTTGTATGTGCTTCTGTGGCTGATATTGACTGATTTGACTATAGCTCATTTTTATATATGTCACTGCTTAACATGCTGAATTATTTTTGGTTGTTACTTATTAACCCTGGGATGTGCACGACTCCTGTAGATTACCAGGTTTATATTTTATGTATCCACATATTTATTTAGGGGACTTGAATGTAGTACAGGATACCTCTAAAATTTCATGCAACCCAAAAGCATTCTCATACCTGACCTTTGTATACATTGAGGGTATATAGCTTATTTCTATAATATATATGTGGGGTTTTATTAATTTTACTCTTGACAAGATAGACCCTAGTTAATGTGTTGGACTACACCTGCCTGGTGTATGCCAAATTGTTTCACGTTTGTGGGGAACTGTTAGCGGCCGAAGCGGTGTCCTGTGGATGTGTTTCAAGTTACAGGCAAAACTTATTCTAAGATTCATTATGAGGGTCTCTAATATTGGTTCAGGCTTTGGTTACATATAGCTGCAGATCTTCTAAAACTTAATTATGGAGGTTACATAATTTTTAACCACCCCCACTTAAGGTAACGATACATCCCTGAGGAGGTACTTTACACAACATTAGGTCTTAACCTATGTTGGACATGCCTAATGCCTACTAGCTCTTTAGTTGACTTGTGTCACCATCCTCTCCCCCCCCCCCCCCCCGCTATATTATTCCCTTATTCTCTCCTGTAAACACAACTGATATCATGCACAGCTGGCCCCAATTTTACCAAAGTACCAAATTATCACTTTTCTCGCCTAACCAGCTATTTAAAAATAGTATATGTACACTATGGAGGGGGAAAATTCCATTCCCAGTAGTAAGACTGGGCTATTTAGTGAGTGGCTTTGGTCCGCTATTTTGAAATAGTTCAACATTATGTCACGCAGTTTTCAGGGTATGAGTTCATAGTTATATTATTTGTAAAAGTGTCTTAATTTCAAACTTAAGTAAAGTTCTTTCACCTCCAGAAATTTAATTTTTTTTGCATGGGTTCAAAAGTAGCCCAAACACCGCTAGGGAGGTATATAAGACTATATACTATTCTAGTTTACCTCCATCGCAACTAGTTTATACTTGTGGGCCAAAGAGTGGCCTAATACTAGCATTGGAGGTCTCTAAAGATTATAAAAGGAGGTTTCAGATGTATTTGCCTATCAGCTTTAGGTCTGTTTGCTTTTATATGAATATATTTGCAGTATTGTATCTGTATTGTTATACTTGATGTCTATTGTCTCACCAAAAGGTAATTGTTTGATATACTTTCTCATTATGGTAAAAAAATTGTTATTATACCTGTTTTCTATTGAATATTGGCAAATTATATTTGTTATGTAATTTTTCGCTAAAAACCTCAATAAAATAAAATATGGAAAAAAAATAATAACTACAAATAAATAAATTATTCCTATTTAAAACTAAATACTTACCTATAAAATAAACCATAAGATAGCTACAATATAACTAATAGTTACATTGTAGCTATCTTAGGGTTTATTTTTATTTTACAGGCAACTTTGTATTTATTTTAACTAGGTACAATAGTTATTAAATAGTTATTAACTATTTAATAACTACCTAGCTAAAATAAGTACAAAATTACCTGTAAAATAAATCCTAACCTAAGTTACAATTACACCTAACACTACACTATAATTAAACTAATTACCTAAACTACCTACAATTAATTACAATTAAATTCAATAAACTAAATTACGAAGAAAAAACCCCACTAAATTACAGAAAAAAGTTTTTTTTACAAGAAGTTTAAACTAATTACACCTAATCTAATCCCCCTAATAAAATAAAAAAAGCCCCCCAAAATAATAAAATGCCCTACCCTATACTAAATTACAAATAGCCCTTAAAAGGGCCTTTTGCGGGGCGGATGACCACTTGTGCCCGGCTGGGTGAAGACGGCTCAAGGTAGGGTGATCTTCAATGGGGTAGTGTTAGTTTTTTTTAAGGGGGTATTGGGTGGGTTTTAGAGTAGGGGTGTGTGGGTGGTGGGTTGTAATTTAAAGGAACCATCATTCGTCGTTAGTCGTCGTGCTGAAAGGATGCTCCGCGCCGGATGTCTTCAAGATGGAGTCGCTCCTCGACGGATGGATAAAGATAGAAGATGCCGCTTGGATGAAGCATTCTCCCGGTCCGGATGTCCTCTTCTGCCTGGATAGGATGAAGACTTCTGTCAGTCTGGATGTCCTCTTCTGCCCCATCGGATGAACACTTATGGACGGATCGGATGACCACTTGTGCCTGGCTGGGTGAAGACGGCTCAAGGTAGGGTGATCTTCAATGGGGTAGTGTTAGTTTTTTTTAAGGGGTATTGGGTGGGTTTTAGAGTAGGGGTGTTGTGGGTGGTGGGTTGTAATGTTGGGGGGGATTGTATTCTTTTTTTACAGGTAAAAGAGCTGATTACTTTGGGGCAATTCCCTGCAAAAGGCCCTTTTAAGGGCTATTTGTAATTTAGTATAGGGTAGGGCATTTTATTATTTTGGGGGGCGTTTTTATTTTATTAGGGGGATTAGATTAGGTGTAATTAGTTTAAACTTCTTGTAAAAAAACAAAATTCTGTAATTTAGTGTTTGTTTTTTTCATAATTTAGTTTATTGAATTTAATTGTAATTAATTGTAGGTAGTTTTGGTAATTAGTTTAAGTATAGTGTAGTGTTAGGTGTAATTGTAATTTAGGTTAGGATTTATTTTACAGGTAATTTTCTACTTATTTTAGCTAGGTAGCTATTAAATAGTTAATAACTATTTAATAACTATTGTACCTAGTTAAAATAAATACAAAGCTGCCTGTAAAATAAAAATAAATCCTAAAATAGCTACAATGTAATTATTAATTATATTGTAGCTATCTTAGGGTTTATTTTACAGGTAAATATTTAGTTTTAAATAGGAATAATTTATTTAATTTTGTTAAATTAATTTCCTTTAATTTAAATTATTTTTAAGTTAGGGGGGGTTAGAGTTAGGTTTATACTTAGGTTTAAGGGTTAATACCTTTAATATAGTAGCAGCGACGTTGGGGTGGCAGATTAGGGGTTAATAGTGTCTGCGATGTTAGTGCAGGCAGATTAGGGGTTAATAAAATTTAACTAGTGTTTGCGAGGCGGGAGTGCGGCGGTTTAGGGTTTAATACATTTATTAAAGTGGGGTTAATAAATGTAGGCAGGTGGCGGCGACGTTGGGGACGGCAGATTAGGTGTTAATAAATATAATGTAGGTGTCTGCAATGTTAGGGGCAGCAGATTAGGGGTTCATAGGTATAATGTAGGTGGCGGTGATGTCCGGTCGGCAGATTAGGGGTTAAAAATTTTTATTATAGTGTTTGTGATGTGGTGGGGGGGGGCTCAGTTTAGGGATTAATAGGTAGTTTATGGGTGTTAGTGTACTTTATAGCACTTTAGTTAAGAGCTTTATGTTCCGGCGTTAGCCCATAAAACTCTTAACTACTGACTTTTATATGCGGTAGAAGTCTTGACAGGAGAGGGTCTACCGCTCACTTCTTCTAAGACTCCTAATACCGGCGTTTGGCAAGTCCCATTAAAAAGATAGGATATGCAATTGACGTAAGGGGATTTGCGGTAGCCTCGAGACGCGGAAGAAAAGTGAGCGGTAGACCCTTTCCTGCCTGACTCGTAATACCAGCGGGCGATAAAAAGCAGCGCTGGGACCTCTCAACCCTGCTTTTTAAGGCTAACGCCAAACTCGTGATCTAGGCGTTAGTTTTTGGTAGTATTCACAAAATTAACACTATATCATTCACTCACACACATAGACTCTATCACTAGAATAATACATGGTTATTCTCAAGCAATAACGGATACATTTGTATTTTTGCGAAATCCATAAAGGCTTGACTCAGCTAGCCAATGAGGGCAGGTAACATCTATGCAGTCAAAATACCCCTATTTAAAAACATTTATTTTATGCTTATATATTTATTATTAAGTTATCATTGATAGGATTGTGAATTATACATTTGTGCTAATATTGTATACAAATGAATCTAACATAGCATCTGACATTAGGAGAATAAGTTGTGGTTTTAAGGGAAGAGGTAATTAAGGTAGCACACCTGTATTAGTGGGTGGGTTATCAAAATGTTTGGTGATTGGATAGTCTTTCATTTAAAAGCTAGTACTTCCAGAGAACAAACAGAAGCCTGAGGAAACAGCCAGGAGAGCTGAGTGTAAGGGTTTATTCCCTGCTCTGTTTGCCATGTGCTGCTGGCAGCCATTTTACTCACCTCTCTTGCTGACTCTGGTGCATAGTGTGTGATGCTGCTCATTTCCTGCATACCCTTTTATGGCCAGACTGGTGTACATCATCCATGTGAGACAGGTTGCAGTCTCAGAATTGTGATATCATCACTTATTATTTAAAGGGCCTCTGTTCAGTATGCTTTGCCCTTGCATTGTCTCAGACCTGTTTGTGAGAGTTCCTGTGTATTACCTGGCTGTCTGACGTCCCTCCTGGTTCCTGATCCCTGGCTTGTTCCTGACTCTGCTGTTCTCCTTGTTCCTGATTCCAGCTCATCTGACTACTCGCTTTGGCTCCTGACTCGGCTCGTCTGACTATTCGCTTTGGCTCCTGACTCGACTCGTCTGACTACCAGCTCTGGTTTTGACTCCTGGCTTGTTATTTGACTTGTGGACTTTTTTATTATTTTTTGCTATTAATAAAGGTGTGATTATTTTTGCACTTCTCGTCTCAGTCTGATTCCTGGCACCCTGACATTATGCAAGGGCCATGAATCCTGATGGTGCTTATAATCCACCTTTACCTACCATCATTTCCAGAATGGATTAACAGGATCACCGCTTGGATCAATTTGCAAAGCCTGCTGGCTCGCACTGCACATTTGGACCAAAGTGTTCCACAAGTTATGGCTGCTCCTGTTTCCGGTGCTGCACCTAGTCCTACCAGGAGCATGTCCGGTTCTGCACCTCTACCTCAGCGATATGGAGGCGATCCTATTCAGTGCAGAGGGTTTTTGAACCACGTGGGAAGTTACTTTGAGATGTTACCTCAGGCGTTTCCCTCTGACAGAGCTAAGGTGGGATTTCTCATCTCGTTACTCTCTGACACAGCTCTTGCCTGGGCTAATTCCTTGTGGGAGACTAATAAAACTGTGATTTCAAATTACCCTGAATTTGTGGCCACCTTTTGAAGGGTATTTGATGTTCCGGCTCGCTCCTCCTCTGCTGCTAAACGACTCATGTCCATTCAGCAAGGGTCGAGATCTGTTGCTCAGTATGCCATTGAGTTCTGTACGCTTGCCGCAGAGGTAGGTTGGAACAATGAAGCCCTTGTTGCAGCCTTCTTTCATGGGCTCTCTGATGTGATTAAAGACGAAGTTGCTGACAGAGATTTACCAGAGGATCTCGAGGCTTTGGTGTCTTTTTTTTATCCTAATTGACATCAGACTCAGAGAGAGGCCCTCTTTCAAGGAGCGTTTGCGGAAGCCTCTTGTTCCGTTGTCTCCTACGTGTTCGTTCCCACCCATGCCTCCCTCTCCTCCCATGCCTCTTGGTCCTTAGTCACCAGGTACTGCTGAGCCGATGCAGTTGGGATTTGCGCATCTCTCTGCGGCGGAGAGGGCCTTTAGGAGGAGGGAGGGGCTCTGCCTCTATTGTGGGTTGCAGGGCCACCTTTTGAAGTCTTGTCCTACATGGCCAGAAAAATGCTTACACCTAAGGTCCTGTCGGGGGCAGACCTTGGGTGGTTTATCCTTGTCCCCGGAACCGCTAAAGGAGAAACCTTTGGTCATGGTTGTCCTTTCCTCGGTGGACTCCTCCATAGTAACCCTGGCTCTTGTTGACTCCGGTGCTGCGGGCTATTTCATTGACAGTGCTTTTGCATCAAAGGACTCCATTCCTGTTTTCCCTCAGTCCGTTCTGCTTGCTATTGAGGCCATTGATGGCAGGTCCCTTCAGCCCACACTTGTTACTCATGAGACCGCTCCATTATCCATGGCTGTTGGGGCTCTCAATTTTTAAACCCTCCAGTTCCAGGTGATAAATTCTCCGCATTTTCCAGTTGTTCTGGGTTATCTCTAGCTCCAAAAGCACAATCCCAGTCTCGACTAGCGCAGGTCTGAAATTTTGTCGTGGTCTCCGCAATGTATTTCCATTTGTCTTCGGAAACCAGTTAAAGTCTTGTGCACTTCTTCGGTATCTCAATTGCCAGAGGAGTACCGAGAGTTCCTAGACGTTTTTGACAAGGTGCGTGCCGGTACGTTGCCTCCTCACCGGTCTTACGATTGTGCCATAGACCTGCAACCTGGAGCAATTGCTTCTCGGGGCCGGGTTTACCCTCTGTCTGTTGCAGAGAATTGTCCTATGGAGGAGAATGTTGCTGATGCTCTGTCATGGGGGATAATTCGCAAATCCTGCTCTCCTACAGGGGCTGGCTTCTTCTTTGTGAAGAAAAAGGGTGGTGAGCTAAGACCATGCATCAATTATAGGGGGTCTTACTTGTCTTACCATTAAGAATTCTTACCCTATTCCACTCATTACGGAACTCTATGACTGCCTCAAGGGAGCTACGGTCTTTTCTAAACTTGATTTGAGAAGAGAGTACAATCTCATTAGAATCAAGTAGGGCCACAAATGGAAAACAGCAATTAACACCAGGAGTGGGCATTATGAGTATCTTGTAATGCCCTTTGGCCTATGTAATGCTCCTGCTGTTTTCCAGGAATTTATTAATGATGTCCTACGAGATATGTTGCAACAGTGTGTTGTGGTGTATTTTTACGACATCCTCATACACTCGCCCACGCTTGAGGCTCATCGTTCTGATGTTACACGGGTTCTTCAGAGACTACGTGAGAACGGCCTGTTTTGTAAACTCGAGAAATGTGAGTTCCATCAGACTCAAGTAACCTTCCTAGGTTATGTTATCTCTGTTGCAGGGTTTTCCATGGATTCTGACAAGTAGTCTGCAGTTCTGCAGTGGCCTCGCCCAGTTGGTCATAGGTCTATTCAACATTTTTTGGGGTTCACCAATTACTATAGAAAGTTTATTAAAAACTTTTCTTCCTTGGTTAAACCTATCACAGACATGACCCGTAAAGAGAATGATCCACTCCATTGGTCACCTACTGCCATTATGGCCTTTGATAGTCTTAAGACTGCCTTTGCTGCCGCTCCAGTTCTGGCTCATCCTAACTCTGCCCTGCCTTTCATTCTTGAGGTTGATGCATCTGAGACTGGTATAGGTGCCCTCTTGTCTCAATGTCCTATGCCTGATGGTTCCTTGCATCCGTGCAGTTTCTTCTTTAAGAAATTGTCTCCAACGGAGTGCAATTATGAAACTGGCGACAGGGAATTACTGGCCATAATTTTGGCACTCAAGGAATGGAGACATCTTCTGGAGGGTACTAGCGTACCAGTGCTCATTCTTACTGACCACAAGAATTTAGCTTATCTATCTGAAGCAAAACATTTGTCTCCCCGACAGGCCAGATGGGCACTATTTTTGTCTTGGTTTAATTATGTGGTCTCCTACATGCCTGGTAGTAAGAATGGTAGGGCTGATGCCCTCTCTTGACAATTTTCGCCTCTGTCCAAGGAGGAGTCTGTACCTACTCCAGTTATACCTCCTGACCATATTTTGGCTACCATACGTACTAATTTGACTTCTCCCTTGGGGGAGGAGATCCTGACTGCACAAACTAATGCACCTCCTGAGAAACCTAGTGGTAAGAGTTTTGTTCCTGAGAATCTTCAAACTAAACTTTTGCAAACTTACCACTATCCCAAAGCTGCATGTCACCCAGGCAAGTACCAAATGATTTGGTCTGTCACTCGACAATTCTGGTGGCCAGGTCTTTGTTCTGATGTTGCTGCGTATGTTGCCTCCTGCTCAGTTTGTGCACAGAATAAGACTCCTCAACGTCTTCCTGTGGGTCTTCTTCAACCTATTGCTAATGGTGAGCGTCCTTGGACACATCTTTCCATGGATTTCATTGTCGAGCTCCCTGTTTCCAATGGCAATACTGTTATCCTTATGGTGGTTCACATTGCATTCCCTTGAAGAAGCTGCCTACCGCTCAGGAGCTTTCTTCAATTTTTGCCCGAAAGTTCTTCCGTTTACATGGGTTACCCAAGGAGATAGTGTCGGATCGGGGTAGCCAGTTTGTCTCCAGATTTTGGCGTTCCTTTTGTGCTCAAATGGGGATCCAGCTTTCCTTCTCCTTGGCATATCACCCTCAATCCAAAGGGGCTGTGGAACAGTCTAATCAAGCTCTGGAACTGTTCCTCCGTTGCTATGTCTCAGATCACCACAATAATTGCTCTGAACTGTTACCTTGGGCAGAGTTTGCTCGTAATAGTGCTATTAATGCTTCCTCCAAGTTATCCCCATTCATGGCGAATTATGGGTTTCAACCATCCTTGTTGCCCAATTCATTCATGTCTCAGTGTATTCTGGCTTTGGAGGAGCATCTCCGGCAACTCTGTTCCATGTGGGTGCAGATTCAGGATTGCCTTCATCGTTCTATGCAGCGCCAAAAGTTCCAGGCTGATCGTAGGCATCTGCCCATGCCTTCCTACCAGGTTGGTGACAGGGTTTGGCTGTCCTCCCGCAACTTGATCCTTCAAGTGCCTTCCAATAAACTGGCTCCCCGTTATGTTGGTCCTTTTCGAATACTCCAACGAGTTAATCCTGTGGCCTACGCTCTTGACCTTCCTCCTGCAATGCACATCTCCAATGTTTTTCATGTCTCCCTCTTGAAACCATTGGTTTGTAATCGGTTTACCACTGTGTTGCCTCTTCCCCATCCTATCTTTGTTGACAACCATGAAGAATATGAGGTCAGCAGCATTATTGACTCTCATATGTCCAGGGGCCGCATACAGTATTTGGTTCACTGGAGAGGTTATGGTCTGGAGGAGCATTCATGGGTTCCCTCCTCTGATGTTCATGCTCCCGCCCTCCTCCGTGCCTTCCATGCCCATTTCCCCAATAAGTCTTTTGTCCTCCCGCAGGGGAGGGGTTGTTGAGGGGAGGGTATTGTCAGGGTTTTTTCGCCATGTGATGCTGGCAGCAATTTTACTCACCTCTCTTGCTGACTCTGGTGCATAGTGTGTGATGCTGCTAATTTCCTGCATGCCCTTTTATGGCCAGACTGGTGTACATCATCCATGTGAGACAGGTTGCAGTCTCAAAATTGTGATGTCATCACTTATTATTTAAAGGGCCTCTGTTCAGTATGCTTTGCCCTTGTGTTGTCTCAGACCTGTTTGTGAGAGTTCCAGTTCCTGTTCCTGTGTATTTCCTGGCTGTTTGACATCCCTCCTGGTTCCTGATCCCTGGCTTGTTGCTGACTCTGCTGTTCTCCTTGTTCCTGATTCCGGCTCGTCTGACTACTCGCTTTGGCTCCTGACTCGGCTCATCTTACTATTCACTTTGACTCCTGACTCCGCTCGTCTGACTACCAGCTCTGGTTTTGACTCCTGGCTTGTTATTTGACTTGTGGAATTTTTATTATTTTTTGCTATTAATAAAGGTGTGATTATTTTTGCACTTCTCGTCTCAGTCTGATTCCTGGCACCCTGACACATTTGTTATAAGATTTCTGTGAATCAAATCATTTAATTCAGTATTGCACATTATCATATTAAAAGGGATATAAAATCTTAAAGTGAAGGTCAATTTTTGGGTTTCATAATACATCATTTTGAAGCTTATAGTATAAACACTGTAGTCGCTCACTTTATATCTCTAAATAACGGATCGTTTGCAAATAAAGAGTTATTATAATGTACCTCCGTTAACGCTCTAATCTCCGCCCATACAGCACTTCCTTATTCAGCTGTTATGATGTCGCATTCTGTCTTTCAAACGGACTACGCTCGTGCACCCGTGTGTTGTCTAAACGCGCATGCGTAGCCACATCTAAACAGCGCATGCGTTTTCATTTACGGCCGTAATTAATCCAAAAGTATCACAATCCGTGGGTTAAATGAGCAGCGTATTCATTTGTACCTGTTCTTAGAGATCGCTGCTATTTTTCTAGGATGCGGGAGAACGATGATGACGATGCAATGTATCAAAAAAATATGACAGCGGAGAACGCATGCGCGTAACATGAACGAGCATGCCAATGATGACGCGCTATTCAATTACACGCATGTGCATATTGTTTCAATGATGAAACAGAAAAGGGGCTGGACGCCATGGGGGTAAACCAAAGATTGAAGAGAAAAACTGTCAATCAATAAAGGCACTGTGATGGGAGGATTGTAATGCTGAAATGGAGCGCATTCAGATCGTAAAAAATAAAACTTTTTATTGCATTTTCCTATGATTTCATGAATGAACCTCATACTAATTATATCTAACTTATTGAAAAATGATAAGCACAACCCCGGACTTGACCTTCACTTTAAAGGGACACTGAACCCAAATATTTTCTTTCGTGATTCAGATAGAGCATGTAATTTTAAACAACTTTCTATTTTACTCCTATTATCAAATTTTCTTCATTCTCTTGGTATCTTTATTTGAAATGCAAGAATGCACGTTTAGATGCCGGACCATTTTTGGTGAAAAACCTGGCTTGTTCTTGCTGATTGGTGGATAAATTCATCCACCAATAAAAAAGTGCTATCCAGAGTTCTGAACTAAAAAAGAAGCTTAGATGCCTTCTTTTTCAAATAAAGATAGCAAGAGAACGAAGAAAAATTAGAAGTAAATTAGAAAGTTGCTCAAAACTTCATGCTCTATCTGAATCACGAAAGAAAAAAATTGGGTTCAGTGTTCCTTTAATATATATATTCTCTATAATGTTCAATAGGTTTAATAAGGCATGTCAGGACTTGTCTTTTGCCAGAAATGCTACGCGTCATGTTAGGGCATGTCTTTTAACCAAAAACAATCAGGCGTGTCAGGACTTATCTTTTGTCAGGTTTACAACGTATGGTTCTTTGCCTTTATCAGTCTGTATTTTCATAGGAACACGACCATCTTTAAATATTCTTTATAGCACAAAACAATGCCCAAACAGCACCTTCACTCCCTTTTACCTTTTCTTAGGTTTTGATGACAAGTGGTATGGAGGAGACTGCTTTCCTCTTAATACTCCAACAATATAACAGTCCACAGCACCAAGTTAGTAATAAACTTTTATAGACTTTATTCTGGTACAAATAAGATAAAATGCTCTTTAGATATACAATGGCAAGCTGACCTGGTATCCATGATAGATTACCATTAATATAATGACGGTATAAAGTATATTCTAACAGTTATAGATTGTTTTTCTAAATACGTTTGGAGCGTTGGATTAAATAATAAAACTGGTCCAAGCATCGCAAAGGGGTTTAAAACAATATTTATAGATGGTCGTGTTCCTATGAAAATACAGACTGATCAAGGCAAGGAATTTTTAAATGGAACCGTACAGAAGTTATTAAAAAAAATAAAAATTCAACATTTTGTCGCAAACAACTGTGTTAAAGCAGCAACTGTAGAACAATTTAACTGTTCTTTAAAGTCTAGGATGTGGCGCTATTTTACACATCACAGCACATCACAGCACACACAGATATATAAATATATTGAACAAATTAATTCATAGTTATAATAATACATACCACAGAACCATACGTTGGAAACCTGACAAAAGATAAGTCCTGACACGCCTGATTGTTTTTGGTTAAAAGACATGCCCTAACATGACGCATAGCATTTCTGGCAAAAGATAAGTCCTGACATGCCTTATTAACCTATTGAACATTATAGAGGATATAAATATTCAGATTTTATATCCCTTTTAATATGATAATGTGCAATACTGAATTAAATTATTTGATTCACAGAAATCTTATAACAAATGTTAACAAACATTATCAAAATTATACTTTATCCCCATTTTTATAACCTCCTAATAGAAAATATCAAAACAATTGAGTTTTATACACTCTTATACCCCTTTTAATCTGATTACATTTTATATCCTTTTCATAGTAAGTCCTGACATGCCTTATTAAACCTATTGAACATTATAGAGGATATATATATTAAGATTTTATATCTCTTTTAATAGAATACAATATAATTTCAAAGAGTGAGATCCCATAATTAAATGTCCTTATAGCTTAAAATAATTGCCATAGTTATAACTGTAACCTTGTGTTGTTGATTTTAGGGCTTATAGATCTGTGTTTCTATGAACTCATTTAACAAAAATTGAAATTAAAATAAATGGGAGAACTAAGTGAATGTAAAAATGTTTATATTTTGTGAAATTCTATACATAACTACGGAGCCCCAGAGGTGTGACACAAGATTTTTTTTATATATCGTGAGCACATTTTGCTAAATCGTGAGCACATTTTGCTAAATCATGCTCACGATTTAGCTAAATCGTGCACACGATTTATTATATCGTGCACACAAGCTATATCGTGTGCACGATTTAGTTAAATCGTGCTCACAATTTAGCTAAATTGTGCGCACGATTAAGCTATATTGTGCGCATGATTTAGTTAAATAGTGCTCACAATTTAGCTAAATCGTGCACACGATTTAGCTATATCGAGCACACGATTTAATTAATGCGTGAGCACGATTTAACTAAATCGTGTGCAAGATTTAGCTAAATTGTGAGCACGATTTATAATAAATTATAATCATGCTATTCCACCTTAAGCATGAATCCTCCCACTTACAGCACCAGCTAATATTACTTTCAGTTTCAGTTCAGTACAGTCATGTTAGGATCAATACACAGACAGATTGGTAAGTGTGGACCTCAGCTTCAGTCAATGTTAGCATTATGTTATGTGACAAACAGTTTAGTATTGCAATGCTCACAAAGTATATTTATCCTTTCACAATACAATGCAATTATATTAAAATTATTGGAGGTGAAATAGGTGTAAATTATATTATATTGAAAATATATATTGAACAGAAATTAGTTCATTTGTCAGGTTAAAAACTGGTTTCTCGTGGTGTGAGGACCTTGAGGTGAGGATTTCGATGGAGGATTTTTCTAGAGCAATTTTGCTCACGAGAAAGACCCTCCACTGTGTGACTGTGATGGAAACCTATATCAAAGTACTACTAAAGTGGCATAGGACACCAGTGAGACTATCCCTGATCTATAAAGCGTGCAACCCGTATTGTTGGAGAAACTGTCAACAGTTGGGATCTGATATCCACATTTGGTGGTCCTGCGATGAGATCAAACCACTCTGGAAGGACATTGAGCTTGCTATCCAAACACTAAACATTGATCTCTGTCTTACTCCGCAAATTGCACTATTTCACGTCTTTCCAAGCTCTGTTGCCACCCCAGTTAAGAAAATGTTAATCTATATTTTAGCGGCTACAAAGTTGTGTATCGCCAGATCCTGGAAGCAAATGGAACCCCCATCTCTGGCTGAGGTATGCGACGGGGTCGGTCACTTTGCATCAATGGAAAGATACGTGGCTGGAGAAACCAACGCACTTGAGTCATATTGGTTGACCTGGCAGGAATGGCATGAGTGCCAGTAGTTCCCGCTGGACAAATTCTCTGCTCTCTTTTAGCTCTTTTTTTTTGGTCCTCCCAACCTTGCCAATACCATCTATGTAAGCAACCCCCCTCAACTCCCCCCAGTATGTAAGATGGACGGATTAGGTGCTTTGAATAAGTTCATTGAATCCTCTGGTTTGATTAGTTATAGTTAATACCTGTGAACTGACCCTTTTTCTTTGGTACATTAGGCACCCTAGGTTTATATGCCCACTACTCCGGCTAGATCTAAATCTAATCCCAACTTGAGACTATGATTCCAGTATTATGTTAACCACGACCATAGACTCAGACCTTGGACGTAGCCCAATTTTGACTACTGGTTTTAAAGTACAGAGTTTATTGTTGGGCTGACGACCCGTGGCACTTTGGGTAGCCTGATACAATCTTGTATTACCATCAATTGAAGATATCTGATTGTCTGGTTTTATACTGAATTACTTGATGCTGATTTATTTTTTTTCTATATTGCAACTATGTATATTCTCTTTCAAATTGTTTGTATTTTGCTATTTATACTTCAATAAAAATCTTGAAAATGTAAAAAAAAAAAAAAACTGTTTTCTCAAAACAAAATAGTTGTGCTCCCTGTAAAAAATCATGAATTATACAATTTCAAATACATATTCTGTAATTTCTTTATAAAATATTGTCACATTCTTCTGTCTTTTTTTAAGCAGGCAATTAGTTTCTTATTAATACTATAGAAACATTTAATTTGATTCCAATACCTAAAGAAAAAAATGGCAGTGAGAACTGTACACATTTTTATAATGCTCTGTGCACAATAGAATCTGTGTTATTGTACACACAATGCTGTACATTGCAAAGCTTATCCAAAATATAGGGATTAGATCCCAAAGCAGTATAGCTGCAAAATGTGTTGTTTACATTGAGATATCTGTCTGAGTACAATGTAAAGTTTAAAGGAACAGTCTATGTCAAATGTATGTGGTGTATTGTATGAGATTGTGTGTGTGCTGTGCGTGTGTTGTGTATAGGGTTGCCACCCGCCCCGGTTTCACCGGGACAGTCCGGGTGCTGAGGGTCTTTGTCCCGTGTCCCGGAACTAGCCTTAAATGCCCCGGGCTAAGCGCTCCCCTGGCGCAGCAAGCAGCAGCGAGCACAGACTTTTACTTTACAAAAAATAAGCTGGCCAGAGGAGCGCTTGGCCTGGGGTAGGTGGAGTCTGCAGTAGAGACAGAAGATGATTGATGTGGGAGTGGGGGGCGCTTCTATACTTAGATGAATCAACCCATTGGTTTCTCACACAAACACACCCACTGAGTGCTGGAAGAAGGAGACGTTACTCCAGATGTTGTCACTGACGGCTGCGGCCGCCTAACACTCTGTCCTATGTGTGTTACCAGAAGGGGGAGATGGAGGAGGTGCCATATGCATCCTGTGAAATAAACCAACACGGGAAACAGCTCCGCCTCCAGGCTTAGCAATGGCTCCTACATCTCCAGCCGCCTGGGCCACTATGAGCGGAGCGCGGGCGCGGCCGGAATCAACCCCAGGTAAGGCATGGTCTTTCTTGGGGGAGGTACTTTAGGAAAGTCTGGGGATGTGTGGCCTTTATGATTTATTTTGATTGTATAATGACCAGGACTTTAGTGTACACAAACCACAACAGGTCTGACCTTACACACGGGCTTCCAAAACAGATAGGGAGGGGCTCCCGGAGCGGTTCATGGGGATAGCAGCCAGCAAAGGCAGAGGAGGCAGCATAAGCTTGGGACTGGCAACCTCTCCCCAATATATATATATATATATATATATATATATTGTATATATATATATATATATATATATATATTTTTTATATATATAATATATATATATATATATATATATTATATATATTCTATATATTCTATATATTATATATATATTCTATGTATATATATATATATATATATATATATATTATATATATTATATATATATTATATATTATATATATATATATATATACAGTATATATATATATATATATATATATAATATATATTTTGATTTCCTAATGAATTTGAGGCTGCGAGAAGCCACGCCCCAAGCCACACCCTGAGACACACCATCTCCACGCCCACTTAAAAAGTGTTCAGAAATTTTCTGGGCAAAAGGTGGCAACCCTAGTTGTGTATGAGAGTGTGTGGGGAAAAAGCAGGAAAAAGCATGCAAATATTTTAGTCTCTTTGCCAAAAATTGCAGCTATCATGTTGTTTCTTAAGAAATTTTCAGACCAAGAGGCCGACAGTGCGGATCATGTCCACAAGACCTCGCTGAATGCAGAGAGCAATACGCTCTCCATTTTCAGCATTGCACCAGCAGCTCACAAGAGCTGCTGGTGCAACGCCGCCCCCTGCCGACTTGCAGGGGGTGTCAATCAACCCTATTGTACTCGATCGGGTTGAATTCCGGTAATTCCTGTCCGCCTGCTCAGAGCAGGAGGACAGACTAGGAACTGGTCTGGTAGGAAATATCACACAGCCACACTTAGATCTGTTAGCTGTACCGCATGGCTCACATGTAATAATGGTATTAGTAAGCATGCAGCCTACTCCTGAAGTAGCCCAATGCTCACCATCTCCCCCATAGCCACTTACAGCCATATCCTCGATGAGCTCTGTCTCGCACCAGTGTGCATTTGTCCTCTGTAGCGGGTGTAAATCCACAGTTCCTTCAATCTTGGTACTGCTGAAAAAGGAAGGTAACTGTCGCTGGGGCCCCAGAGCGCAGCAACTCTCCTCAAATGTAGGAGCTGGGATTATTAGCTTATTTTCACCATCTTTAGCTGTAATAAGCGTGGTAAATGTAGACTGTAGCGTCTCTATGAATTCTGCTTGAAATGCGTCCAGGATTTTACTAAGTTCAGCCACAATGAAGTCCGCTGTCTCCATAGTATTCTCAAGTGATCTCTGGTATAAGTACTATACCTAGCTTCAAAATATCTGGTAGAAATTGGAATTAGTGTGCATTTAATATATCTGTTACCTTTATACTCTGCAGGTTAGAAATAACTTAGATTATTCTTCCAGCACATATGTCTGCTTAACCTGACTCTAATTCAAGACAGTGGGAGTGGCGGATGAGGATATAGGCCAGTACACGACATCTGCTGCTCACCTTGTCTTTTCTAGGTTGTTAGGCTGAAGTGGTATGTATAACTTGTAGATGTCTGTTCCTCAAGGGCTAATCTTCTTAAATGTAGTTAAAAGAAGCTTCATTTGTCAAGCTGATGAGTTATAAACAGTAGATTTAGCAGCTTTTGTATACAACCGTTAGTAAGAAGCAGCCATCTTAGTCGGTGGTTGGACACACCCCCCCATGATTATAAACCTATATAATAAAAGGCCAAGTGTGTTAGTCCAAAGCTATCATGCGTAGTAGAGACTGCGCACGAGGACAAACACACCTGGCCTTCCAACTGACCTGGCATCTGGTGTTGTGTGGTGGAGTGGGCGTGACCGGCGGGTGCGACGTGGGCGGGGCCGGATGGGGCCAGATGCCGTGGCCGACTGCCGAGAGACAGAGAGCTCTAAAGAGGGAGGATAGAGAGAGCAGAAGAGGGGGGTAAAGAGAGGGAGAGAGACAGCAAAAGAGAGGGGGGAGAGTGCACAAAAGAGAGGGGGGAGAGAGCATAAAAGAGAGGGGAGAGACCACCAAAGAGAGGGGGGAGAGAGCACAAAAGAGAGGGGGAGAGAGCACAAAAGAGAGGGGGAGAGAGCATAAAAGAGAGGGGGAGAGAGCATAAAAGAGAGGGGGAGAGAGCACAAAAGAGAGGGGGGAGAGAGAGCACAAAGAGGGGGAGAGAGCACAAAAGAGAGGGGGGAGAGAGCACAAAAGAGAGGGGGGAGAGAGCACAAAAGAGAGGGGGAGAGAGCACAAAAGAGAGGGGGAGAGAGCACAAAAGAGAGGGGGAGAGAGCACAAAAGAGAGGGGGAGAGAGCAAAAAAGAGAGGGGGAGAGAGCACAAAAGAGAGGGGGAGAGAGCGCAAAAGAGAGGGGGAGAGAGCAAAAGAGAGGAAGAGAGACAGCAAAAGAGATGAGAGAGAGCAAACAAGAGGAGGGAGAGAGCAAAGAAGAGGAGAGAGAGCAAAAGAGAGGGAGGAGAGAGAGAGCAAAAGAGAAGGGGGAGAGAGAGAGAGCAAAAGAGAGGGGGGAGAGAGAGAGCAAAAGAGAGGGGGGAGAGAGAGACAGCAAAAGAGAGGGGGGAGAGAGAGGGTAAAAGAGAAGGGAGAGAGAGAGTAAAAGAGAGGGGAGAGAGAGAGAGCAAAAGAGAGGGGAGAAAGAGAAAGCAAAAGAGAGGGGGGATAGAGAGAGAGCAAGGGGTGGGACCGCTGTACTGCAAAAAATGGCCCGTGTACACAGGCTTTAGGACTAGTTATTTATAAATCGTGCGCACAGCTATTGAGAACTGCTGTGACCTTTATATTTGAATCAGTGCACTGTTAACTGAGTGGTTTCATTGCAAAGAAGTTAGTTAAATGGGACACTCAAGTCAAAATAACCTTTTATGATTCAGACGGAGCATGCAGTTTGACACTTTCCAATTTACTTACATTATCAAATTGTGCACAGTCTTTTTATATTCACACTTTCTGGGGAACAAAATCCTACTGAGCATGTGTACAAGCTCACATGGTATACGTATACTAGTCTGTGATTGGCTGATGTCTGTTACATGATACAGAGGGGTTGGAATATATGAGAAAAAAATTTGTCAGAAAAAAATCTACTGCTAATTTGAAATTAAGAGCATGTATTTTTGCATTGTCTTTTTATTATGCACTTGTTAATTATGTAATTCTACTGCATCGTTCATGAACTGGACATCACTATTTGCTTGATTTATGAAGCCCTTCTCCTCCCTATGACTGCAGGTTCTCACAAGAGAACCTATAGTCACAATTTATCAAGCAGCGGCCATGGGACCGCTGCTTTCCTACCCTCTTCTCCTCGTCCGACCAGGGAGATTTACAGCTCCTGCCTGCACGTGATTGACTGTGTGTGGGTAGGTAGCGGGATCGCAGGCGAGCGCAAAATAGCGGTCGTGTGCAATGTTTAATTCTGGCAGCAGATTGCTGCCCACCAGAGGAGAGCTGGGGCGGACAGGGTCGAATGTGTACACCCCTGTTTGCCCCTTGAGTGATAAATTGAGCCCTATGTGGCAGTGAGGATCAGCACAAACTGGTAAGTAACTGTGCACTTATCAAATTCAATATATAAAAGGAAATATAGAAGAAAAAGGGATAAGGAGAAACGAGATAGGGAATGAGAGATTTGGTGCACTCTCTTCCTCAAATAAAAAATAAATAAATAAATTAAAAAAAAAAAACACTTTATTGTTATTAACTAAAAAGCTAGTATCCAAAATAGGTCAATACTAGTTATATCACCAGTTTACTCTGCCAGAAATTAAACTAGGGTATAAGAAATTATACATTAACATAAACTGCAATTGAGTTGGACTCCCAAATCAATGGAGACCATAACCGCAGCACTGATTCCACTCATACAAAAAAAAATCATGCCATCATGTCCCCATAGCTTGATCTTCCAATTACCCACATGGTGCCAGTGAATCATTTCTGTTTTGTAAGTAACTGTGCACCTCAGCTTCAGTCACATGGATTTCTGAAAGCCCTAAATGTTAGCATTATGTTATGTGACAAACAGTACATTTAGTATTGCAATTCTCATAAAGCATATATTTTATCCTTTCACAATACAATGCTAAATAATCTTTGATTACCTTGTATCTAAGGCTTTGCACCATTCCGCCTTATCTCAGAGGTGTGTGCATACTTGAATTTAGCCAATCGGTGATCACTCATGATTCAACGAGAGTCTGCTCAGTGTTATCTATATCAGGGTTCTTCAAACTTTTCCCCCCAAGACCCAGTGCCATGATATTACACATACCTTTGGGACCCAATTTTTAGACTTGGTCTGAAAATTTCTTAAGAAATAAACAACATGATAGCTGCAATTTTTGACAAAGATACTAAAATATGTGCATGCTTTTTCCTGATTGTAGTCAAATATGAAAGCGTTGTAAAACGTAATAATACACACTCTCATACAACACACACACCACACACTCATACAACACACACAATCATAAAACACATACAAACACACTCTCATACAACACACATTTTCATGTAACACACATACCACACACACTCTCATACAACACACGCACTTTCATATAACACATACTCACCCCATACACTCTCTTACAACACACACATAACACACACTCACCCCATACACTCTCTTACAACACACACACATACACACACACTTTTATATAAAACACACTCTCTCATACAACACACACACACTCTCATATAACACACACACTTTCATATTACACGCATACCATACACACACACACACTCATACAACACACATACCACAGACACTCTCATATAACATACACACCACACACACACACTCATACAACACACACACTCTCATACAACACACACCTCACACACTCTCATACACAACACACGCACAGCACACACACAGTCTCATACAATACACCACACACACTCCTACATCACACACACAAGTTGCGACCAAGTACACATGGTGTTGTGACCCAGTAATGGGTCACGACCTGTGGTTTGAAGAACCCTGATCTATATGGTACACATTAACTAGCTTTTGTCTTGCTGTGAACAACATATAAAATGCTATTGATTTTATATTAATATAACAATGTTAGTTGTGCAAAACTGGGGAATGGGTAGTAAAGGCACTATTTTTTTACACAATAAAACATTTGACGTAGACTGTCCCTTTAAACTTTACATTGTACTCAGACAGATATTTCAATGTAAACAACACATTTTGCAGCAATACTGCTTTGGGATCCAATCCCTATATTTTGTATAAGCTTTGCAATGTACAGCATTGTGTGTACAATAACACAGGCTTCCATGATTCTTTTGTGCACAGATCATTATGAAAATGTGTACAGTTCTCACTGCCATTTTTTTCTTTAGGTAGTGGAATCAAATTAGATGTTTCTATAGTATTAATAAAAAACGAATTGCCTGCTTAAAAAAAGACAGAAGAATGTGACAATATTTTATAAAGAAATTACAGAATATGTATTTGAAATTGTACAATTCATAATTTTTTACAGGGAGCACAACTATTTTGTTTTGAGAAACCAGTTTTTAACCTGCAAAATTAACTAATTTCTGTTCAATATATACTTTCAATATAATATAATTTACACTTATTTCACCTCCAATAATTTGAATATAATTGCATTGTATTCTGAAAGGATAAATATACTTTGTGAGCTTTGCAATACTAAATGTACTTTTTGTCACATAACATAATGCTAACATTGACTGAAGCTGAGGTCCACACTTACCAATCTGTCTGTATTGATCCTAACACTGACTGAACTGAAACTGAAAGTAATATTAGTTGGTGCTGTAAGTGGGAGGATTCATGCATTTATTATAAATCGTGCTCACAATTTAGCTAAATCGTGCTTACGATTTAGCTAAATCATGCTTACGATTTAGCTGAATCGTGAGCACAATTTAACTAAATCGTGCGCACAATATAGCTAAATCGTGCGCACGATTTAGCTAAATTGTGAGCACGATTTAACTAAATTGTGAGCACGATATAGCTTAATCGTGAGCACAATATAATAAATTGTGCGCACGATTTAGCTAAATTGTGAGCACGATTTAACTAAATCGTGCGCACGATATAGCTTAATTGTGCGCTCTATATAATAAATCGTGTGCACGATTTAGCTAAATCGTGAGCACGATTTACAAAATGTGCTCACGATTTAGCAAAATGTGCTCACGATTTATAAAAAAAATCTTATGTGACACCTCTGGGGCTCTGTATATATATATATATATATACATGTCTAAATGTGTGTGTATATATGTGTGTACAGATGTATTTATAGGTGTATATATGTATACAATGAAAAGCATTATATTTTATAGTCAATTTCCTGTCCTACAGTATACTTTTTTCTGCTCATTTCATATATTTCTGTTTTATTTATTTAGGACCAGATTACGAGTAAAGCGATATCTTAACATGCGTCCGGAAAGGGGTAGATTTGCTTGTTTACTGGCGCACTGGTTAATGCTACCATGAGCTTGCAGTTTCCCTTTGTGCTAGAATTCATTAAGCAGATATTAACAAATGAGCATCTTTAATTTTTTTCTTAAATCTGCACAAAGTGAGGGGATGTGGGGTGTTAGAAAGAAAATGGCACTGAAAGTGCCTTTACATTGAGGTCATTAGGGAACTGTGTTTTTGCTCTAAATATATAGGTATATGTTTATATACATATATATTTATTTATTGCCGCCCTACGATGCGCAAATTGCCCCCTGCACTATGCTAGGTGGTTTGCCATGTCCAGGGCCAGACTGGGACCAAAAATAGGCCACGGCATATTAAGGCAAAGCAGCCCCCACCAATATTTTAAATGACCATATGGAGGACTGTCAACTTTTGGTCCAGCAGTTAAGTACAACCCAGAGGCCCCGGGAACAGCAACTGCACCACTTTGAAATCCAATATTTAATAATGAAAACAACAGACAAGTGAAACACCTTGTATATAATAAATGAAATAAGGCTTTAATATAAACTATATAATGGTTATCAGAAGCTATACACTGTGCATGCTACACTGTATAAGCGAGGAGTATGTACATGCCTCCACAGCCCCCTTCAATACATTATGCCCCTAGCCCCCCTGTAATACATTATGCCCCCAGCCCCCATTGTAATAAATGATACCCCCAGCCCCTTTGTAATAAATGATACCCCCAGCCTCCTGTAATAAATCATGCCCCCAGCCCCATGTAATAAATCATGCCTCCAGCTCCATGTAATAAATTATGCCCCCAGCCCCCTTCAACAAATTATGCCCCCAGTCCCCTGTAATAATGTATGCCTCCAGCCCCTCTGTAATACAGTATGCCTCCAGCCCCCTGTAATAATTTATGCCTCCAGCCCCCCCTGTAATAAATGATGCCCCAGCAATAAATGATGCCCCCAACCCCCCTGCAATAAAATGATGCCCCAAGCAATAAAATAATGCTCTCAGTCCCCTGCAATAAAATGATGTCCCCAGCAGCCCTGCAATAAAATGATGCCCCAAGCAATAAAATGATGCTCCCAGTCCCCTGCAATAAAATGATGCCCCAGCAATAAAATGATGCTCCCAGCCCCCCTGCAATAAAATGATGCCCCCAGCAATAAAATGGTGCCCCAGCCCCCTGCAATAAAATGATGCCCCCAGCAATAAAATAATGCCCCCAGCCCCCTGCTATAAAATTATGCCCATAGCAATAAAATGATGCCCCCAGCCCCCATCAAAAAAATGATGACCCCTGCAATACAATAATGTCCCCTGCAATAAAATGATGCCCCCAGCCCACCTGCAATAAAATGATCCCCCAGCTCCCCTGCAATAAAATGATGCCACCAGCAATAAAATGATGCCCCAGCCCCCCTTCAATAAAATGATGCCCCCCAGTCCCAGGGAAGTCCAGTGATTATTTATTAGCCTTCAGAAACAAAAAAAACTTTTACTTAGCATTACCATCCATGATCCTTCCGAAGGTGAACTCCTTCAGCTTTAGATCCTTGTGTGGTGGATGGGAGGAGTAATATGGGCAACATCCCTCCTCATTGGCTGGTTGGCGGAGAGTATGACAGGGCTCTATGCTGCTGTGTGCAAATGAGTCCTGGGTGGGGGTAAGAGACCAGATGGTGGGTGTGGCTAAGGTATCCGGCCAGTGGGCGTAGCAAAGGGAGCCGGGCCAGTGGGCGGGGCTAAGGGATCCGGTCAGGGGTTATGGCTAAATTATCCATTCAGGGGCGGGGCTAAGGGACCCAGCGGCCCACCGGGCATTTGCCCAGCATGCCCTATGGCCAGTCCGGGCCTGGCCGTGTCTATAGGCATCACAACGAGGCTCCCATTGAAGCCTATGGAAGCGTGCTCTCATGAGCGCAAATCTTCCGGGCAATGCGAATGTGAGGTCACATTTGCATTGCCCCTCACTTTTAATACCAGCACGGTATTACTGAGTGGAGCGCTAATATTGCGCTTGCGTAAGCACAATATTGCGCCCTACTTGTAATCTAGCCCTTATTGTTTTACATCATTATTATTAAAGTTATCAGTTTAATTACAAAATTCAGAAACATTATACTGCAAGAAAATAATTTTATCCATAATAGATTAATCAAGACAAAATATATACATACATGTGAACATTTTGGAGGGTCAAACTCTATCCCTGTTACAAAAAAAGAAAGAAATTATACTTTAAATCTTGCATAGCACCAACATATTGAAATCTTTAAATCCTAATTGCAAGGCCTATTGATTTATTCATAGAATAAACCAAAACAAATTTTATTCAAACACATACGGCTAGATTACGAGTCTTGCGTTATGAGTAAAAAAGCAGCGTTAAGGCTCATAACGCTGCTTTTTTACTACCGCTGGTATTACGAGTCTTGCAGATTTAGGGGCACCACACACTTTTTTGGCCTTACCGCAAATCAACTTACGCAATTTGCGTATAGTCTATTTTCAATGGGACTTCCATAGCGCCAGTATTACAAGCTTTTTTTTTTTAGGCCAAAAAGTGAGCGCAAGATTCGTAACACATTCTAAAGTCAGTAGTTATGAGTTTTAACAAAAGAGAGAGAAAAAAACAATGGCACTACTATAGGTTAATAAAAAAAAACCTCAGTGAAGTTCCCTTCGTTATAACACAGAAAGTCTGTATTTTATATCATATCGGGTAAGGGTGCTAGTGTATTTGAACATTTGTAATTTTAAAGAACAAAAAGAGACTGGCTCTTTATAAGAATACACTTGGTAGCACTCAAGGTTTATGACTTATACATCTAATAAATTTAAAAAATTGAGACAGCATGAGATTATTGAACTTGTGAAAATAATTTAAAATATAACTTTTATTCAATAACATAAAATTAGGAAATAATGTAAAACCACACTTAGGTCACCTTCTGTAATCAATTGTAAATATATATATAACTATTGTATCAGATCTGATTTATGATTTGAAAGTCTATAAGGGTTTTGATGGTATCACTGGAGTACATGTTGAGGATCTATGCAGGTCTCCTGCAGTTTGTAGGGGCTAGGCAGATTGCAAGTTTATTATCTTCCTCACAAGGATATAATATTCATGTGAAGCCTCAGTTAATAGACAATATAGTTGTCTTAAATTGATACTGGGTAAAATTTCCGCATGTATTCAATTCAGTTAGTTTATAGCAGTTCCGTTAGGGTTGGTTTATGAATTAGTAATATACTGTATTCTCAGTATTTATGTTACAATAATCCAGACCCTTAATAATGTTAGCAAAGTGTCTAATATCTATAATCTATTACACCAAGATTTTAAATTGTTAGTATTGTATAATATACTGTGGTGTAGGTGGTTATAGAGTAGTTAGCAACAGTGTTATATATAGTGTAAGTATACAGATAAATTGTAGTTAATGCTAATTCGTTATGTGAACTTCAGTACCGTTGTTATTTGTTAGTATAGTCAATCGTCACTTCAGGTAATATATCAACACGTTATAAGAAGGAATACTATCGGCTAGATTCCGAGTTATGCGTTAGGGTTAAAAAGCAGCGTTAAGAGGTCCCAACGCTGCTTTTTAACGCCCGCTGGTATTACGAGTCTGGAAATGACAGGCTCACCGCTCACTTTTTTGTCCAGACTCGGAAATACCGCAAATCCACTTACGTCAATTGTGTATCCTATATTTTCAATGGGACTTGCATAGCGCCGGTATTACGAGTCTAACCAAAAGTGAGCGGTAGACCCTCTCCTGTCAAGACTGATACCGCATTTAAAAGTCAGTAGTTAAGAGTTTTACACTACAACGCCGTAGCATAAAACTCTTAACTTAAGTGCTTAAAAGTACACTAACACCCATAAACTACCTATTAACCCCTAAACCGAGCCCCCCCCCACATCGTAAACACTAAAATACATTTTTAACCCCTAATCTGCCGAACATCGCCGCCACTATAATAAATATATTAACCCCTAAACTACTGCACTCCCGCATCACAAACACTAGTTAAATATTATTAACCCCTAATCTGCCGTCCCTACCATCGCCGACACCTACCTACATTTATTAACCCCTAATCTGCCGCCCCCAACGTCACTGCCACTATAATAAAGTTATTAACCCCTAAACCTAAGTCTAACCCTAAACCTAACACCCCCTAACTGAAATATAATTTTAATAAATCTAAATAAAATTACTATCATTAACTAAATTATTCCTATTTAAAACTAAATACTTACCTGTAAAATAAACCCTAAGATAGCTACAATATAACTAATAATTACATTGTATCTAGTTTAGGGTTTATTTTTATTTTACAGGCAACTTTGTATTTATTTTAACTAGGTACAATAGTTATTAAATAGTTATTAACTATTTAATAACTACCTAGCTAAAATAAAGACAAATTTACCTGTAAAATAAAACCTAACCTATGTTACAATTACACCTAACACTACACTATAATTAAATTAATTACCTAAACTAAATACAATTAATTACAATTTAAAAAAATTATCTAAAGTACGGAACCCCCCCCCCCACTAAATTACAGAAAATAATAAAATAATTACAAGAATTTTAAACTAATTACACCTACTCTAATTCCCCTAACAAAATAAAAAAGCCCCCCAAAATAAAAAAATCCTACCCTACACAAAATTACAAAAATTACAAATAGCCCTTAAAAGGGCCTTTTGCGGGGCATTGCCCCAAAGTAATCAGCTCTTTTACCTGTATAAAAAGTACAATACCCCCCCAACATTAAAACCCACCACCCACATACCCAACCCTACTCTAAAACCCACCCAATAACCCCTTAATAAAACCTAACACTAACCCCTTGAAGATCCCCCTACCTTGAGAAGTCTTCACCCAACCGGGCCGAAGTCCTCAATGAAGCCGGGCGAAGTGGTCCTCCAGATGGCAGAAGTCTTCATCCAGGCGGCATCTTCTATCTTCATCCATCCGGCGCGGAGCGGCTCCATCTTCAAGACATCCGACGTGGAACATCCTCTTCAAATGACGTCCAACTGAAGAATGAAGGTTCCTTTAAATGATGTCATCCAAGATAGCGTCCCTTGAATTCCGATTGGCTGATAGAATTCTATCAGTCAATCGGAATTAAGGTAGAAAAAATCCTATTGGCTGATGCAATCAGCCAATAGGATTGAAGTTCAATTCTATTGGCTGATCCAATCAGCCAATAGGATTGAGCTCGCATTCTATTGGCTGATTGGATCAGCCAATAGAATGTGAGCTCAATCATATTGGCTGATTGCATCAGCCAATAGGATTTTTTCTACCTTAATTCCGATTGGCTGATAGAATTCTATCAGCAAATCGGAATTGAAGGGATGCCATCTTGGATGACGTCATTTAAAGGAACCTTCATTCTTCAGTTGGACGTCGTTTGAAGAGGATGCTCCGCGTCGGATGTCTTGAAGATGGATCCGCTCCACGCCGGATGGATGAAGATAGAAAATGCCACCTGGATGAAGACTTCTGCGCGTCTGGAGGACCTCTTCTTCCCAGCTTGGATGAAGACTTCTGCCCATCTGGAGGACCACTTCGCTTGGCTTCGTTGAGGACTTCGGCCCGGTTGGGTGAAGACTTCTCAAGGTAGGGTGATCTTCAATTGGTTAGTTTTAGGTTTTATTAAGGGGGTATTGGGTGGGTTTTAGAGTAGGGTTGGGTGTGTGGGTGGTGGGATTTAATGTTGGGGGGTATTGTACTTTTTTTTACAGGTAAAAAAGCTGATTACTTTGGGCAATGCCCCGCAAAAGGCCCTTTTAAGGGCTATTTGTAATTTAGTATAGGGTAGGGCTTTTTATTATTTTGGGGGGCTTTTTTATTTTATCAGGGGGATTATAGTAGGTGTAATTAGTTTAAAAAACTTGTAATTATTTTATTATTTTCTGTAATTTAGTGTGTTTTTTTTTCGTACTTTAGATAATTGTATTTAATTGTATTTAATTGTATTTAGTTTAAGGAATTAATTTATAGTGTAGTGTTAGGTGTAATTGTAACTTAGGTTAGGTTTTATTTTACAGGTAAATTTGTCTTTATTTTAACTAGGTAAGTATTAAATCGTTAATAACTATTTAATAACTATTGTACCTAGTTAAAATAAATACAAAAGTTGCCTGTAAAATAAAAATAAATCCTAAGCTAGCTACAATGTAACTATTAGTTATATTGTAGCTATCTTAGGGTTTATTTTATAGGTAAGTATTTAGTTTTAAATAGGAATAATTTAGTTAATTGTAGTTATTTTATTTAGATTTATTGAAATTATATTTAAGTTAGGGGGTGTTAGGGTTAGGGTTAGACTTAGGTTTAGGGGTTAAGAACTTTAATATAGTGGCAGCGATGTTGGGGGCGGCAGATTAGGGGTTAATAAGTGTAGGTAGGTGTCGGCGACATTGGGGGCAGCAGATTAGGGGTTAATAAGTATAATGTAGGTGGCGGCGGTGTCCGGAGCGGCAGATTAGGGGTTAATAATATAATGTAGGTGTCGGCGATGTCGGGGAGGCGGATTAGAGGTTAATAAGTGTAAGATTAGGGGTGTTTAGACTCGGGGTTCATGTTAGGGTGTTAGGTGTAGACATAAAATGTATTTCCCCATAGGAATCAATGGGGCTGCGTTAAGAGCTGAAAGCTGCTTTTTTGCAGGTGTTAGGTTTTTTTCAGCCGGCTCTCCCCCATTGATTCCTATGGGGAAATCGTGCACAAGCACGTTTTGCAAGCTCACCGCTAACGTAAGCAGCGCTTGTATTGAGGTGAGATGTGGAGCTAAATTTTGCTCTTCGCTCACTTTTCTGCGGCTAACGCCGGATTTCTAAAAACCTGTAATACCAGCGTTGTCTGCAAGTGAGCGGTGAGGGAAAACTGCTCGTTAGCACCGCACCCCAGTTAACGCAAAACTCGTAACCTAGGTGAAAGTTTGCTCCCAGTTTTAAAGTTAAATCACGCCTGTTTAAATTCACCAGGCTGTGTACAGTGTTCTTTGGGTAAGCATTAGAAAGGAGATGTGGATAACTCTGTTTCTCACACAAAGCTATTCATTAAACCCTCTTATGTGTTATTAACGTTATTTTACACCCTAAACGCAGGGGTGAAATTTTAGCTTTTGTATTAAGAAGTAATAAATTGTAAATATTACACAACCATTTTCTGTTAGGTCATATAGTATATCGGCACATTCTTAAGTAGAATATTTTGTTTGATTCCCACTTTATTTTAAATCACACCTGTTTGTATTCACCAGGCTGTGTACAGTGTTCCCAGGGTAAACACTACAAAATGAGAAAATTAAAACTGTACCACTCACAAGAGGCTGTTCCTTAAGCCGAGTTATATATTATTTGCTTAGTTTTGCACCCTAGTCCTAGGGGTAAAATTCCAGCTTGTGTTGAGGAAGTGACTAGCTGTAAGTGTTACAGCTGCATAAGCTATATTGTCTCGTTAAAGATCTGCAGTGTATACTGCTAAAATATCCTTGTATATAATATACAGAGTTCACCTACTAGTAATCTGCAGTATACATTTCTTAGATACCCTGCGGTATATAATAGAATTTATTGTTGACTGCTTGAGAACCCACAGTATCAAAATCAGTGACACGAGTTAGTAATGTTTAAAAAGACCCTTATTCCATAGTTATGTTAGCATCCAAATCTGAACAAAGTATCAAAAGTTAAACTAAATGTTACATTAACGAAGGTTTCTAAATGCTCTCTAAAAACACAGGAGCTCCTAAGACTCCTCACCAAGACCCTACTCTTCCTGACATGTTTCGCAGTTACCGGCTTTTTCAAAGGACTAATCGCGCTGCCAGGTCTTCGGCTTTTTATGGCGTGTTGAGACACGCACATAAGTATGACGTCAGTTTTGGGAGATAGATTATTGGATGTTGTCTTCTTTCACGCCCATCTTGTAGAGGTAGGAAGCCTAAAGGTTATAGTATTGGTTCAGACACACACACCTCTCGTGTTTAACAACATTTGAATACACGGCAGAGGTCATCATATTGAGTTGTATTTAGAATCGTCTGACAGCTACAGATCCATTTTGCATCGGACAGAACAAATTGTATCATTAATAAATAATGGAAGTATGTTGCATTAGACCCATTATGTTGATGATTAGTATGTCTAAAATTTTATTCAGTAATTGGGTCCGAGTGACTTATTGCTATATTTCGTAGTTTGTATACATATATCCCTAAGTGACTATTCCTTAATGTAGTTCTGACTCAGGAGGATTGTATGTGAATGTTGCTTCTCAATCTGTCTGCTTGACATATTTAGACTAAAAGAATCCATTATAAGCCCTATAGTTTTTTTCTATATCTTCCCCATTGTGACAATAAAAATAATAATAATAAAATAAAATAGAAGTGCTGGTGGCTTATGTGCCAATATTTGGAAAAGATCCATGTACGAGAAACACACAGTTTAATAATTGTAATGTCCCACTAGTGTTGTGATATAAGGTGACATAGCTAGCAACTTGTGTTGGCATATGTGTATACATTTCGATCTGTGTCTATATATGTTCTTACTTCTAGGTCATATATAGTGTGTGACCTAGTGTAAAATTATTTAAACTCATAATAAAGTGCTGTCCACTCGTGAGTGACAAATTTAAACAAAAATATATATAAAATTAAGTATGATAGAAATTGTGTCGGTGATAAAGAGAAATAATAAGGGGGATATTGGGATAAAAGAGTAAGAGAGAACAGAAGTTAGAATTTCTAGATTACTCTTCATTTGTATAACTCTGTATAGCGAGCTAGGTTTAAATCAGTTCACAATTATGAGCTTAGAGTATATTCTAATCTATTATGCTTCCTAAGATAGCTATATAGGTGGAGCAATAAGGCTCTAGAGATGTTATAATGTAACAGATTCCTGCTTATGGTATCTATAAAGATTATATCCGTTATTCCTATTATCAATGGGTATTATACAGTATATCTGAGTTATGTAATTCTGTTAATTATTTGTGACCCATAAATGAAGTTTAGGGATTGATTTAAATTAAGAAATCTTATAGCAAAGTTGGACTGAGAGCTATCATGAGTGGGTGCCAGGTATTGCTGTCCTGTACAGGAAAGGTGAGAAGTTGTTCTGTTCATTAAGACCAAATGGTTGGATTGTATTGAGTAGAAAGATCCAACTACTTTTGACTTGTAGGAGTCGTTTCTCAATATCGCCCCCCCTAATTCCCAGCTGAATTTTTTGAATGCCATAACATTTCAGTTCTGATTGTTTGGAGTTATGTTTGTTGAGAAAATGACGAGCAACCAAAGTCAGTTGTTTACCTATAGTTAGGTCTTTTGAGGCATTTTTTATATTCCTTAGATGTTCTTGTAGTCTAGTTCTGATCTTCCTGGTTGTCATGCTAACGTATGTCTTTTCACATTTGCATGTCAGGACATATACAACCCCTTCTGTGTGACAGTTGATGTATTCATTTATTTTGTGAGTTCGATTGAAGCGATCATTAACCTCCTGTTTTTTTTATCATAAAGCTACAAGTGCTACACGTTCTACATTTATATGAGCCTTTTGTGAAAGCCCCAGTGGTTTTAGGGCCTTCAAAATGACATGGATTAAGTAAGTCCTTAAGGTTATGTGTTCTTCTACAGGGAGTGCAGAATTATTAGGCAAGTTGTATTTTTGAGGATTAATTTTATTATTGAACAACAACCATGTTCTCAATGAACCCAAAAAACTCATTAATATCAAAGCTGAATAGTTTTGGAAGTAGTTTTTAGTTTGTTTTTAGTTATAGCTATTTTAGGGGGATATCTGTGTGTGCAGGTGACTATTACTGTGCATAATTATTAGGCAACTTAACAAAAAACAAATATATACCCATTTCAATTATTTATTTTTACCAGTGAAACCAATATAACATCTCAACATTCACAAATATACATTTCTGACATTCAAAAACAAAACAAAAACAAATCAGTGACCAATATAGCCACCTTTCTTTGCAAGGACACTCAAAAGCCTGCCATCCATGGATTCTGTCAGTGTTTTGATCTGTTCACCATCAACATTGCGTGCAGCAGCAACCACAGCCTCCCAGACACTGTTCAGAGAGGTGTACTGTTTTCCCTCCTTGTAAATCTCACATTTGATGATGGACCACAGGTTCTCAATGGGGTTCAGATCAGGTGAACAAGGAGGCCATGTCATTAGATTTTCTTCTTTTATACCCTTTCTTGCCAGCCACGCTGTGGAGTACTTGGACGCGTGTGATGGAGCATTGTCCTGCATGAAAATCATGTTTTTCTTGAAGGATGCAGACTTCTTCCTGTACCACTGCTTGAAGAAAGTGTCTTCCAGAAACTGGCAGTAGGACTGGGAGTTGAGCTTGACTCCATCCTCAACCCGAAAAGGCCCCACAAGCTCATCTTTGATGATACCAGCCCAAACCAGTACTCCACCTCCACCTTGCTGGCGTCTGAGTCGGACTGGAGCTCTCTGCCCTTTACCAATCCAGCCACAGGCCCATCCATCTGGCCCATCAAGACTCACTCTCATTTCATCAGTCCATAAAACCTTAGAAAAATCAGTCTTGAGATATTTCTTGGCCCAGTCTTGACGTTTCAGCTTGTGTGTCTTGTTCAGTGGTGGTCGTCTTTCAGCCTTTCTTACCTTGGCCATGTCTTTGAGTATTGCACACCTTGTGCTTTTGGGCACTCCAGTGATGTTGCAGCTCTGAAATATGGCCAAACTGGTGGCAAGTGGCCTCTTGGCAGCTGCACGCTTGACTTTTCTCAGTTCATGGGCAGTTATTTTGCGCCTTGGTTTTTCCACACGCTTCTTGCGACCCTGTTGACTATTTTGAATGAAACGCTTGATTGTTCGATGATCACGCTTCAGAAGCTTTGCAATTTTAAGAGTGCTGCATCCCTCTGCAAGATATCTCACTATTTTTTACTTTTCTGAGCCTGTCAAGTCCTTCTTTTGACCCATTTTGCCAAAGGAAAGGAAGTTGCCTAATAATTATGCACACCTGATATAGGGTGTTGATGTCATTAGACCACACCCCTTCTCATTACAGAGATGCACATCACCTAATATGCTTAATTGGTAGTAGGCTTTCGAGCCTATACAGCTTGGAGTAAGACAACATGCATAAAGAGGATGATGTGGTCAAAATACTCATTTGCCTAATAATTCTGCACTCCCTGTATAGCCAGTTTGCACTTTTTCACCCAAAATGTGTAGAAAACAGAAATGTTCCAGCTGGTGCAAAAACCTTTTATTGTGCAAACAGGGATAAGACAAAGCAACGTTTCAGGCCCACAATTAGCCCTTTCTCAAGCTTGAGAAAGGGCTAATTGTGGGCCTGAAACGTTGCTTTGTCTTATCCCTGTTTGCACAATAAAAGGTTTTTGCACCAGCTGGAACATTTCTGTTTTCTTCATATTTATGCTGGGTTTGGTGAACCTGTTCCTTGCTGTGCAGTGAGTGCTGTGTTTCATGCTACATTGTTGAAGTATTGACTTTAACCCAAAATGTGTGACAGGATTGGGTCGGTTTTCAAGATATACCAGTTATATTGTAGTATATGAAGGATTTTTGTGCTTTTAGGATTATAAGTTGAAATGAATCTTATATTTCATCTTGTTTGGGTTTGATCTTTTTCTGTAAAAGTTCAGTCCGTACCGTAGTTCTGGCTCGATGTTCAGCTTTTTAATTGATCTTTTGCTATAGCCACGTGTTTTCAGTCTTTCTGTAAGGTCCTTTGCTCTCTTTTTATAATCAGAGTCTAATAAGCAATTTCTTCTCATGCGGAGAAATTCTCCTGTCGGGAGTGATCTGATCGTATTAGGTGCATGTGCACTTGAGCTGTGTAATAGACTATTTGTTGCAGTTTTTTACGGTATACATCTGTATACAGTATACCCGCTGCGTTTTTTGTAATTTGAAGGTCCAGGAAGTTAATCGTCGTTAGATTCGCTTCATATGTTAGTTTGATGTTGAGCTCATTAGAATTAAGGATTTGTAAGAATACATCTAGTTCTGATTTTGTACCTTCCCAAAGGAAGAACACGTTGTCTATATAACGAATCCAGAGGGGGATCTAATCCAGAAAGTTAGTATTTTTATCAAAGAACACAATTTTGTGCTCCCACCACCCCAGGAATAAGTTGGCATAGCTGGGAGCACAAGCCGTACCCATTGCGGTGCCTCTTTTTTGTAGGTAAAAGCCATTGTTAAAGGTGAAGAAATTATGATTCAACACAAAAATAACAGTTGTAGTATAAAATCATCATGAAGAGGGTCCTCTTCAGAGCCCATTTCAAGAAACCATTTCACTGCTTCAATGCCAAGATTGTGATTTATGCAGGTGTACAGTGATTCTACATCTGCCGTAACCAACCATGTCCCAGAAGGTAAATGTGTGTTCTCAAGTTTCAGTAGCACATCTGTGGTATCTTAGACGTATGAGGAAATTTGAGACAGAAAGCCCCTTAATCTTAGGTCCACGTATTTGCTAGCCTTCTCTGTAAGGCTGTTAATACCTGACACAATCCTGGAGGATGTCCTGGAGGCGTCCTGGAGGATGTCTTTTATCTTTATATTATATTATTTTACATTTTATTTATTATTTTACAGTTATCCACATCTCCTTTCTAATGCTTACCCAAAGAACACTGTACACAGCCTGGTGAATTTAAACAGGCGTGATTTAACTTTAAAACTGGGAGCAAACATAGTATTCCTTCTTATAACGTGTTGATATATTACCTGAAGTGACGATTGACTATATCTAACAAATAACAACGGTACTGAAGTTCGCATAAGGAATTGGCATTAACTACAATTTATCTGTGTACTTACACTATATATAACACTGTTGCTAACTACTCTATAACCACCTACACCACAGTATATTATACAATACTAACAATTTCAAATCTTGGTGTAATAGATTATAGATATTAGACACTTTGCTAACATTATTAAGGGTCTGGATTATTGTAACATAAATACTGAGAATACAGTATATTAGTAATTCATAAACCAACCCTAACGGAACTGCTATAAACTAACTGAATTGAATACATGTGGAAATTTTACCCAGTATCAATTTAAGACAACTATATTGTCTATTAACTGAGGCTTCACATATCCTTGTGAGGAAGATAATAAACTTGCAATCTGCCTAGCCCCTACAAACTGCAGGAGACCTGCATAGATCCTCAACATGTACTCCAGTGATACCATCAAAACCCTTATAGACTTTCAAATCATAAATCAGATCTGATACAATAGTTATATATATATTTACAATTGATTACAGAAGGTGACCTAAGTGTGGTTTTAAATTATTTCCTAATTTTATGTTATTGAATAAAAGTTATATTTTAAATTAGTTTCACAAGTTTAATAATTTCATGCTGTCTCAATTTATTAGATGTATAAGTTATAAGTTTTACACTAATACGCTGTAGCATGAAACTCATAACTAAAGTGCTAAAAAGTACACTAACACCCATAAACTACCTATTAACCCCTAAACCAAGGCCCTCCCGCATTGCAAACACTAAAATAAAATGATTAACCCCTAATCTGCCGCTCCGGACATCGCTGCCACTAGAATAAACATATTAACCCCTAAACCGCCGCACTCCCGCCTCACAAACACTAGTTAAATATTGTTAACCTCTAATCTGCCGCCCCTAACATCGCCGCCACCTAACTACATTTATTAACCCCTAATCTGCGGCTTCCGACATCACGACACTATAATAAACATATTAACCCCTAAACTGCCGTACTCCTCCCTCGCAAACTCTAGTTAAATATTATTAACCCCTAATCTGCTGTCCCTAACATCGCTGCCACCTACCTACATTTATTAACCCATAATCTGCCGCCCCCAATGTCGCCGCCACTATATTATATTTATTAACCCCTAAACCTAAGTCTAACCCTAACACCCCCTAACTTAAATATAATTAAAATAAATATAAATAAAACCTACAATTATTACCTAAATAATTCCTATTTAAAACTAAATACTTACCTGTAAAATAAACCCTAAGATAATAGTTACATTGTATCTAGCTTAGAGTTTTAATTTTATTTTACAGGCAAGTTTGTATTTATTTTAACTAGGTAGAATAGTTACTAAATATTTATTTACTATTTACTAACTACCTAGCTAAAATAAATACAAATTGACCTGTAAAATAAAACCTAACCTAAGTTACACTAACACCTAACACTACATTACAATTAAATAAATTCCCTAAATTAAATACAATTAGCTAAATTACAAAAAAACAAACACTAAATTACAGAAAATAAAAAACAAATTACAAGATCTTTAAACTAATTACACCTAATCTAATAGCCCTATCAAAATAAAAAAAGCCCCCCCAAAATAAAAAAAACCCTAGCCTAAATTAAACTACCAATAGCCCTTAAAAGGCATTGCCACAAAGTAATCAGCTCTTTTACCTGAAAAAAAATACAAACAACCCCCCAACAGTAAAACCCACCACCCACACAACCAACCCCCCAAATAAAACCCTAACTAAAAAAACCTAAGCTCCCCATTGCCCTGAAAAGGGCATTTGGAAGGGCATTTAGCTCTATTGCAGCCCAAAGCCCTAACCTAAAAATAAAACCCACCCAATAAACCCTTTAACCCCTTAATGACAGAGGACGTACCAGGTACGTCATAGGAAAAACTTCCCTTAATGACAGCTGACGTACCTGGTACGTCCTCTGTTGTCTGAAGTGCTGGAAGCGATCTTGATCGCTTCCAGCTGCTTACAAGGTATTGTAGTGATGCCTCAATATTGAGGCATCACTACAATCCCCCATTTTACATACCGTTGAAGAAAGGGCCACTCTGTGGCCCCATCTGCATCGGCTATGTATGTTGTACAATGACTGCCTTGGTGGGTGTTCATTTCAACTTGATTGCCATCAATTGTAAAAATACTAACCGATCTTCGTTATTTGCACTTTACTCCCGGTGTGGCGGTTGCGGCGGGGGGGATGGGGGGGCGGCAAAATTTACAACAGACAACAGCCAACTCAAAAAAATGATCGATCTAGATGCAGTGGCATCTTTGTTCTGTAATAAGGGATCTGGGAGGGGGAGGGTTGAATATTATTTAGGGGGGCCAGCTACACTACAGCAAACATATATTTTTTATTAAAAAAGTTAAAAAAAAAACTATTTTGGGGGGCAAATTGGGTACTGGCAGACAGCTGCCAGTACCCAAGATGGCGGCATATAGACAGAGGGGGAGGGTTAGAAAGATGTAAGGGGGATCAGGGAGGTTGTGGGGTAAGGGGGGATCTATCACTGCAGACTTTATGCCAAAAAATAAAAAAAATTAAAAAAAATATTTTTATTTCAGTACTGGCAGACTTTCTGCCAGTACATAAGATGGCGGTGACAATTGTGAGGTGGGGAGGGAAGAGAGCTGTTTGAGGGGGGTCAGGGGGGGATCAGGGGGTGGGATGTGTCAGGTGGGAGGCTGATCTCTACACTAAAGCTAAAAATTAACCCCACAAGCTACCTAATTAACCCCTTAACTGCTGGGCATATTACAAGTGTGGTGCGCAGCAGTATTTAACGGCCTTATTATTACCAAAAAGCAACACCAAAGCCATATATGTCTGCTATTTCTGAACAAAGGGGATCCCAGAGAAGCATTTACAACCATTTGTGCCATAATTGCACAAGCTGTTTGTAAATAATTTCAGTGAGAAACCTAAAATTGTGAAAAATTTAAGTTTTTTTTTTTATTTGATCGTATTTGGCGGTGAAATGGTGGCATGAAATATACCAAAATGGGCCTATATCAATAATTTGGGTTGTCTACTACACTACACTAAAGCTAAAATTAAACCTAAAAGCTCCCTACAAGCTCCCTAATTAACCCCTTCATGGCTGGGCATAATACACGTGTGGTGTGCAGCGGCATTTAGCGGCCTTCTAATTACCAAAAAGCAACGCCAAATCCATATAGGTCTGCTAATTCTGAACAAAGGGGATCCCAGAGAAGTATTTACAACCATTTATGCCATAATTGCACAAGATGTTTGTAAATAAATTCAGCGAGAAACCTAAAGTTAGTGAAAAAAATTGTGAAAAAGTCAACAATTTTTTTTATTTGATCGCATTTGGCGGTGAAATGGTGGCATGAAATATACCAAAATGGGTCTAGATCAATGCTTTGGGATGTCTTCTAAATATAAATATATACATGTCAAGGGATATTCAGGGATTCCTGAAAGATATTAGTGTCCCAATGTAACTAGCGCTAATTTTGAAAAAAAGTGGTTTGGAAATAGCAAAGTGCTACTTGTATTTATGGCCCTATAACTTGCAAAAAAAGCAAAGAACGTGTAAACATTGGGTATTTCTAAACTCAGGACAAAATTTAGAAACTATTTAGAATGGGTGTATTTTGGTGGTTGTAGATGTGTAACAGATTTTGGGGGTAAAAGTTAGAAAAAGTGTGTTTTTTTTTCAATTTTTTCCTCATATTTTATATTTTTTTATAGTAAATTATAAGATATGATGAAAATAATGGTACCTTTAGAAAGTCCATTTAATGGCGAGAAAAACAGTATATAATATGTGTGGGTACAGTAAATGAGTAAGAGGAAAATTACAGCTAAACACAAACACTGCAGAAATGTAAAAATAGCCATTGTCATTAAGGGTAAGAAAATTGAAAAATGGTCCGGTCATTAAGGGGTTAAAAAAAACTAACACTAATCCCCTGAAGATCCACTTACAGTTTTGAAGATCCGACATCCATCTTCAATGAAGCCGGGAGAAGTCCTCATTGAAGCGGCAAGAAGTCCTCAATGAAGCCAGGAGAAGTCTTCATCCAAGCCGGGAGAAGTGGTCCTCCAGACGGGCAGAAGTCTTCATCCAGACGGCATCTTCTATCTTCATCCGGTGCGGAGCAGGTCCATCTTCAAGACATCCGGCGCAGAGCATCCTCTTATGACAGCGAATGAAGGTACCTTTAAGTGACGTCATCCAAGATGGCGTCCCTTAGATTCTGATTGGCTGATAGAATTCTATCAGCCAATTGGAATTAAGGTTGAAAAAATCCTATTGGCTGATCCAATCAGCCAATAGGGTTGAGCTTACATTCTATTGGCTGATTGGAACAGCCAATAGAATGCGAGCTCAATCCTATTGGCTGATTGGATCAGCCAATAGTATTGAAGTTCAATCCTATTGGCTGATTGCATCAGCCAATAGGATTTTTTCAACCTTAATTCCGATTGGCTGATAGAATTCTATCAGCAAATCGGAATCTAAGGGACGCCATCTTGGATGATGTCACTTAAAGGTACCTTCATTCGTCAGGTAGTTGTTGTTGGAAGAGGATGCTCCATGCCGGATGTCTTGAAGATGGACCTGCTCCGCGCCGGATGGATGAAGATAGAAGATGCCATCTGGAAGAAGACTTCTGCCGTCTGGAGGACCACTTTTCCAGGCTTGGGTGAAGACTTCTCCCGACTTCATTAAGGTCTTCTTGCTGCTTCGATGAGGACTTCTCCCTGCTTCGTTGAGGATGGATGTTGGATCTTCAAAACTGTAAGTGGATCTTCAGGTGGTTAGTGTTAGGTTTTTTTAAGGGTTTATTGGGTGGGTTTTATTTTTAGGTTAGGGCTTTGGGCCGCAATAGAGCTAAATGCCCTTCTAAGGGCAATGCCCATCCAAATGCCCTTTTCAGGGCAATGGAGAGCTTAGGTTTTTTTAGTTAGGGTTTTATTTGGGGGGTTGGTTGTGTGGGTGGTGGGTTTTACTGTTGGGGAGGTTGTTTGTATTTTTTTTCAGGTAAAAGAGCTGATTTCTTTGAGGCAATGCCCCGCAAAAGGCCCTTTTAAGGGCTATTGGTAGTTTAGTTTAGGCTAGGATTTTTTTATTTTGGGGGGGCTTTTTTATTTTTATAGGGCTATTAGATTAGGTGTAGTTAGTTTAAAAATCTTGCAATTTGTTTTTTATTTTCTGTAATTTAGTGGGCGGGGTTTGTAATTTAGCTAATTGTATTTAATTTAGCTAATTGTATTTAATTTAGTTAATTGTATTTAATTTATGGAATGTATTTAATTGTAGTGTTGTGTTATGTGTTAGTGTAACTTAGGTAGCTTAGGGTTTATTTTACAGGTAAGTATTTAGTTTTAAATAGGAATTATTTAGGTAATAATTGTAGGTTTTATTTATATTTATTTTAATTATATTTAAGTTAGGGGGTGTTAGGGTTAGGGTTAGACTTAGGTTTAGGGGTTAATAAATATAATATAGTGGCGGCGATGTTGGGGGCGGCAGATTAGGGGTTAATAAATGTAGGTAGGTGGAGGCGATGTTAGGGACAGCAGATTAGGGGTTAATAATATTTAACTAGTGTTTGCGAGGCGGGAGTACGGCGGTTTAGGGGTTAATATGTTTATTATAGTGGTGGCGATGTCCGGAGCGGCAGATTAGGGGTTAATAAGTATAATGTAGGTGTCAGCGATGTTGGGGGCGGCAGATTAGGGGTTAATAAGTGTAAGATTAGGGGTGTTTAGACTCGGGGTTCATGTTAGGGTGTTAGGTGTAAACATAAATTTCGTTTCCCCATAGGAATCAATGAGGCTGCGTTACTGAGCTTTACGCTGCTTTTTGGCAGGTGTTAGACTTTTTCTCAGTCGGCTCTCCCCATTGATGTCTATAGGGAAATCGTGCACGAGCACGTACAACCAGCTCACCGCTGACTTAAGCAGCGCTGGTATTGGAGCGCCGTATGCAGCTCATTTTGCTCTAAGCTCACTTCTTGCCTTTTAACGCCGGGTTTATAAAAATCTGTAATACCAGCGCTGTAGGTAA
Source organism: Bombina bombina (assembly GCF_027579735.1). Taxonomy (NCBI): domain Eukaryota; kingdom Metazoa; phylum Chordata; class Amphibia; order Anura; family Bombinatoridae; genus Bombina; species Bombina bombina. The sequence continues at coordinate 265,478,080 of NC_069504.1, read as the reverse complement.
GTGAGCGGTGACAATAACGTGCAAGTTAGCACCGCACCCCTCATAACGCAAAACTCGTAATCTGGCCGTTAGTTAAATACTATGTGTCCCTATTACAAGTATCGCGCTATTTAGCGCTTTCGCTCTCGTGCAATCAACAGTGGAATTAAACATTTAACATGCAGAGATTAGCACGTGTATTATAAGTTGAAAGTAAATTGTTTGTACTCGAGTGAAACCCCACACCGCGACCATGTTATCTTCTCCTCCTAATAGACTAGATAGATAGATAGATAGATAGATAGATAGATAGATAGATAGATAGATTTAGAAAATATGTATTTCCAATACAAAATTAAATTATCCTGTAAGTGAAGAACATTGGAATGTGAAATATGTACAGTACATATACAGTACAAACATATAAACATATATATGCATACATATTTAGACATGTAATTATGAGTGTAACTGTACTTTCAAATTAATTTTTTTATGTTTTTTGTGCAACTCTTTTGTCTTATGAAACAGAGCTCTGTCATGCTAACCCTGACGCATATTCAATTTGATTACTCTCAAGCAAACGCTAGCTTTTTCCATTGCGTGCAAAGACCTCCGAAATACCCCATATCGCTTGCATGCCAGAGTTAGCACGCCACTCGTAATCGTAATCTAGTCCTATGTCTGTTTAAGAACTGGAATTCTTACAACAGGTAGCAAATAGCTTCCTTTTATATATATATATATATATATATATATATATATAGTAGCAAGGAAGTGCACTCTCACTTAAATCCAACTACCAGGGTGCTAGTGAGATGTAGTAAACATGGTAGACAAAAAGTTGCACTCGCTGGATTTTTCAAAAGCCAATTTTTACTGTGACCGTGTTGTAACGTTTCGGGGACAAAGTATCCCCTTCCTCAGAACTGAACAAACAACAGTGAAGTCCCAGGATTTTGCCAAACAATACCAAAATGTATTGACATTTCGGGGATACTGCTCCCCTTCTTCAGAACAAATAAATAAGTCACATAACCCCCTTAAATAGGGCAACTAATAAAACAGTGATTACCTCCCCACTCCAAACAGGTGCCAAAACAATGTAAATACACATACTGTGAAAAACGTTAAACCAGAAGTGACAACACAGGTCACTTCCGGTCCGGATTGCAAGTCTTAACTAAATTTCCTCAAACCACTTCTAAAATTTTAATATTGGATCTATATCACATCAAAACTAGATAGACCTTGGAGAAATCAACAACACTCCAACATACATATGATTAATGCAGAATCAACACGGATCAGCTGTTATATGTAAAACCGGAAGTGTCAATACCTCGGTAAAACCGAAAGTGGGGCAATGTTATTAACATGTGTAACAAGAATACCGCTATTAAAAACCGGAAGTAGGGAATGTTTTTAACAAAACTTACAAAAAGCTTTTAAGTGTGCACTCAAATAACAAAATTACATAGCATTGGTGGCCATGTTCTCATGCATTAAACTACAAAGTGGATACTATATAATATGTAACTTGAAATTTGAGGATGTGACAATATATATATATATATATATATATATATATCCCTGTCTTGTCCCATTTGAAATAGGGAATGGATTTGATAATTAACCATTAATTCTAATTTTTGCAGTCAGGGATGCGTGTAATGTGAAAAAAAATTTCATGAACCATTATACATGTGGAAAATTGTATATATTGAAGACCAGTGATAACATTCACATCCGGATGGCCAAGCAGTCAGGGTGCCAGGAATCAGACTGAGACAAGAAGTGCAAAAATAATCCCACCTTTATTAATTAATAATTAAGAGGGCACCTACTCCAGTCTCAGACGCATCGACCTCAAGAACGAAAGGCAGGACAGGGTTAAGATGAGCCAGAACTGGAGCGGCAGCAAAGGCAGTCTTAAGACTATCAAAGGCCTTAATGGCAGTAGGTGACCAATGGAGTGGATCATTCTCTTTACGGGTCATGTCTGTGATAGGTTTAACCAAGGAAGAAAAGTTTTTAATAAACTTTCTATAGTAATTGACGAACCCCAAAAAACGTTGAATAGACCGAAGACCAACTGGACGAGGCCACTGCAGAACTGCCGATAACTTGTCAGGATCCATGGAGAACCCTGCAACGGAGATAACATAACCTAGGAAGGTTACTTGAGTCTGATGGAACTCACATTTCTTGAGTTTACAAAACAAACCGTTCTCACGTAGTCTCTGAAGAACCCGTGTAACATCAGAACGATGAGCCTCAACTGTGGGTGAGTGTATGAGGATGTCGTCTAAGTATACCACAACACACTGTTGCAACATATCTCGTAGGACATCATTAATAAATTCCTGAAAAAAAGCAGGAGCATTACATAGGCCAAAGGACATTACAATATACTCATAATGCCCGCTCCTGGTGTTAAATGCTGTTTTCCATTCGTGACCCTCCTTAATCCTAACGAGATTGTACGCTCCTCTCAAATCAAGTTTAGTAAAGACCGTAGCTCCCTTGAGGTGGTCAAAGAGTTCCATAATGAGCGGAATAGGTAAGCATTCTTAATGGTAAGATGATTAAGACCCCTATAATCGATACATGGTCTTAACACGCCACCCTTTTTCTTTGTAAAGAAGAAGCCAGCCCCTGCAGGAGAGCAGGATTTGCGGATGATCCCCCGCGACAGAGCATCGGCAACATACTCCGCCATAGCACAATTCTCTGCAACAGACAGAGGGTACACCCGGCCCTGAGAAGGAATGGCTCTGGGTTGCAGGTCTATGGCACAATTGTAAGACCGGTGAGGAGGCAACGTACCGGCACGCACCTTGTCAAACACGTCTAGGAACTCTCGGTACTCCTCTGGCAATTGAGATACTGAAGAAATGCACAAGACTTTAACTGGTTTCCGAAGACAAGTGGAAATACATTGCGGAGACCACAACAAAATTTCGGACCTGCGCCAGTCGAGACTGGGATTGTGCTTTTGGAGCCAGGGATAACCCAGAACAACAGGAAAATGCGGAGTGTTTATCACCTGGAACTGGAGGGTTTCAAAATGGAGAGCCCCAACAGCCATGGACAACGGAGCAGTTTCGTGAGTAACGAGTGCGGACTGAAGGGGCCTGCCATCAATGGCTTAATAGCAAGTGGAACGGACCGAGGCAAAACAGGAATGGAGTGCTTTGATACAAAAGCACTGTCAATGAAATAGCCCGCAGCACCGGAGTCAACAAGAGCCTGAGTGACTATGGAGGAGTCCACCCAGGAAAGGACAACCATGACCAAAGGTTTCTCCTTAAGCGGTTCCGGGGACAAGGATAAACCACCCAAGGTCTGCCCCCGACAGGACCTTAGGTGTGAGCGTTTCCCGGCCATGTAGGACAAGACTTCAAAAGGTGGCCCTGTAACCCACAATAGAGGCAGAGCCCCTCCCTCCTCCTAAAGGCCTTCTCTGCCACGGAGAGATGCGTGAATCCCAACTGCATTGGCTCAACAGTACCTGGTGACTCAGGACCAGGAGGCATGGGAGGAGAGGGAGGCATGGGTGGGAACGAACACGTAGGAGACAACGGAACAGGAGGCTTCCGCAAGGGCTCCTTGAAAGAGGGCCTCTCTCTGAGTCTGATGTCAATTAGGATAAAAAAAAAGACATCAATGCCTCGAGATCCTCTGGTAAATCTCTGGCAGCAACTTCGTCTTTAATCGCATCAGAGAGCCCATGAAAGAAGGTGGCAACAAGGGCTTCATTGTTCCAACCTACCTCTGCGGCAAGCGTACGGAACTCAATAGCATACTGAGCAACAGATCTTGTACCTTGCTGAATGGACATGAGTCGTTTAGCAGCAGAGGAGGAGCGAGCCGGAACATCAAATACCCTTCGAAAGGAGTCCACAAATTCAGGGTAATTTGAAATCACAGGTTTATTAGTCTCCAACAAGGGATTAGCCCAGGCAAGAGCTGTGTCAGAGAGTAACGAGATGAGAAATCCCACCTTAGCTCTGTCAGAGGGAAACGCCTGAGGTAACATCTCAAAGTAAATGCCCACCTGGTTCAAAAACCTTCTGCACTGAATAGGATCGCCTCCATATCGCTGAGGTAGAGGTGCAGAACTGGACATGCTCCTGGTAGGCATAGGTGCAGCAGCGGAAACAGGAGCAGCCATAACTTGTGGGACACTTTAGTCCAAATGTGCAGTGCGAGTCAGCAGGGTTTGCTAGTGCAAATTGATCCAAGCGGTGATCCTGTACATCCATCCTGGAAATTATGGCAGGTAAAGGTAGATAATTAGCAGCATCAGGATTCATGGCCTTTGCGTAATGTCAGGGTGCCAGGAATCAGACTGAGACGAGAAGTGCAAAAATAATCACACCTTTATTAATAGCAAAAAATAATAAAAAGTCCACAAGTCAAATAACAGGCCAGGAGTCAAAACCAGAGCTGGTAGTAAGACGAGCCGAGTCAGGAGCCAAAGCGAATAGTCAGACGAGCAAGAATCAGGAACAAGGAAAACAGCAGAGTCAGGAACAAGCCAGGGATCAGGAACCAGGAAGGACATCAGGCCGCCAGGCAATACACAGGAACTCTCACAAACAGGTCTGAGACAGCGCAAAGGCAAAGTATACTGAACAGAGGCCCTTTAAATAATAAGTGATGACATCACAATTCTGAGACTGCATCCTGTCTCACATGGATGAGGCACACCAGTCTGGCCATAAAAGGAAGTGCAGGAAATTAGCAGCATCCCCTACAATGCACCATAGTCAGGAAGAGAGGTGAGTAAAATGGCTGCCAGCAGCACATGGCAAACACAACAGGGAAAAAATCCTGAGACAATTACAGATATTCTATCCGAGAAACCATTGAATAACAAAAGAGTGACTTACCTGTAGCTAGGCATTTTATGCAATATAAACATACGGTGAGTGATCTAAGATTTATTCTTATTGATCACGTACCACCCCTAAAGAGTGGAGGGGATAGAAATCTTCTACAGATTGAGTCAAAGTGGATTTTCAAATTAAATACCCTATACCCCAATGGCAATGTTTCCTATAATAGCAGTCATGTCACACATTGTTTGTAAACATGATAATTATCAATCTTTTTTGTCTTTTGTGATATTCTGACATTTTCATCTTATATTTGCATTGATCTATACATGTTTTGATATGTAGGTAGGTTTATGGTATTTCTTAGGAAGTCTTTTTTGTTACTAACATTATTCAATACCCAGTGCTATGTCATCACTTTGTTGTCACATTGACTAATAACTCTGCTGCTATATAGAATAATGTTTTTAGGGGGCTATCATACATCATTGTTGATATGTTGTTTTCCTATATGTCACTCTAACAGTGACACATGATAGTCAGTATCTACACTACAGCATATCTACATTTAATACAGTCCTCTTATTCACATTATATAATATACGTTAAATATGGGGGTAGCTGGGCATTTCCCCACTTTACAATACTGTGATGACACATAAAGATAGTCGCAAGCCGCATTTTCAGTTATGAGCTGCCAGATGACTACTTGACAACCTGTCAGACTTGGACACAGGCACTTTACAATGTGCATTCCTAACCCTGATAGTGTTGTGTAGAGTGAGAGGTGGTGAACTCTTAGAAAAGCTGAAGTGGCACAGATCGATTCAGTTGATATTATACATATATTAATTGGAGTGCACGTCAGCATGTATTCTTGTTTACATATACACCTACATGACGCATTTGCTAGTGATTGGTTGATACACTCTGTGATGCCGGATGACCCCTGAAGGTTTAATTAAGTTATCATCTATAGACACAAATCCATTTTACTGCGATTTAGTAGTTAAAGTGATGGTAAATACGAGCGTTTAACAAACACTAGGATTTACCATCACTAAAAATAAAGTGGAGTTTAAGTGATCAGTTATTAAAAAAAGGGTGCTAAACTCACCCTGACTGTGCCGCTACACAGCCCTAAACTCACTATTGTGCTGCTGCATCTTGCTTAACTCAGTGGCTCCAGCTGCCCACGGCACATTGATCTTCTACCAATTAGACCTCAAATGTTCATGGTAGTGGTCATCCCTAATGATCCTCAGGAAGAGAATTAATACACCTTTTTTTTCCCAGCCCAAATTGTGCTTTTTCAGCTTGGTACCTTCATATAGGAGAATTATGTTCTGGAAAAGCTTATTATAAATATGTATGTTTTTAAAAAAAGAAACTAAAAACACATATAACACATATATAGTAACCATGTACTCTTTTGTTTATTAACATTAATATCTTCACATTTCAAATACATAGCATAACATTAATGATAAATATTATAAAAAAAACAAAAACAAACACGTGACCAATTGTAAAATGAGGTGCTTTGTTTTAGTAAAACCTAGTCTTTTGATCCCAACATGTGATGTGCAAATTTTCATTCTATAAATTATTTTTATTAAATATTTAATTTCTATAGACTAAAATGAAAAAGTATTTATTTGATATTACAGTTTTTTCTTTCTTTTTTTTGTAGTATTGTATTACATAAATTAACAAAACCCAAGCATAAATAAAATAGAAAAAATAATAATGACTGCTAAAGTTGTCATAAACATGAATTAAATATCATTAAATAAAACATTTAATTGAGCTATTTTTTAGAAAATAATTTAAAAATCATTACTGAAGATTAAAAATAAGAGATTTTAACAAAGTGGGAATCTTAATTATATCTACACAAGTAAAAACATTCTTGTTGGTGTAAACAATCTAACTACAATTAAATTAGTAAGGTTTATATTAGTGTAGTCATATTCCTTCTTAATATCCCAGTAATAAAACTATATTAATTTGATTACAGAGATTCAAATCTGTAATACAATTAACAATTAACAAAAGTGTATCAACAGTTCAAATAATAAATACAAATCTAAAAAATGTATGAGATTTAGAGATTTTCTAATATTAAGAAATAGTAGGATTTACTTGAATGTATCAGACTAAATAAAATAATTTTTAGACATATATTTACATATATGTTACTTTTTAAAATAGTTTTAAACCCTTTGCACAACAGCCGAAGTTAAATTCTTAATAATACAAAAACTAAAACGAACCATTTGTTACCTTCTCTTAAATTTAATTTTAGTAAATATAGCATATATAAATATATATAAATTAATTATTGAATACAAAAAAAACAAGTTGACACATTCTACAGCTTTAATTTCTTTTCCCTGAAACGGTGGACTGCTCTGCATAGAGGTAAACTCGGATCCAAACAAAAAGTTCTTCAAATTCACTGATGGCTTTATAGATTCTATTTTCTCCCTGGATCTAGAAAACAAAATTTATATTATATTTTTATTTTACATTTTCATAGATTCGGATGACTTTTTAAAAATAAATACAGTAAAAAAGTGTTGTTCACTCCTTTAACAGCAAAATCAGTGAATTGAATAAGTGGGCATTTAAAAATGTTGCTAACAGTTTTGATGTTTGGTTATATGGAATAAGAAATAGTTATACACTTTAGGTAGTATATAACATCTCTTAATTTTAAATGGGAGACACTAAATTTGACAATAATTAGCAAATATAAATGAGTGTTTAATTTGACTCTATGAGTATACTTGGTGCGCAAACAATTTTCTAGGCAAGACAGTGCTAACTTGCAAATATGTTTCAGCTGCCCCTAAGATTTTGAGTTGGAATCAAATTTAAAGGGACACTAAACCCAATTTTTTTCTTTCATGAGTCAGGTAGAGAATACAATGTTAAATAACATTCCAATTTACTTCTATTATCTAATTTGCTTCATTCTTTAGATATCCCTTGTTGAAGAAATAGCAATGCACATGGGTAAGCCAATCACATGAGGCATCTATGTACAGCCACCAATCAGCAGCTTCTGAACATATCTAGATATGCTTTTCCTCAAAGGATATCAAGAGAATAAAGCAAATTAGATAATAGAAGTAAATTAGAAAGTTGTTTAAAATTGCATGTTCTTTCTATATAATGAAATAACAAATTTGGGTTTCATGTCCCTTTAAATTACAGATATGGATCGCAGCATGACTTATGGCTTACTGATAGTGCACTTTACTCCAATCAACTCAATCTCACTATCTTTATATTTGTGATACAAATATAACGTTTCTAAACATAAGGAAATTAAATGACAGAAACGTTTGATAATGCCAGCATTTAAGTTCTAAAATTAAATTCTGAGCCCTCAGAAGAACAGTAAGATGCAGAGCATGCAAGTATAACTGTAAGACAACAACATACTATCACACAATATGTTCATTTACTAATAATGATTAAAAATATGCAGTAACCATGTTATAAGGGAAGAAGGGTTCACTTTCTGTATTTTATTATGTAAGGTCAGAAATTCACAGCTTTCATTCCTCAGTTCAGAACATAGAGGACATACCACTTTTTTAATAAGCTGAATTATATATGCATTTAATATTCAAGTATGACTTATAAAGTATTTTGGGGATGTTGCAGACACCAGAAGAAGTAGGACTCCAGATATCTAATATTTTTCTTGGCTATGGTGTGCTAATTGTGAAAATTATTGTATGTAAACCATAATATGAGAAATGTAAAAATCTTCTTGTTTTCAAATTCTTACCTCATTGAATTTTCTCTTTAGATCCAGTATACTTGTTTCATATCTTTTATGAAGTCGCTCACATTTAAATTTGTTCTATAAATTTAAAAGAAATTAATATTAATTAATAAAGCTAAAGATATAGTATTAATAAATAACACAATACATAAAATAATCTTTAATATAGTAATTAAAACCTGGATTATATTATTATTTTTTAAAAACATACAAATGTTATCTAAATTGGTGTTGCTATCGTGTGATAGGCTTTTTTTTCTTGCCAAATTAAGCACACTGACAAGTTCTTTTACAATAGAGGATTCCCTGAAGTTAAATTAGATCAACTTTGCTTATAAATAAAGAAAATAATTAAAGAGACTTTGAAGGCAATATTTGTTTGTATTTACTTATTGAAAATGAATCCCTTAAATGCAAAAGATATGCATAAAAAAGAAATGGTTTAAAAGCATGTAATACTGCGTTATTTTGCAGTTAAGGGACACACACTTTGAAAAGCCTCTTCAGTGTTATTGTATCTTATCTCTTTTAAATGACCAATGAGGAACAGATATAAATGAGCTCCTATACACATCAATCACTTTGTATCATGCAGAAGGGTAATCATTTTTTAAGATTCCATTAAATGTAATCTAGTTTCTTGAAGGAAGTGGAAAAAATAAAATTTTCTGATTTAAATTACAGGAAAAACAAGCAAAATACAAAGGGCCCGATTAAATGGGGAGCGCAATCCTTACCGCAATTTCAGAGAACTGTTTTCCGAAATTAAAAAGTTGCACAAAACACTTCAAAAATACATTGCAAAGTACAGTTACACTTATATTAACACTGTATAATAAAAATTATTTTTAAAAAATGTTGCACACAAAAGTTATAAGGGCTCAAAGATATGAGATCTCGGGTGTTAGAAAAAAAAAAGTCACAGAAGGGGTTTAACATTGAGATACATACATATCTAAATATGTGTATGTATGTATATAGATATGTCTATATATGTGTACAAGGCTGTCACATATTTTCATCATTTGAATTTTAAGGATTTTTCAATAAACAGATTTTTATACGGAGTGTGGTACAATTCTCTTTCTTTTTGAAATATATGTATTTACAGACATATAAACACATAAATATATATGTAGACAATCATCTAGATTGTAAGTTCCCACGGGAATAGGGCCCTCAATTCCCCCTGTATTTGTCTGTAAAATTTTGTCGTTTATTGTATTGTTTCTCCATTGTACTGTTATCCTTGTACCCATGGGCAGTGCTGCGGAATCTGTTGGTGCTTTATACATAAAGAATAATAATAATATATATATATAAGTGCATTGGAGCCTTTTGCAGTTAAGTAGATGAAAACATGTAAAAGCATATTTATGCACTATTAATTTTTAATAAAGGCTTTAACTATGCATTTACTATAAATATTTCACATTCCAATGTTCCGTTCATAGCAGAATATTCTTATTTTTAAATACATATTTCCATATAAAACATGTATATATCTATACCTATATATAATCATCTATATATAGGTATAAATATGTATTTGTTTAATAATTCATCAGATATATGTAGAAAAAAATTATTATGAATACATAGAATATATTACATTTCGTAAAGAACATTGGAAAATGAAATATTCCTATTTTCATGCCGGGTTAGGAGAATATGCGATCGTGTTTGCGCGATAGTGGGGTGTTAGTTATGGGGGAATACGTGAACGTGCAGGCGATATGATAACTTCGTATATTTGCCCTAGTCGGGTTACCTCTAGAGGAAAAACAGTTTACTTTGAACTTGTAATACCAATGCAACCCGACTAGCACAAAAATGAAAATCCTAGCCGAGTTTTAGCATTACAAAGATTTTACTGGCTATGCATAATTAAACATTTTATGGAGAATTACATTTTGAGTTTAATGTCAAATAAAGGCCAACATATTGCTTTCATGTCAGGAATAAATACAAGTGTATTAGAGGCTAAATAACCTTACAATTAATGGTGGTTAATTATCAAATTAAACTAAATTGTAGATACATTATTATATGTATCTAGGTCTTACAGATGTGTAAAGTAAGCTCACTAATCATATTTACATCTCAGTTTCGCTGCAATTACTGCTCTTAAAAGTCCAGTGATTGCCAGTTTCCAATATTTCAGTGCTATATTAACAATGAGTACCCTGACAGGTGTATTGGCAATGTGAAAGTGCACATTTAAATATTTATATTTTAATTTTAAAGCAAATATTTTCACATTTAAGTTGTATTAAGTTGAATATTTAATGTGATATAATAATACTGTATAAGAAAATTAAGCATATTTTTAATTTGCCTTTTTTATGAGAGCAAACCTGTGAGTACATTACCATATTTTATTTTATCTTGTAATTAATTTTAAGCCCACTAAGAATAGACTAAATGTTGTATTGCAATATGTTTTTAGTCATAGTATTTAGAATAGCAAAAAAAATTACTTATTGAAAGCTGCATTATTTTACAAACCAGAGTAACAAATTATCCCTCAAAGGCTTTAATAGCTTTTAATTAATTAATTAATTAATTAATTAACAAAACCATATTTAAGTTTGTTCAATCAAGAAACAAATCTAAAATCAAACTATCGTATTAGGTAACAATTTTATCAAAAACAAAACCACAAAATTAAAATATATAGCATTGTGGTCTGTGCACTAATAACAGTCATACAATAATAAACTTTTTAAATTTTTATTATTAAAACTCATACATTGCTAAAACGTTTACTCATTATAAAGGCAACAATGGACATGAATGTTAATTTTCAAGGTCTTTTTGTACTTTCATATATTCTAGAAACTTGTATTACATGTTACAGAGAAGTTTTAAAAATTAAAAAAGATGCATTTAAGTCTTAGGTTAGTAAGATGTCAAATTATGTGTAATGAGAAAGATTAAAATCATTATGGAAGTCATCCTCATTAAATAACTAGTAAAATCAGTTATGATTTGAATATTGTGTGAGTAACTGACTTTTTTTTAGTTTCAGATATATGAAAAGTATTTTAAGGAGACGTGGAACACAAAATACAATTATTTCATACAACAGAACTTGGGTACGCAAAGTATTTTCTGAGAATTTCATGAGTATTACTTCAGATAAACTGATTGGACAGATTCAATTGACATTTTTGTCTTATCAATTTTATGTCTTAATTTTCTCTAACTCATAAACATAAAATATTTAATTTTACAACCAGTAGTTTCTTATAAATGTTCATGTTAATTGCTTATATCAAGCAATTACTGCCTTTTCCATAAAGGAAGTTTAATTTTATTTATAGGTTTGTTAAACAAGTTCTAGAAGAACCAAGTGGGAAATCAGTGAATATAAACTCTTCAAAATAGAATTTGTGCACTAATTGCACATTCTGCACAGCTATATGCCAAATGCAAATTAGTATTTTTATACAAATTCTAAAACATTAAATTTATTCATTTGTTTTACAAGATTTAGAAAATTGCTAGAATTGTCCCTTGACAATAGATCATGCAAAAATTTGCAGATCATAATATAATATATTTGGTAGAAATACACAGTTTTAAATTATCAGGTACAGAATTATGGAGAATTATTGAATTATCTGCCAATATACTATTGCTCCAGTAACCTACATATAAGTATATAATACGTTATAATAAATTTTTATGATTTTGCCAAATCTATCTTCAATTGTTTTAAAAGAGGTTACTGTCTGTTTAAGCAATGCATTATATTGACTACATTTGATGAGCACTCAAATGACCTTGCAATTTCATTTACAAACCATTATACAGTATTCGCATTTCTACAATGCCGAAACCTCAAGGTGGGAAACCACAAGCTCACTATTATTATTGACTCTTAATTGCATATTTGTTCTATTGTTTTACACAACTCTCCAAATCAGTTTTACATATCTGAGATTTTTTCTTAATATTAATTTACTAATATTGTAATTTAATAAATATATATATAAATATATATTTAAAAAAAAAAGATGTATGTGTGTATATATATATATATATATATATATATATATATATATATATATATAAAGTCTCTCCAATGCGTACTCTTACAAGCAGAACAGGTATATTTACCAGGCTGCCAGAATGCATCTTACAATCAGAAAGGGGGAGATTATCCCCAAGCATTACATAATATATCAGAATCATTCAGGGTATATAGTACATACAGAGATATCAGATGGACACTCTGTATACGTACTAAGAGTTTTTAAATTGCCTATTTATCAATATTATTTATTGAATTTAGGATTGATAGTCTGCAGTAAGACCAATAGACCAATAAGAATTTTATTCAGATAATTTTTTATATTTTTTTCTGTAACAAGGAAGAGAGTGTTTGTGGTTCTGAAAGTTTAATAATAGCATAAAACTACTGCTATATAAAAAGCAAAACATGGTTATATTTATTAAAAATGCTAAAATACATGAATATGACTACCTTATGTGTAAATCAACAGACACTATCAATTAAAATGTCAGTGTTTATAAATAATCCACAATGTATTTTTTTGTTAATAAAAAAAAATGTAAATTAAATCACTTGCTGGAAGGGTGAATAAAGATAGAAAGTTGTTCTTTATTTACTATGAAGTTTTCTACGGGAGCGTTATAATTTATAGTGCACCAAAGTAATTAAATGGATAGAAAGGTCAAATTTAAAATGTTCGTTGGTCATTTAAATTTTAGAAGCATTTTTTCAATATATTTTCAATAAAAAAAATGCTTCTAGTAAAAGTTTTTACTATTTTAAAGTGGCATACGGACATTTGCTGTGAATGCCCCATGGACCAGCATTCAAACACCACACCCTCTCAGTGAGTAAGCAGGGGCTTGTATAACACAACTTAAGTCTTCACTGACAAAATACACCCTCTCAGCAGGCATGGTAATTGAATCCTCTAGTCACACAAAGCATATGTGCATATGCAGCTGAAACAGTAATAACGTTTACTGCAAGCATTTTTGCTAATGGAAGTATATTGCAAAAATACTTCTATTTAAAATTAAAATGCATTCATACAAATTTGAAACTTTACAATTTTGACCTTTCTATCTCTTTATGCAAATTAGACAGAATAAGTAACCAAGTTTGTCTGTTCCTAGTTAAACAGTTATGTTTGAGTGTATGTGTGTATAAGTGTATGAATGTGAGTATGTGTAAGTATGTGTAAGATTATGTGTGTGTGTCTTGACAATAAACTCTGTGCATTTAGTCACAGAGTTTATTATCAAGACCAGAGAGTGCCTTCTATCTGGAGTGTCTGTTTGATGAGCACCCCAACGACTGTATTGAATACACTGTAAGTGCTAGGTCATATTTGAATATATAAAATTGTCTAGTTTTAGAGGTTTCACTTTTCTTCTTGCACCTTTTTCTGATTTTGTTGGATGTTATGTCATGTTGTACAGTATCATGTATAAAGTGAAAGTAACAGCAACAGAGTTGTCAAAACACCTTTTTTTTAACAGTTGCCAAACATCTATTAGAATCTTTATACTTTCTCTCTAGGAATTGCACAATAACATAAAAGTATTTTACTCACACATTCATGAAGAAGGCTCTGCAGGTTCCCAAAGTCTTCAGTGATATTGAGCTTATTAGCGGTGTCCTTGACCAAATCACTGCCCAAAATATCATTCAGGTAAAAGTGGTACATCTGATGCCTTACATTACAGTTTCTCTGTAAAAAAAAAATGCAATATATTATTAAATGAATAAAGTTATTATTGATAACATCAAAATTATGATTTTGAAACAACTGGACAAAACAGTACTAAAGTAATTTGTTCCTACCATAAATTCAGTGCGCAAAGTATTGGTCAACAGTTGTATACTTGTGATGTTGTCTTCCTGCAAAACAAACAAAATTATGCATCAGCTAGGACATCTGAGCAAAGCTTGTATCTCAACCCAACTATCAGCATAAATTACAGAAGTATTCTTAAGGAATTAATTGACTTACAGGAAAAGAAGCTTTGAGATGTTGCCTTGTTCTGGTTAAGAGATTTGCATTGGTATGAAGCAATCTTGCTATGTCACATATAGGTTTACGTACTCGAGGAATCATTTTATTGCTGCTCTCACAGGCAAGTAGCAGACTGAATACGAGCAACCCAGGTACTATGAAGCAACACATTTTCATCTTCTTGGTTATATTTACTTTGTCTCTGCTTCAAAAATGACAGATGCTAACCAATACTGGTCGCCTCAAAACAATCTGCAATGAAACTGCAAAAGGTATAACCTTTCACTCAACTGATGAAGATTAGGCTTGTAAGTCTGTTTTTATAGATTGTTCTTAAGGTTCAAGCAAAATTCCCCCCCTGTCATCGTTTGTGACGTTTCATAAAAGACCTACACAAATTTACTGGCAGCCAAATGTAATCTTCAAAGAACCAAGACCTTCCTTACCACATTAAATATTTTCTATGAGGCTACCAAGCTACAAGATCATTTCTGAACTTGTGGCTGTGGTTCACTTAGCGTGGTAAGAAGCCTCAAAAGAGTTAAGACCTTTCCTTAAATTATAGTTTGTCATTGCAGAATTGATAGACAAAAAATAGTTGAAGTGTAGTTTACTTACAAAAAAAGATTGTGGCATTTAAAAAATTCTCTGAGTCAAAATGCATATGAACTTTTTCTGTTGTTGTATGACATCAAGCAAAATAAATTAATATATGTTATGAATACATTTTGATGAAAAAAAAGAATACTATTATTTTATTGAGGGGTCATACTTTGAATTTTTATTTTAATTGTCTTTTAAACCACCTCTATCTTTGAAATAGTTTTCAAAGAAAAACACAGAATAAAAGCTGTCAAACCGCTAATGAGATGTAGCATGTACACTCACAAGCGCAGCTATCCTGCCAATAGCCTTCATGCAAGGTAGAGCCTCTCTGCCCATACATCTGCTCTATTATTGTCTGGAATAAATGTTGCCATTGAAGATTGCCCCCATGTTTAGAGCACTGCGGAATCTGTTGGCGCTCTACAAATAAATGATAATAATACTAATGAAATGATAAAACACTTTTTTCATACTGTTCTTCTAGCCTAATATTTTTCTTCAGGTCTCAAGCTACGCTTAATTTTTAGCTCTGTTATGTGTTGCACTTAAGCACTCACAACTTGTCTTCCAATTTTGTGCTATAAGAGCTTTTACACCATTAATTATGATTTTGAAGAGTTTTCGGCCTGGTTTAATTTTCTATTTTATTTAATAACCAGATTCAAGAAGCAATAAATATTAAATATTTGTTTTTCAAATTCCTCAGTAATAGGCAGCCAAAGTTGTTGAATAGCACAGCATTTGAGCCATTCCACTGCCGGCTTCTGGACAAACACAAATGTTGCAGCCTGTGTGGAGTGAAATACCATCTATGCAATAATTTAAAGTTGGTTTCTAACATTTGAACTGATATGGTCGAATTAGAAGCATAATTAAACCAAAGTTAGCTCTGTTCAGGTAGAATTATTGTGTGTAGGTCACTCTCCCAACCCTTTATCCATGATGAAATATGCATTGGTTACTGGTAGGTGCTGGATCAATATCTGATATATAATAGATAAGTGAGTAATAGGAGGGATCAAGGTACAAAGTTTTTTATAATTTGTAAGTGGTTTCTATAGATTTTGTTTGTGTACGTGAGTTTGTATGTAATTGTGAACCTGATGATAAAAAAAATAATTCTTAAAGTAAGTAAATTCTTGATCAAGGAATTATTGTGTTTTTATTATGGAATCCTTGGTTATTGCTATAATTGGGACATTCCTAGCATAAGCATCTGTAAGATGTCTTAGGATTTGATAACCCATTGTTAATTCACTATTGTCTATATTCGACATTGAAGGGGATGGTAAGGAAGAAATTTGGGTAAACATTCTCACCACCTTATTCCCGACAATTAGTGTTTCATTAAGGATTGGGCTATGTATCTTAAGTGTCACGTTATGCGCATCTGGCATCCAACAGATGGAACCTTTGATTATGCTGATGTTCTATATTGTTTTAATTGTACCCACAATCTGTGTTCTTAATATACCCACCAATCAAATATGTTCTATAAAAATAAGGAATATTGGTAAAGTTCTAAAGTAAGCAAGTTAAAATCTGAAAATGCTTTTTGAAGAAAAGTAAAGAATGATATCAGTATCTGTATAAATGTATAAAAGTTGTGGGAAAACATTAATTTTAATTACAATAATTGTACCTATCCAAAATAAGCCAAGCACACTCCAAAGTACTTTACATAGAGAGAGAACCATTTAAAGTGACAAACAGGTTTAACGGGTTTAACTCTGTAAAGTTCTTATGAGATAAAGTTATTGCCAATTGACATTAGCGGAAAGCAGAATCATAGGAATACGATGATCAAGAGGGATATTGGATGGTAATTAGTAACACAATCTTGAGACTTATGTAGTTTTCTGATTTTATTTGATGAGTTTTTTAGGCAATTAAGTTACCTCTAAAAAACACATTTATGTGCCTCACATACATTAGAAGCCACTAAAGAGGAGTCTACATTAGTTTGGAAATATTTGTGCAAAACTTTAAAAATGTGTTCAAAAGCTAACATGACTTTAACTATAGTAGCACAAAATAAATTTAAAGTGGGATATTGGGCCATTCAAACGAGCTTTAAAGAAAATCATGGTCTGACCAAGTAGAAGGGGTGGATTTAGATAAACAGACTAATTCTAGACCATTAACAGCTATGAAAAAAATTAGTGAATTTGGGTATATGTTTTGCAGGGATATGAACAAAATGTATACCTTTTGGAGTGGGAGTGAATAATATCCACACATCATAAAATTTTAGCACATTGTGATTGGCTCTGTTGACAATTTTAGTAGGAGTTGATTAGGAGCCTGAAGAACAATCCAAAGAAAGGTTCAAGGAGAAGTTAAGATTTGTGCATCTCAAATAGTGTTACACCTTTTAAAAGGGGGGTTAAGACCTTAGGCATTAATGGGGAGAACATTTAAATAGTTATTCAGGGTAGTTGAAGTGTTCATGCTGCTCATATAGGAAAGATATATATATATATATATATATATATATATATATATATATATATATATATATATATATATATATATATATATGAGTTGTATGGTAAATTAAGATTTAAAGGGACAGTTCACTGTAAAATAGTTTTTCCCTGAATGTGTTCACAATGACTTGTTATACCAGCTGCAGTATATAAAATGTAATGTATGCTTCTTTTTGCAAAATAAATAGCTGGATTTGCTCTTTGAGACCACAGCCCATCAAAATAGTCTATCTTCTCACCTAAATGCGTCTCTTTATTATCTCTGTCTCTGTACAATACTTAGAAAGAACAATTGAAAATTAACATTTTAGAGCTGTATCTCTTCCACCTCCCATTGTGAGTGTAATTTCTTCTGCTGGCTGTGTTTACATACACCTAGATTATGAGTTTTGCGTTGCGGCTTTTTACGCTGAAAAAATTGCAATTTCAGCGTAAAAGCAGTAACGCACTATTGGGAGTTGTGTCGGTATATTTATACCACAAGCATTTTAGCTTGTAACGCAACATCAATCCCGCACTCAAAAAAATTATGTTTTTGCTTGCGATTTCCATAGCGCTGGTATTACAGGTTGTGTGGTCTGGTGAAAATGCTTGCGTTACAGCCTATACCGACATGATCCATACCGCCATCTGAGAGCAGTAGTTATGGATTTTGTGTAACAAAAATGTTTCACAAAACTCATAACTAAAATGTTACAAAGTACACTAGCACCCATAAACTACCTATTAACCCCTAAACCACTGCCCTCCCTCAAACACTATATTAAACATATTAACCCCTAATCTACCACCCACCAACATCGCAACTATTCAATAAAGTTATTAACCTCTAAACCTCCGGCCTCTCACATCTCCGCCACTAAATAAACCTATTAACCCCTATACCACCGGCCCCCACATAGCAAAACACTAAATGAAACTATTAACCCCTAAATCTAACACCCCCCTAACTTTAAATTAAAATTACAATATAACTCTAATTAAATAAATAAAAACTTACCTGTGAAATAAATATAAACCTAACATTAAACTGTAAATTAACCTAACATAACTATTCTAATAAAATAAAAAAACTACCAATTAAAATATTTAAATTACAAAAAAAATAAAAAAAATCTAAATTACAACTAAAAAAGCCCAAATCCTACAAAAAATTTTAAAAAATCTAAATTTACTAAAAATAATTAACACTAAAATCATGAAAAATAAAAAAACTAAGATTACAAAAAATAAAGGAAATATCAAAAATAAAAAATATTACACCTCATCTAATAGCCCTATAAAAATAAAAAAGCCCCCCAAATAAAAACACCCCCTAACCTACAATAAACTACCAATAACCCTTAAAAGGGCCTTTTGTAGGGCATTGCCCTAAAGAAATCAGCTCTTTTACCTGTAAAAAAAAATACAAAGTCCCCCCAAAAGTAAAACCCACCACCCAACCAACCCCTCAAAATCAAAAAACATAACTCTAAAAAAAACCTAAGCTACTTATTGTCCCTAAAGGGGCATTTGTATGGGCATTGCCCTTAAAAGGGCATTTAGCTCTTTTGCATTGCCATTAAAAGGGCATTTAGCTCTTTTTCCAAGCCCAAAGCCCTAATAAAAAAAACACCCCAAAAAACCCCCAAAAAAAATAACACTAACCCTAGAAGATCTACTCACGGTTCCTGAAGTCCGGACATCCATCTCCATCCAGGCGGCGAGGTCTTCATCCACTCCGGGGGTGTCTTCTATCTTCATCCTGGCAGCGAAGAGCAATCCTGGAAGCCGAAGACATCCTGCCCGGAGTGTCCTCTTCATATGGTCGCCGCCGTACACTGAAGTTGAATGCAAGGTAGCCATTTCAAAATGGCGTACCATACGTTCCTATTGGCTGATTTGATACTTCAAATTCAAATCAGCCAATAGAATGAGAGCTTCTAAAATCCTATTGGCTGTTCAAATCAGCCAATAGGATTTTAGTAGCTCTCATCCTATTAGCTGTTGTGAACAGCCAATAGGATTTCAGAAGCTCTTATCATATTGGCTGATTTGAATTTGAAGAATCAAATCAGCCAATAGGAATGCAAGATACGCCATTTTGAAACGGTTACCTTGCATTCAACTTCAGTGTACGGCGGCGACCGTAAGAAGAGGACGTCCATGCAGGATGTCTTTGGCTTCCAGGATGGCTCTGCTCTGTGCCGCCGGGATGAAGATAGAAGACGCCCCCGGGATGGATAAAGACCTCGCCGCCTGGATGAAGATGGATGTCCGGACTTTAGGAACCGTCTTCTGTGGTTAGTGTGTTTTTTTTTTTTTTAGATTAGTGCTTTGGGCTTGGAAAAAGAGCTACATGCCCTTTTAAGGGCAATGCAAAAGAGTTAAATGCACTTTTAAGGGCAATGCCTATACAAATGCCACTTTAGGGGCAATGGGTAGCTGAGGATTTTTTTAGAGTTAAGGAACACTGAACCCAAATTTTTTCTTTCGTGATTCGGATAGAGCATGCAATTTTAAGCAACTTTCTAATTTACTCCTATTATCAATTTTTCTTTGTTCTTTTGCTATCTTTATTTTTTAAAATAAAGTCCAGAACCTTGGACAGCACTTGCTTATTGGTGGATGAATTTATCCACCAATCAGCAAGAACAAACAAACTTACATTCTTACTTTTCAAATAAAGATACCAAGAGAATGAAGAGCATTTGCTAATAGGAGTAAATTAGAAAGTTGCTTAAAATTGCATGCTCTATCTGAATCATAGAAGGAAAAAATTGGGTTCAGTGTCCCTTTAGGTTTTTTTATTTTTGGGGGTTGGTTGGGTGGTGGGTTTTACTGTTGGGGGGGACTTTGTATTTTTTACAGGTAAAAGAGCTGATTTCTTTAGGGCA
This sequence comes from Bombina bombina, assembly GCF_027579735.1. Taxonomy (NCBI): domain Eukaryota; kingdom Metazoa; phylum Chordata; class Amphibia; order Anura; family Bombinatoridae; genus Bombina; species Bombina bombina. Next base: position 265,457,464 of record NC_069504.1, on the reverse strand, counting down.
ATGCCCTACAATAGGCCCATTTAAGGGCTATTAGTAGTTTATTGTAAGCTAGGGGGTGTTGCTTTTTGATTTTTATATGGCTGTTAGATTAGGTGTAATTGATTTTATTTTTCGTGATTTTAGTGTTAATTATTCTTAGTAAACTTACGACTAGATTACGAGTTTTGTCGGTAAAGACTTGCCTTGCTAACAAGCCTTTTTTTTCCAGCGTTCACTTTAAACAACGCTGGTATTACAAGTTTTTTGAATGGCTGCGTTAGCCTCAGAAAAGTGAGTGTTGAGCAAATTTAGCTCCACATCTCACTGTAATACCAGCGTTGCTTACGGTAGCAGTAAGCTTGCTAAACGTGCTCGTGCACGATTTCCCCATAGGAAACAATGGGGCTGAGCTGGCTGAAAAAAACCTAACACCTGCAAAAAAGCAGCATCCAGCTTCTAACGCAGCCCCATTGTTTCCTATGGGGAAAGAAAAAATATGTCTACACCTAACACCCTAACATGAACCCCGAGTCTAAACACCAGTAATCTTACACTTATTAACCCCTAATCCGCCGCCCCCAACATCGTCGCCACCTGCATTATACTATTAACCCCTAATCTGCCGCTCCGTACACCGCCGCCACCTACATTATAGTTATAAACCCCTAATCTGCTGCCCCCAACATCGCCGACACCTACATTATAGTTATTAACCCCTAATCTGCCGCCCCCAATGTCGCCGCAACCTAACTACACTTATTAACCCCTAATCTGCCGACCGAACATCGCCGCCACTTTAATAAATGTATTAACCCCTAAACCTAAAAGAGATTTAGCTTAAGGTAGTGAGAGGACATCCAAGATGAGATGTGAGAAAGACAGTTAGTGACACGGGTTAGTAAGGAAGGAGGTAGGTCTGGTGCAGAGAGGTAGATTTGGGTGTCATCGGAATACAAATGGTATTGAAACTCATGGGACTTTATTAAGGAACCTAGTGACGACGTGTAGATTGAAAAGAGAAGGGGACCAAGGACAGAGCCTGAGGTACCCCAACAGAAAGTGGTAACGGGGCAGAGGATAGTGATGTTGCGAACCTAAAATTTTGCGTTTGCAACTGTTCGCGAACCGGGCGAACCGCCATAGACTTCAATAGGCAGGAGAATTTTAAAACCCACAGGGACTCTTTCTGGCCACAATAGTGATGGAAAAGTTGTTTACAGGGGACTAACAGCTGGACTGTGGCATGCCGGAGGGGGATCCATGGCAAAACTCCCATGGAAAATTACATAGTTGATGCAGAGTCTGTTTTTAAGCCATAAAAGGCATAAATCACCTAACATTCCTAAATTGTTTGGAATAACATGCTTTAAAACATCAGGTATGATGTTGTATCGATCAGGTAGTGTAAGGGTTACGCCCGCTTCACAGTGACAGACCAAACTCCCCATTTAAAGGGACAGTCTACACAAGAATTTTTATTGTTTTAAAAGATAGATAATCCCTTTATTACACATTTATAATAATATACTTTTAACCTCTGATTATCTTGTATCTAAGCCTCTGCAAACTGCCCCTTTTTTCAGTTCTTTTGACAGATTAGATTACACAAGCAGACTGATGTTTCACAGTCAAAAAAGTTTTTTTTTTTAAATTTACACTACTGTTACACCAGATAGGAGTGGTGGCACTGGGCAAGTGGGCACAGTATACGCTGTGAGCCTGGCACAAATGCTGGCAGGCAGGCAACTGCAATTAGATTACACAAGCAGACTGATGTTTCACAGTCAAAAATTTTTTATTTAAATTTACACTACTGTTACACCAGATATGAGTGGTGGCACTGGGCAAGTGGGCACAGTATACGCTGTGAGCCTGGCACACACGCTGGCAGGCAGGCAACTGCAATTAGATTACACTAGCAGACTGATGTTTCACAGTCAAAAAAGATTTTTTTTTTAAATTTACACTACTGTTACACCAGATATGAGTTGTGGCACTGGGCAAGTGGCCTGGCACACACGCTGGCAGGCAGGCAACTGCAATTCGATTACACAAGCAGACTGATGTTTCACAGTCAAAAAAGTTTTTTTTTTTAAATTTACACTACTGTTACACCAGATATGAGTGGTGGCACTGGGCAAGTGGGCCTGTCACACACGCTGGCAACTGCAATTAGATTACACAAGCAGACTGATGTTTCACAGTCAAAAAAGTTTTTTTTTTTTTAAATTTACACTACTGTTACACCAGATATGAGTGGTGGCACTGGGCAAGTGGGCCTGGCACACACGCTGGCAGGCAGGCAACTGCAATTAGATTACACAAGCAGACTGATGTATCACAGTCAAAAAAGTTTTTTTTTTTTAATTTACACTACTGTTACACCAGATATGAGTGGTGGCACTGGGCAAGTGGGCACAGTATATGCTGTGAGCCTGGCACACACGCTGGCAGGCAGGCAACTGCAATTAGATTACACTAGCAGACTGATGTTTCACAGTCAAAAAAGTTTTTTTTTTTTTTTAAATTTACACTACTGTTACACCAGATAGGAGTGGTGACACTGGGCAAGTGGGCCTGGCACACACGCTGGCAGGCAGGCAACTGCAATTATATTACACAAGCAGACTGATGTTTCACAGTCAAAAAAGTTTTTTTTTTTTTAATTTACACTACTGTTACACCAGATACGAGTGGTGGCACTGGGCAAGTGGGCCTGGCACACACGCTGGCAGGCAGGCAACTGCAATTAGATTACACAAGCAGACTGATGTTTCACAGTCAAAACATTTTTTTTTTTAAATTTACACTACTGTTACACCAGATATGAGTGGTGGCACTGGGCAAGTGGGCACAGTATATGCTGTGAGCCTGGCACACACACTGGAAGGCAGGCAACTGCAATTAGATTACACTAGCAGACTGATGTTTCACAGTCAAAAAAGTTTTTTTTTTTTTAAATTTACACTACTGTTACACCAAATATGAGTGGTGGCACTGGGCAAGTTGGCCTGGCACATACGCTGGCAGGCAGGCAACTGCAATTAGATTACACAAGCAGACTGATGTTTCACAGTCAAAAACGTTTTTTTTTTAAATTTACACTACTGTTACACCAGATATAAGTGGTGGCACTGGGCAAGTGGGCACAGTATATGCTGTGAGCCTGGCACACACGCTGGCAGACAGGCAGGCAACTGCAATTAGATTACACTAGCAGACTGATGTTTCACAGTCAAAAAAGTTTTTTTTTTAAAATTTACACTACTGTTACACCAGATATGAATGGTGGCACTGGGCAAGTGGCTTGGCAGGCAGGCAACTGCAATTAGATTACACAGGAAAAAAAAAACAGACTGATATTCTAGCCCTAAAAGGGGCTTTTTGGGGTGCTGTCCTTACAGCAGAGATCAGATGAGTCCTTCAGGACTGTAGTGGACACTGAATACACTAGCCTAGCTATCAATTTCCCTATTAAATCAGCAGCAGATACACTGTCCCTCCTCTCACTAAGAATGCAGCTTCCGAATGAATCTAAAATGGCTGCTGTCCAGGAGCTGGGAGGGTCTGGGAGGGAGGGTCTGCTGCTGATTGGCTGGAATGTGTCTGCAGACTGTGAGATACAGGGTCAAAGTTTACTCAATGATGACGAATAGGGGGCGGTTTGAACATCCCATATGTTCGCCTGCCGTTGTGAAAGCGAACAAGCTATGTTCGCCGGGAACTATTCGCCGGCAAACAATTCGCTACATCACTAGCATAGGATGCTCCGTAGAAGGCTACACTAAATGTACAGTTAGTCAGATAGGAAGAGAACCACAAGAGAGCTGTATCACAGATGCCAAAGGATTGGAGGGTTTGGAGCAGAAGAGGGTGGTCAACAGTGTCAAAGGCTGCCGACAGGTCAAGGAGGATAAGCAGAGAGAAGTGGTCTTTGGATTTTGCTGTAAGTGGGTAATTGGTAACCTTGACAATTGCTGTTTCTGTAAAGTGATGGGAACGAAATCCAGATTGCAGTGGGTCAAGAAGAGAGTTTAGTGTAAGGAAATGGGATAGACGTGCGTAAACTAGCTTTTCGAGGAGCTTTGAGGCAAGAGGGAGTAGGGAAATAGGGCAGTAATTGGAAGGGGAGGTTGGATCGAGGGAAGGTTTTTTGAGGATAAGTGTGACCAGTGCATGTTTTAGAGATGTGGGAAATACACCAGTGGTGAGGGAGAGGTTGAAAATGTGTGTGAGTATGGGGGTGAGGGTAGAAGAGAGGGAAGGGAGTAGCTGTGAGGGGATGGGGTCGAGGGGACAGGTAGTGAGGTGGGAGGACAGTATAAGGGCAGAAACTTCATCCTCATTGACAGGGGCAAAAGAGCTGCATTTTTGGATATTTGGGTTTTAGGTGATCGTGAGCTTTTGAGGGGGTGGGAGATTGGAAGTATGTTGAGAGCTGATTTCACTTCTGATGGCGTCAATTTTGTTGTTGAAGTGGCTTGCAAAATCTTGAGCTGAGAGAGAGGTTGTGTTAGGAGGTGGAGGTGGGCGGAGAAGAGTGTTGAACGTGGAGAACAGACGTTTAGGGTTAGAGGAAAGAGTAGAGATGAGATTAGAAAAATATTGTTGCTTATAAAGTTTAAGGGCAGAATAGTAGGAGTTCAGGATGAACTTGTAGTGAAGAAAGTCAGCTGAACTCTGAGATTTCCTCCAATGTTGCTCAGCAGTACGGGAGCATCTGCGTAGGTATTGTGTCAGATACCTCGAAGGACTGCTCCAAAGGCAACAATGAAAAAATCTTGATATACTCCCTCTTGTAAATCTTGTCTTTTGTTTCCTTGGGTAAATGCAACCCTAAAGGACCAATAGAGCAAAGGCAGATACCTCGCGTTATCTGCCACCCTAATGCCCATGGTCTCATCTGTGGCAGCTACCAGCCCTACCTGCGCCGTACCTTGGCTAGCCAAAGCAGCCGCACCAGCACCGACAACGGGAATCACAGCCGGAATATTCCTTTCGGAAATTGGAACTTCCGCCCCTGACGGCAGAGCTCAAGCACTGGCCATGGATGGTTGCGTAGCCCTGGGGCCGTAGAGGCCTCCCCCTTCCGCAACAACTCACAACCCCTCCAGTAGACTAACTGATACACTAGCAGACCCCGCAACATTCTCCAACTCCCTTGATGCCCCCCCGACCTACACCAGCCTGGAAGCTCACCTGCCACTGCCGTCATGTTCCGTGTCTCCAGACGATCAGCTGAAACTCGCGATCCACCTCCGCGGTTGAAGGTCCCCCGACAGAATGGGAAATACCCTTAGGTGCCTGCAAAACATTATGAAGATGACCCACAGACAATTCGCCCTCACCCCTAGTAGCTGTATCCTCCCAACTCTGCGGCAATACCATACCACCCGTCTCCAGGATCTAAATGAATTGACTCCGTCCAGGAATCTGCCAGACAGAAGGAGTCCTCCTCTCCGCAGTCAACAGGATGCCTCTCACTTCGCCACTCCAAAGATGTGTCCCTAGAGGCTAACACCGTACCTGCCAGTGGAGAGGAAACATTAGCACCAACATCATACACATGACTTCTAAGCTGAGTCCCTTCAGAAGATTGCTCCACCCCCAAAACATTAACATTAGGAAACCTCAGACCCCCAAGTGAGTACAAACCCAAACCCCTCTTATGCTCAGCCGACCTGGGGGAAGGTGGCACAACATCCTCGTCCCCAGATGAGCTAGGAAAATCTTCTATAATTACAGGCTCAGTGTATGCTTTAGGGCCCCCCTCCTATGTACACCTCTCCCAGCAACCCCTATCCTCCTTGCCCTAGAGGATCTACCCCCACTAACTTGAGACCTAGACTTAAAAGCTCTCGAGCCACCTTTTGCCCTGGGGCTGACCTGCAACTGCCTAATCCCCAGCTGACCTGCTTGGACAGGCCTGGCCTCAGCAAGCTGTATTGTGGACCCCCTAATGTCCTCAGGCTGGGCCATCAACCCACCCTCCCTGGGCCAAGAGTCTATAACCATGAAGTCCTCCCCTAACTGACTGGTCCCAGCCCTAGAGGGGCCTGCCTGACTAACTGTATCCCCACACACCACATAAAAGTCCTGTCTAGCAGATGCCCCTTCCTTTGAAGGCACATCAGACCCCTTCTGGCCATGCTGGCCCACACTCTCAAAATTTGCAGCATGCTTGCGGCCCTGATCCACATCCCTGTCTCGTGACCCCACTTCAGACACCTCTCTAGGCCCCTTCCGGCCATGTTGTCCCTCCTGTAATACAGAAACTGCCTGCTTTTGGCCCTGCTCTGCATGAATAATGGCCGTTATGTCCCGTGGCCGCCCCACCCCCCCCAATCTTACCCTCTGGTACCGACACCACCCTTAGCAAACTCCTCGGCCGTCTGCACACCAGGATCCCTTCCACCGCCACTGGGACTTCTTCTTCTCCGACCACCAGCTGATCCATGCTCAGGACTGAGCCATTCCGGAGGTCGGGAGCGCCGCACAGGTCTAGCTCTAGTGACCGGAGCATCATCTTCACGGGAACCGCCATCGAAGGACCTCCAGCTGTGCAGGCATCCAATTTGGATCCAGCGACGTCCCGCAGCCTGTTCATCAGCTCCTCAAACTCCATGACACTGGCAGCAGAAGACCTGTAACGAAGAAAAGAAGAACTGCACCACTGATCCTGTCCGGTAAGTAAACAAAACTAAACTGGCGCCAAACTCCCCTTCCTGGAACCTCCTACCTAAAACCTTCCCCTAGCACTGACGTGCCTAACTCCTCCCCCTGGGTCAAGGACCCCTCCACCTACGTTCCTCCGTCTGCGGGGGCCATCATTCTCATCAATAATAATAATGATATATATATATATATATATATATATATATATATATATATATATATATATATATATATATATATGGCAGTATCATGTAACATATAACTACATAACATAACACAAGGATTAAAGCTTTGGCCACTGAGGAAGAAAAGTAGATTATGCAAACACAATGTATTTTTTTTTCTCACATGTTACCTACAAGCTATTATGATTACTTTAGGGTGGGGGCAGAGAAGACTAGCTTACATAGCAAATCAAAGTTTTTGAAAGAAGACAAAAGCAGCAGCAGCTTTGGGCTCTAGAGTTCCAGCATATACAATTAACAGGAAGACTTATAATCATTGACAGTAGGAAGCTTACCCATCTTCCACATCGGTACTCACCAACACAAAGAGACTGGACTCTTGTAGTGCTGGGGGTAGGTAAGGAATCTCTGTACCATATACAGTTAGCAGGAATATTTAATTGACAGTAGGAAGGAAGCTATTTTCAGTACTCAGCAACACACAAGGGCTGGACTCCGATAATGCTGGTGGTAGGGGATCTCTACACCATATACAATTAGCAGGAAGACTTAATTGACAGTAGAAAGCTATCTTCCACATCGGTACTCACCGACAGACAGGCGCTGGACTCCGGTAGTGCTTGGGATAAGGGATCTCTGCACCATATAGAATTAGCAGGAAGACTTGACAGTAGGAAACTATCTTCCACATTACTACTCACCGACACTCAAGGGTTGGACTCCGGTAGTGACTTCATCATGGTGCAGAGATGCCCTACACCCAGCACTACTGAAGTCCAGTCCCTGTGTGTCAGTGCATACTGAGGTGGTCATTATGTCTCCCTGCTAATTGCATATGGTGGAGCTCTAGAGCACAAAGCAGCTGCTGCTTTTGTCATCTCAGATAAGCTGGGATATGATGATAGTATCAGTTTGACTGGCATTCTTAACACAATTATTATTATAAACAGATTCAAGAATGGTGCTAAGTTCTAGCAAATACCATTAAACAAGCAGACTGAAAAATGTCACCTAGCATGTACGATCCCTGAGACGGTCCAAGGAGATAACCCTTTGCCAACTACCATGGCTTTAACAATCTTATCAGGGCTTTACAATACACTTTTATTTAAAACAAATTAAGTCCAACAGTGTAGATATAAATCAAAAGTACAATTGCAATTTATAGCGTTGTAGATTCAAATATTCCTAATATAATCACAAGGGATGTAGAGTGGAGGAAAGAAAAATGTGGGTGGAGGAAAGAATTCCAGGGAATGGGACTGTTAACATATTCACTAAGGAACTTCTGACAAGCAGGACTAGAGAATCTGCACTGTCATAAAGGGGAAGAAACTTTATTAACAAGCAGGAGCCACAAAACGTTGATTGTTAATAAAGTTTCTTCACCTTTATGAGAGTGCAGCTTTTACCTTGTTATTCCTGATAAATATGGGAGCTTGGGGATTGCTCTGAAAAGCTGGCACCCATTGGATAAAAACATTTGTTAGCAAGAACTTTGAGTGCATACTTATGTGTGAGTTGTTTTGTTTAACATGTTCATTACTAAAATTGGAAGTGGATTCTAGGGGAAGGTATGCTTCTTTGCTGATGATACAAACATTTGTAACAGAGTGGATCAAATAAGCAGTGATATTAAAAAAAATGGAGGACTGGGCAAATAAATTTAATATTAGAGGAGAATTATGCTTATAGGATCCAAAAACCCAAAGGCCAATTATAGTCCCAATGGTACACTACTTACTGTAACTAAAGAAGAACAAGACTTGGGAATTATTATTTTGGATTATTTAAAATTGGGAAGACAATGCAGCAGTGCAGCCAGTAAGACCAGTCAAATATGGCAGGGTTCTTATGCTACTTTACTGATTGCTAGTTAGCCTCATCTGGAATATTGTGTACAGTTCTGGAGACCATATCTCCAGAAGGATATAAATAAACTAGAAACTGTCCAAAGGAGGGCTACTAAAATGCTTCATGGTCTAAAATATAAAACATACAAATATGTATAGTTTAGAGGCGAAAAAAAATACCAAAACAAGGGGCCACGATCTTAAGTTAGAGGGTAGCAAATTCAAGAAACATGTGAGGAAGCATTTTTTTACAGAAATGTTGATTTCATTGAATAAACTAGAGGTGGTAAACACAGCAAGGGACTGTAAAATAATTCAAAAATGTCTGGAACATGCATAAGGCTATCCTAAGAAAACAGTAACATGTAATATGGGTAGACTTGATGGGCCTTTTGGTTTTCAACTACCGTCAAATTCTATGTTTCTATGTCTCTATTGACAGATTTGTGGCCTATTTAAAGGGACAGTCAGCACCAGAATTTTTGTTGTTTTAAAAGATAGATAATCCCTTAATTACCAATTCCCCAGTTTTGCATAACCAACACAGTTATAATTATACACGTTTTACCTCTGTAATTACCTTGTATCTAAGACTCAGCAGACTGCCCCCCTATTTCAGTTCTTTTGACATACTTGCAGTTTAGCCAATCAGAGCTGTCTCCATAGTAAATTCACGTGCATGAGCTCAATGTTATCTATATGAAACACGTGAACTAATGCCCTCTAGTGGTGAAAAACTATCAAAATGCATTTAGCTTAGAGGCGGCCTTCAAGGTCTAAGAAATTAGCATATGAACCTCCTAGGTTTAGCTTTCAACTAAGAATACCAAGAGAACAACGCAAAATTGGTGACAAAAGTAAATTAGAAAGTTGTCCCTTTAAAAAAAGATCAACAGGTGTCTTTGTGTTTTATGTGTTATTTTAAGGCATATATTGAGAAGAGCCATTTCAGAGGTAAAGTTATATGGTAATCCCAATAGGGAAAAAGGTTTACTAGTTTTAGACCAAAGAGTATGAAACACCACACCATGGTAGGTATCCGATATCTGTCCACACCCCCTCCAACAGACTGGTTATGACTGGGAAACATTTTATGTAATTTATAGGGAACTAAGTATTATTATTATTATACTTAATTTATGAAGCGCCTTCATATTCCGCAGTGCTGTCCATGGATACAGTTCATTTAAATAAAACAATAAAATAAAACTTGTAAGAGACAGGACAAAATTTACAAACACATACAGGAGGAATTGAGGGCCCAATTCCCGTGGGAACTTACAATCTAGAAGGGTAGAAGGTTGAGAAACAGGAGATGAGGACTGCAAGATTGAATGAGGGAAATGTTGTTAGGTAAGATAAATATGATTGAGTTGGGTGGTAGGCTTCCATGAACAGAAAAGTCTTCAGAGAGCATTTAAAGGAAGACAGATTTGGGCAAAGTCTGACAGCACGAGGGAGAGTGTTTCAGAGGGTAGGTGCTGCATAACACAAGTCCTGCAGTCTAGCATGAGAAGAGGTGATAGCCGCAGATGCAAGGAGCAGGTCATTGTTGGATCTTAGTGGGTGGGCTGGAGTATACTTGTTGATTAGAGAGGATAGGTAGAGGGGAGCGGTGTTGGTGAGCGCTTTGTATGCAAGGGTGATAATTTTAGTCAGAATTTTGTAATGTCAGTCATATAGTCAGAATTTTGTAATAAGAGTTCATATTTGTAACACAGAGAACAGTATCTCTAATGGGCATGACAGCTTTTCACCATCTCTTATGATGGAACTCAGTATTCCAATCAGCTTTTCAGGTTCTAATAGTATTCATTTTAAGCTACATTTGTACAGTTAAGAAAACTTTTATAATTGTCGATAGGGGGAAATGATCTAGTGCAATCTACAAGAAGACCCCAATCTTTTAAGAGGGTAGTGAAGCAGTAAAAAAACAAAATGTAGATTATTAGGGAGGGAGGTTACCTGTAGCATCATATCATGGGGAAGTCGGTAATCATCTCTAAAGTCTATTATATTTTTAATAGAAGCATCAGTCCAGGATCTAATGTGTAAACAATATATCAATTCTTTAACAGGATGAATGGGTGATGGGTGTAGGGCCACCAAGGGGAAATTATAAAGTTTAAACCACATGTACTGATATAGCCATATGACTACATTGGAGAAAGGTATAGAGGCAGAGCAATTGCGCAGAGTTTATAGCAGATTTTTTAGGTAAGTACATTTTGGAAGAGAAGCCTTTTTGAGCTCCCTCCATCTTGCAGGAAGATTAGATCCCCATGCTGTAGCATGTGTGAGCATTGCAGTCTCATGATAAAAGTGGATTTTAGCAAGGCCAATTCTGCCCGAGTCAAAATTGTTCTATAATATCATAGCCACTATTCTGAGCTGGTAGGGAGGCCCAAATGGTATGCTTCTATTTTATCAGCTTTAATTTTATATTAAGTAAGATTACCAAACCATTCCAGGAGATCTAAAAAAGCCAGTATTGAGGATTCCTGGGTAAGTGAGAAAGAGAGCCAAATGATTCTCAAATAATATGAGATTTTGATGTGTATCATGGAGTAGCAGTCTTTGGATCGTCTAAGGCATCCTAATTGCTAAGGAGTTTGCTTGCAAGGGCAAATAACAGAGGGGATAATGGGCAGTCCTGGTGGGTTCCAGTATAAATATGGAATGTTGGGGAGCAAAAGCCTATGCCAAGGACCTTTGCTGTAGGGGCCAAGTATAAAGCCCCCACTGCCTTACAGATGTGTCTGGGAGACAAAATTCCTCAAGGCTTGCAAACATATAATCCCATCTCACTTTGTCAATGCCTTCTCTGTGTCCATCAACAAGGTGAGAAGGGGAAGGCCTATTTCTGAAGCCTCAGTAAAAATATTTAGAAGGTGGTGCATGTTGTCTGTACCTTTCTTCACTAATAAGAAGCCTACCTGGTCCAAATGCACTACAGATTGAAGCAGAAAAGTCCGAAAGCTAGCATTTTTGCATATATTTTAACATCTATAGTTATCAAAGAGATCAGTCTAGGACTCTTACATCTGGTATGGTCTATGCCCTCTTTGGAAATAGAAAGATTATTGGCTTCCAGGAATTCAGCTGAGAAATAGCGATCTTCCAAGGCTGAATTGAAACATGTAAGCAGTAGTGGAGCTAACAATTTAGAAAAAGACTTGTAAAATAAGTCTGGAAGCCCTTCAGAGATAATTTTTTTGTGCATGAGACCTGCAGAGCATATGGCTATTGGTTGTGTGCATGATCATGCATGCTACGAGTGCTGGTGATGTCACAATATGAAGCTAACACTCCAACTATGTGTTATTATGGAATGTGTGTGCAAATAACATGCAGTCCCTATGTAGAAGTAATCGCTAAAGCAGGGGATTTCAAATAATGAGGTTAATCACAATCCTTCAGAAAAAAGTATCAATTGATTTATCTTCAAAAATCCCCATAGACTTGGTGTTTTCCTGTTGTTAAGCATTAGATATGTTATTCTAAAGGATTGTAATCAACCCCTATATATATTTTGTAATCTCTTGTGTTAGCAAAACAACTTCTAATATCATTTGATATCTCTCTTTAAAATATGATTTTTGTGTTTTTAGTCCTTAATATTATATTTGTTGCTATTTTATCAGTATAACACAAATTAGTTTAGTGAGAAGAGGGAAGATGCTGGAAAGTCCCTGCTAAACCGAGATAAATTAAAGATTTCATTCTACATATGGTCATGATACGTGCATGTCACAAATGAGATCAGCCACAGATTATATTTTCTTTGTATGTGTTTTATTTTTCATTTTTTTTTTTTAAATTTAACATAAAGTAAAAAAGGTATGAAGTAATACAGTAAAATTATTGCACCATTGAGCAATAAAAGTTACTGGAAAATGATAAGAATCTAGGTAGAGTGCAGAGGTTTGTTAATAGCCCAGCAAGTCCAATAAATGGCAAATTATTAGTTGGTATGAAGTCACGTTACGTATAGTATACACATCAGATGGAGTCATCAAAACTTGGGTGTGACAATACAATGTAAGAAATACCTTATAAATGGTCATTCATTTAGAGAAACATTGAATATAGCACAGTGTACTGTATAAAGAAATAAAAGATAGCAATAAATTCAGAGAGAGTAAGCAGCAAAGATCTTTGTATGGGTATCGTTAAATTCATATAGATTATCACTCTGGGATACCTATTTTGACACACTTGCATTTTAGCCAATTAGTGCTCACTCCTCTGTAAATTTACGTGCATGACCTCAATGCTATCTATCTGAAACACATGAACTAACGCCCTCTAGTGGTGAAAACCTGTCAAAATACATATAGATTAGAGTCAACCTTCAAAGTCTAAGAAATGTGCATATGAACCTCCTAGGTTTAGCTTTCAACTAAGAATACAAGAGAACAAAGCAAAATTGGTGATAAAAGTAAATTGGAAAGTTGTTTAAAATTACATGCCATATTTGAATCATGAAAGTTTTTTTTGGACTTGACTGTCCCTTTAATTGGAAGGACCTCAGATTTAGTCATACTGACTAAAATGTTGGGGCTGATTAACAAGATTGACTAGAATGTCATCAGCAAAAAGAGATGTTTTGTATACACCTTCTTCAATTGTGATCCCTAAGATATCCAGGTTATTTCTGATCTTTTGGGCTAAGGATTCAAAGGACATAATAAACAGCAGAGGCAAAAGGGGACAACCTTGACATGTTCCATTTCTGATGAAAAAGAGATTGAAAAAATACAATTTAATTTAACTTTCACTGAAGGCATTGTGTAAAGAGCAAATATTATTTGTAAAAATATATATGGGATACCAAAATGTTTATGGTAAATTTTAAAAATGTTTTTTCGGCATCCGATGAAAGCAATATGGCTGATATTTTGTTAATTTTTATATGTTCAAACAGATGTAGCCATTTGAATGTGTTATCCCTTGCCTCTTTCGATGACACAAACCCCACCAGATCAGAGTGGATTAGTTCAGGCAGTAAAAGTTTTATTTTATTATGGCTTGAGGTTGACATTTTTGATGGAGCAATTGTTTAATTTTTGATTTCACAATATATAAATCTTGATGTAAAGGAATAACTCTGATCTATGTGTTGGAATACAGTCAGAAGTTGGGGGCTAGAATATGGGCAAATAGTTTATATGTTCCACTAAAGCCATACAGGCCTTGGCTTTTGTTAATTTTTAAAGATTTTATAATTTCCTGGATTTTAAGTATTCTTATTAGTGATGTTAGCGATTGGAGTTGGTCATGTGGGACTATTGTTAAGGGGAATTTGTTCAAAAAGGTTTTACAATTGGAAATATGAGGGGAGTGGTCTCTTGAAGGGAATAGGTTGTAGAAATGTGAGTAGTATTCTTTAAAGGCCTCTGCTTTTGAAATAGAGTCTGATATTTTCTTATTAATGGGGTAGTTTAATTTGTGTACATAAGATTTATTTATTTTAACATTTAATGCTCATGCTAACATTTTTACAGCCCTGATACTCTCCACATAATATTTTTGCTTCAAGAAAACGGCTTGAGGTTGACATTTTTGATGGAGCAATTGTTTAATTTTTTATTTCATAATATATAAATCTTGTTTTAATTTAACATCTGTGGGATCTATTTTATGCTTATGATCTAAATGGAGAAGTAGTAGAAATGTATCTCTATTTTGTTTATTTTTATGGGCCTTTATTTTAATAAATTCAAATAAAGGCTTTATGAGCCTCCCAGACTTGGCCATTATCTATATCAGTAGTATTATTACAAGTCAAATTGTAAAGGCTTAGCTATCTGATCTTGAATGAATGTGTAGACATACAGTAGGTGATTTTTTATAACCAAGTAGCAGTTTATATAGCATAGATGTATGAATTCAAGGGCAAGAGCAAAGTAATTTAACTCCCATAACACAGAGAATACAAACGTAAAGATGTTGATTTAAAAAAAAAAAACGATAATTACCTCAAACAACTAATTAATATTAGTGCATCAAAAAATTATTTGGAATATAATGAGACATTGAGTAAATAATAGTTTAAAATTACAAAATGATACAATGTAGGTCATATTATGGCGAATAGTTCATTGTGGGTTCACACAAGAGGTTTCTGTGGCCTACATTAAAACAAAGTTTTTTTTATAGTATTTCTGTATATCTGTAATACCTTTATCTTATCTTGATATATTTTTCATTTTAAACAAATTAAAGAATTTGGACTTACATAGTCAACTAGGTGTAAATATGTGCTAATCAGGGACCTGTAGGTACATTATAGAACTCATGCTTTAGACATTGGTGACAGAGAGAATCTTCCTATTATTTTATCATTTTTATCATTTTGTAGTACATAAAAAAAGACTCCTGGAGTCATGAAGCTTGTAATTCATCTTGTTGTGCAATGTTTTATATAAGTAGCAGCAAACAAATAATATTAATGATATGGTCCTAGTTTGCAGTCAATAATAATTTTTCTATAGGTCACATAGACGTGAACTCTACTGATGAGGCCCAGAGAAGCCAAAAGGTATGTCTAGGTTTTGTTGAATTTCCCTCATTCAGAGGTTTGCTGTTTTCCCTTGTATTTCAGCAATTTTACTTGTATTTTAATCATCCTGGTTTAAGCTATTAATTGGTCAAAGACAGACTATTGAAGCAAAATATACAAATCCTAAAGAAACACATACACTCAGTACAAAAATCAATCACAAAAGATGCTTATTTGTATAGAGGACAGATGTTTTCTATTTCAACTTAAATAACATCTTTTTGGGGGCTTGAAAACATATATAACATATTTATAAAATATTCATCCTGCAGTTACAGGACTAGAATTAACTTTGACATATTCCATCACCATTTCATTACTTTAGAGACTGCAATACTACCAGGACTACATAAAACAAATTTATCACTGTTTTCTGCAGTGTCTAATAATAAATTTGAGAAGCATTATTGGAATTAGTAAGAAATATTATGAAAGCCATGTCATCCACATTAAGGGTTATCAATTTATCATTAATGATCGTGCCAATATCATGCATAGCTGTTGAACAAAGATCCCCTTAACTGGCAACAGGGCAGAAAAATAACAAATGTATAAGGTGTTAGTACATCTTAACCATAGACATAGCGGTAAACGTCTTTTTGTGGATTACCAAAGTAGGTTCTGTATCCCAGAATGGTGATAGAAAGTGATAAAGTTTTCTACTGTGGGGGTTGTACAAATTTAAAGTAATAGATCCAGTAACAGTGAAATGATCTCCATTTATGGATCTATTAAGGAGGTGTTGATCCCACCTTCTATATAAAGTGTAGGATCCCATAATAAACCCATAAATCCATTACAATTATGACTCATAATTCTAATACAGGGAGTGCAGAATTATTAGGCAAGTTGTATTTTTGAGGATTAATTTTATTATTGGACAACAACCATGTTCTCAATGAACCCAAAAAACTCATTAATATCAAAGCTGAATAGTTTTGGAAGTAGATTTTAGTTTGTTTTTAGTTATAGCTATTTTAGGGGGATATCTGTGTGTGCAGGTGACTATTACTGTGCATAATTATTAGGCAACTTAACAAAAAACAAATATATACCCATTTCAATTATTTATTTTTACCAGTGAAACCAATATAACATCTCAACATTCACAAATATACATTTCTGACATTCAAAAACAAAACAAAAACAAATCAGTGACCAATATAGCCACCTTTCTTTGCAAGGACACTCAAAAGCCTGCCATCCATAGATTCTGTCAGTGTTTTGATCTGTTCACCATCAACATTGCGTGCAGCAACAACCACAGCCTCCCAGACACTGTTCAGAGAGGTGTACTGTTTTCCCTCCTTGTAAATCTCACATTTGATGATGGACCACAGGTTCTCAATGGGGTTCAGATCAGGTGAACAAGGAGGCCATGTCATTAGATTTTCTTCTTTTATACCCTTTCTTGCCAGCCACGCTGTGGAGTACTTGGACGCGTGTGATGGAGCATTGTCCTGCATGAAAATCATGTTTTTCTTGAAGGATGCAGACTTCTTCCTGTACCACTGCTTGAAGAAGGTGTCTTCCAGAAACTGGCAGTAGGACTGGGAGTTGAGCTTGACTCCATCCTCAACCCGAAAAGGCCCCACAAGCTCATCTTTGATGATACCAGCCCAAACCAGTACTCCACCTCCACCTTGCTGGCGTCTGAGTCGGACTGGAGCTCTCTGCCCTTTACCAATCCAGCCACGGGCCCATCCATCTGGCCCATCAAGACTCACTCTCATTTCATCAGTCCATAAAACCTTAGAAAAATTAGTCTTGAGATATTTCTTGGCCCAGTCTTGACGTTTCAGCTTGTGTGTCTTGTTCAGTGGTGGTCGTCTTTCAGCCTTTCTTACCTTGGCCATGTCTCTGAGTATTGCACACCTTGTGCTTTTGGGCACTCCAGTGATGTTGCAGCTCTGAAATATGGCCAAACTGGTGGCAAGTGGCATCTTGGCAGCTGCACGCTTGACTTTTCTCAGTTCATGGGCAGTTATTTTGCGCCTTGGTTTTTCCACACCCTTCTTGCGACCCTGTTGACTATTTTGAATGAAACACTTGATTGTTCGATGATCACGCTTCAGAAGCTTTGCAATTTTAAGAGTGCTGCATCCCTCTGCAAGATATCTCACTTTTTTTGACTTTTCTGAGCCTGTCAAGTCCTTCTTTTGACCCATTTTGCCAAAGGAAAGGAAGTTGCCTAATAATTAGTCACACCTGATATAGGGTGTTGATGTCATTAGACCACACCCCTTCCCATTACAGAGATGCACATCACCTAATATGCTTAATTGGTAGTAGGCTTTCGAGCCTATACAGCTTGGAGTAAGACAACATGCATAAAGAGGATGATGTGGTCAAAATACTCATTTGCCTAATAATTCTGCACTCCCTGTATGATCCCTCAAGAGTAACATTGCCAGGCTTTTGTGAAAGAGAGTGACCTAGAGATTGATAAGGCTTAAAAGGACATTAAACACTTTGAGATGGTGATATAAAATGATAAATCGTGTGTGTGTGTGTGTATGTATATATATATATATATATATATATATATATATATATATAAAACGCTACAATATATTTAATAATTTTTTTTTCCCTATTCCTGTAATTCCATTTTGAAATTGTGTGGATCTTAGTTCCTGTTAGCAATGGAAGTGCAGAACACTGTTATATTACACACAGCCATTGGCTGCACACTCTAGTGACCTATTTATAACTTTCCCTAATTGGCCACAGCAGAGAAAGTAATCTAAGTTACAACATGGCAGCTCACTTTGTTTTAAAGACATTAAAACTTTACACTTATTTTGTTATATCTACATGTTATTTTCAAACTAATATTTTCTTTATATGCATCATTCTATCTATCATTTATTTAGGATCAAATTACGAGTTCAGCGCAAATGTATGCGCACAAGCGATATCGGGTTTTTGCAATCGCTTGCGCGCAGGTTAAATTGTACTGGTATTACAAGTTGAAATCAAAGGGATCGCTTGAGCTCAATCGTTATTTACACTAGAACGATTACCATGTCACAACAATAAATTACAAAGTACACTTTCACTCATAATAACACCATCTAATAAAAATAAATATTGCACACAAAAGTTATGAGTTCGAAGATATAGGATCTCAGGTGCTAGAAAAAAAAGGCAGGCAAGGGGCTTTAACATTGAGATTACATACATATACATCTCTAAAGATGTATGTATTTAAATATGTGTAGATATGAATTTATATGTGTATATATGTATTTACAGACATATATACACATATATACATATGTACATGTATATAGAAGTGCATTAGAGCCCTTTGCAGTTAAGTACATGAAAACATGAAAAAACACATTTATGTAATATTCATATTTAATAAAGGTTTTAATTATGTATTTACTGTAAATATTTCCTATTCCAATATTCTGCACATAGTAGAAAACATTCTATGTATTTATATGTGTATATATGTATTTACAGACATATAAACACATATGAACACATAAATACATATGTACACATATAAAGAAGTGCATTAGAGCCCTTTGCAGTTAAGTAGATGAAAACATGAAATTCATATTTATGCAATATTCATATTTAATAAAGGTTTTACCTATGTATTTACTGTAAATATTTCACATTCCATTGTTTTGTACAAACCAGAATATGTTCTAAGTATTATCTCTGACGGCATCCGAATGAGGCTCCCATTGAAGCCTATGGAAGCACGTTTTCGTAAGTGCAATGCTTCCCAGCAATGCTAACGCAAGCTCGCATTAGCATTGCTGTTAACTTATAATACCAGCCCACATTAGCATGCGCTGGTATTACACAGTGGATCGCAAATATCGCTTTCATAAAAGTGATATTTAGCTCTCCACTTGTAATCTGGCCCTATATATGTACAGTAAAACACATAAATACTTATATACACATGAACACACATCTATACATACTCTTTTCTTCCCCTACTCTTTGCGCGAGATCTCGAGTCGCGCTAACCTGACACGCATAAATCTTGATTCCACTAGAGCGAACGCGTTTACTTTCAACTCATAATACGGGAGCTATTTCCATTGCACGCAAAAAGCTGAAAAACCCGATATCACATGAGTGCTTCAGTTGGTGCGCCACTTGTAATGTTTAAGTTATTTTGGTGTAATTGCAGTACTTAGGATACATTTTAAGTGTTAATTAGTGTTATGAAGGATGATAATCTGTTATGTATAATGCCAGAAACATATAATTCATAGAATGAACTAACCATCAGTAAACGTTTACATTTGGTATTTCAAGGCTTTTGTACATTTCAATGAGCACAATAAACAGTGCGTTTTTAACCTTTGTGTGTTTGAGTGATAAACTTTGACACTGAATATATTTACTCTATTAAAAAAAAAAAAAAAAAAAACACAACAGGAAATATAAAACAATGCTATCTTTATTCTCACAACCAAAATCCCATTATTAAAATGATAACGTCATATCAATGTGCATTACACTTGCATAGGCTGGAATTAATATTACATGAGTCACTGACTTGTAATGTGTGAGTCTTTATTTCAAATGTATATTACAAGATCATACACAACCAGTGTAAAATAAAATAATTGTCACAAGACCACAGCAAACTAATTAAACAGAATAGACAAGATCACAATCATTTTGAAAACTATAAAGCTGTTGTTTAAAATAAACTAAACTGCTAATTAAAGGGACATGAAAGTAAAAAAAAAATGTACCCAAAGATTTTATAAAGCTTTAAAACCTGATTTGTACCCCATTCCAGAATGAAATATATACAGTACATATATACACATAACAACTAGAACCTAATTGCAAGAGAGTATACAACTTAGTAAAAAGGAGGTAGGATCTGCGAAAATAATTGTTGGGAAACTCTGCAACACTGATATAGATTTAAAGAGGATATTATTCCATACCATTCATACTAATAATCTTTATTGAGAAAAACTAGGAATAATCATTCATACATAAGATTAAGCTAAATTAAAAACACTTAAACCAAGAGGTAATGATAGCATATCTGTTCAAATAATATACTTTTATCATCAGCCAGCAGAATATAGTAACAAGTAAACTAAGCCCTTACAATCCGAGGGCTAAATTAAAATTACTTCTATATTAATGTATTTTATAACTGCTGGGCTGAGACTGACATAGATAAGTAATAGAGATCAATTTTACATAACCTCGGTAAGCAAGTTAAAAGAAACAAGGAGAACCAAAGCTACTCCTAGGACCCCTGACGTGCATTTCACAAAAAACGCCTCCTCAGAGGGGTTGCGGGCCGCTGCTAGTGTACGCTATTTAAAGCTCCATAAGTCCCCCCTCAGAACGTGATAGGAGCCATATGGTATAATGCTGCCTTACTATTGGTTCAAAGATATGTCAGACAGCGACATAGTCAAATGTAGGTAAGTAATACACCTGTTGCACAACGTGATTGTGGGTGTGAGATGTAAGGCGGGATCATAGAAATCCCTCACCGAATCCAAAGCGGACTTGAGTCCTAACGTCATAGGGAGGTGTGTTTATAGAATGACATCATATAGTGTTATGGAATTGATTGGCTGATCATGTTTACAAACTGAGAATTTTACCATAAATACATATGTGTCATAAATAATATTAACGGCACAAATATTGATATCTATTGGAAGAAAAAGACTATATTGGATAATACTTATTCTCTTCAGCCTATCCACGATCAAATACACTATAGCACTATAAGGTATATAATAAAATACAGACTACCGATATACAGGGAGTGCAGAATTATTAGGCAAATGAGTATTTTGACCACATCATCTTCTTTATGCATGTTGTCTTACTCCAAGCTGTATAGGCTCGAAAGCCTACTACCAATTAAGCATATTAGGTGATGTGCATCTCTGTAATGAGAAGGGGTGTGGTCTAATAACATCAACACCCTATATCAGGTGTGCATAATTATTAGGCAACTTCCTTTCCTTTGGCAAAATGGGTCAAAAGAAGGACTTGACAGGCTCAGAAAAGTCAAAAATAGTGAGATATCTTGCAGAGGGATGCAGCACTCTTAAAATTGCAAAGCTTCTGAAGCGTGATCATCGAACAATCAAGCGTTTCATTCAAAATAGTCAACAGGGTCGCAAGAAGCGTGTGGAAAAACCAAGGTGCAAAATAACTGCCCATGAACTGAGAAAAGTCAAGCGTGCAGCTGCCAAGATGCCACTTGCCACCAGTTTGGCCATATTTCAGAGCTGCAACATCACTGGAGTGCCCAAAAGCACAAGGTGTGCAATACTCAGAGACATGGCCAAGGTAAGAAAGGCTGAAAGACGACCACCACTGAACAAGACACACAAGCTGAAACGTCAAGACTGGGCCAAGAAATATCTCAAGACTGATTTTTCTAAGGTTTTATGGACTGATGAAATGAGAGTGAGTCTTGATGGGCCAGATGGATGGGCCCGAGGCTGGATTGGTAAAGGGCAGAGAGCTCCAGTCCGACTCAGACGCCAGCAAGGTGGAGGTGGAGTACTGGTTTGGGCTGGTATCATCAAAGATGAGCTTGTGGGGCCTTTTCGGGTTGAGGATGGAGTCAAGCTCAACTCCTAGTCCTTCTGCCAGTTTCTGGAAGACACCTTCAAGCAGTGGTACAGGAAGAAGTCTGCATCCTTCAAGAAAAACATGATTTTCATGCAGGACAATGCTCCATCACACGCGTCCAAGTACTCCACAGCGTGGCTGGCAAGAAAGGGTATAAAAGAAGAAAATCTAATGACATGGCCTCCTTGTTCACCTGATCTGAACCCCATTGAGAACCTGTGGTCCATCATCAAATGTGAGATTTACAAGGAGGGAAAACAGTACACCTCTCTGAACAGTGTCTGGGAGGCTGTGGTTGCTGCTGCACGCAATGTTGATGGTGAACAGATCAAAACACTGACAGAATCAATGGATGGCAGGCTTTTGAGTGTCCTTGCAAAGAAAGGTGGCTATATTGGTCACTGATTTGTTTTTGTTTTGTTTTTGAATGTCAGAAATGTATATTTGTGAATGTTGAGATGTTATATTGGTTTCACTGGTAAAAATAAATAATTGAAATGGGTATATATTTGTTTTTTGTTAAGTTGCCTAATAATTATGCACAGTAATAGTCACCTGCACACACAGATATCCCCCTAAAATAGCTATAACTAAAAACAAACTAAAAACTACTTCCAAAACTATTCAGCTTTGATATTAATGAGTTTTTTGGGTTCATTGAGAACATGGTTGTTGTTCAATAATAATATTAATCCTCAAAAATACAACTTGCCTAATAATTCTGCACTCCCTGTATGATCATGTAATATGATGGTACACTGAGCGCCTACTACTTTGAGGGACCTGTGGCTCTGATAAATTGACCCCTAGCGGTCAAATACAAATAAAGAAACAGAAAAATCAGAAATATATCAGAGCGCCAAAAAACAATGGCAGGGTCTAGATGAAACCATATGTTCAAAATTTTTTATTTAAACAAATATAGTGCATAAAACAATAATATACTCCATAAAATTGCAAATAAAACAAATAAAAACAATAATCAAGGATCCAAGATTTCACAATGTTTAAAAAGCCCAAATT
Organism: Bombina bombina; assembly: GCF_027579735.1. NCBI lineage: Eukaryota > Metazoa > Chordata > Amphibia > Anura > Bombinatoridae > Bombina > Bombina bombina. The sequence continues at coordinate 265,434,578 of NC_069504.1, read as the reverse complement.
CTTGGGTAATTCACAATGTTGTGCAACGGTGGCAGATTAAAAACATAAATTTATACAATTGTCTTGCTGATGTGGCCTAAGGAGGTTTAATAGCAGTGGTCCTACTAATTTGTGGTGTATGGTGTCAGTTGATACTTCTATCAAACGATGTGGTGAGGTGTCTTGTAAATAGTGGTTTGTGTGATCAGATGAATCTAGCTAGTGGTCTCTATAAATTGACCTTAAATCGAAGTGATTGGTTGGTATAGCTTGCCATATATGATCAAAGGATTTAGCTAGTGGTCTCCATGAAGGGTAATATTACAATATGAATTGGCCTAGTGAGATGAAAATACAAATGATTTCATATATTGTGATATAATTAACCTCTTTGTGTCAAAAATCAAAAATCAAAAAAACAAAAAATATCAATAGTGGAAAGACATCCCAAAAAAACGATATGCAAAGAACAGTGTGTGCACACAAAACAACTTAAATGGTGCAGATTGTTTGTACAATCTGTCTATATAAACAATGGACAGTCAGAATGCAGTCTTCAATTGTGCAAATACAATCCAAATATCAAATCTTCATAAAAAATGTCATAGTGAAAAAATTAAAACTTAAAAAACTTAGTCCTGAAAAAGTGTGAACAATCACACAACAAATAGTGAATGTCAGATGGTAATAATATGTGTAGTGGTTTTCTCCCAATGTTAGGTGCAATGTGTCTTCTATGCAGTAGCCCAAATGATAATTTCAACTTGCTGCAGAGATAATTCCTTCTGCCAAAAAGAAATCAATAATAGTGTAGATAGTTTAAAATAAGTAATTTTACCAGAATATCACTCACCAGTCGACGCGTTTCGGTCATACACTGACCTTTATCAAGACTCGATATATGATCATGTATATGCGTCTTGATAATATTCTTTATGAACATAAGTACATAGAACTGATGTATAAAAAGTGAAAAGTGGAATCAAAGAGTGTTCTTAAATTCATGTCATATAAAGATGTTTTATATAATCATGACATGTATAATCAATTGCCATTACTAAATGCTCGTGTTAACCCCTAGCATTCACAGCATGAGTAATAATAGTAGGCAGAGATAATCTGGTGTTAAAACAATGTGGTGATACACTCTATTTCCAAATCTTTGTATTATTAAAGTCAGATACAGTGGGGCAAAAAAGTATTTAGTCAGCCACCAATTGTGCAAGTTCTCCCACTTAAGAAGATGAGAGAGGCCTGTGATTTTCATCATAGGTATACCCCAACTATGAGAGACAAAATGTGGAAACAAATCCAGACAATCACATTGTCTGATTTGGAAAGAATTTATTTGCATATTATGGTGGAAAATAAGTATTTGGTCACCTACAAACAAGCAAGATTTCTGGCTCTCACAGACCTGTATCTTCTTCTTTTAGAGGCTCCTCTGTCCTCCACTCATTACCTGTATTAATGGCACATGTTTGAACTTGTTATCAGTATAAAAGACACCTATCCACAACTTCAAACAGTCACACTCCAAACTCCACTATGGTGAAGACCAAAGAGCTGTCGAAGGACACCAGAAACAAAATTGTAGACCTGCACCAGGCTGTGAAGACTTAATCTACAATAGGCAAGCAGCTTGGTGTGAAGAAATCAAATGTGGGAGCAATAATTAGAAAATGGAAGACATAAAAGACCACTGATAATATCCCTCGATCTGGGGCTCCACACAAGATCTCACCCCGTGGGGTCAAAATGATCACAAGAACGGTGAGCAAACATCCCAGAACCACACGGGGGGGACCTAGTGAATGACCTGCAGAGAGCTGGGACCAACGTAACAAAGGCTACCATTAGTAACACACTACGCTGCCAGGGACTCAGATCCTGCAGTGCCAGACGTGTCCCCCTGCTTAAGCCAGTACATGTCCGGGCCCGTCTGAAATATGCTAGAGAGCATTTGGATGATACAGAAGCAGATTGGGAGAATGTCATATGGTCAGATGAAACCAAAGTAGAACTGTTTGGTAGAAACACAACTCGTCGTGTTTGGAGGAGAGAAAATGCTGAGTTACAACCAAAGAACACCATACCTACTGTGAAGCATGGGGGTGGCAACATCATGCTTTGGGGCTGTTTCTCTGCAAAGGGAACAGGACAACTGATCCGTGTACATGAAAGAATGAATGGGGCCATGTATCGTGAGATTTTGAGTGCAAACCTCCTTCCATCAGCAAGGGCATTGAAGATGAAACGTGGCTGGGTCTTTCAGCATGACAATGATCCCAAACACACCACCCGGGCAATGAAGGAGTGGCTTCGTAAGAAGCATTTCAAGGTCCTGGAGTGGCCTAGCCAGTCTCCAGATCTCAACCCCATAGAAAACCTTTGGAGGGAGTTGAAAGTCCGTGTTGCCCAGCAACAGCCCCAAAACATCACTGCTCTAGAGGAGATCTGCATGCAGGAATATGCCAACATACCAGCAACAGTGTGTGACAACCTTGTGAAGACTTTCAGAAAATGTTTGACCTCTGTCATTGCCAACAAAGGATATATAACAAAGTATTGAGATGAACTTTTGATATTGACCAAATACTTACTTTCCACCATAATATGCAAATACATTCTTTCCAAATCAGATAATGTGATTGTCTGGATTTGTTTCCACATTTTGTCTCTCATAGTTGAGGTACACCTATGATGAAAATTACAGGCCTCTCTCATCTTCTTAAGTGGGAGAACTTGCACAATTGGTGGCTGACTAAATACTTTTTTGCCCCACTGTATAGAGTGTTATGTTGCAAGATATAACATCAGCTATGTACAAGATCATATTGATTAGTCTGCTTACTATAAGATGTTAGTAGGTGCATTATATTAGACCATCCAATTGGACTGGACTATAAGAGTGAGATATGGTTTCAATATTACTGTCAGCCAATTTATACCTAATAAATGATTAGGCATGAGGGGATAACATATATCCAATATAGTTGTTAAGGGCAGATTTTGATAGGACATATTTTAACGAAGTGTAGGTGAAAAAATGTCCAGTTTGAACCTTAAGAATAGTTGATGTTGGGGGCGGGGCTAAACGCCGAGGGAGATGGCCGCACTTCTACAGAGCTCCCGACCCTAAGACTGCTAAAGGGACATATCTGTCTACTTGGACATATAGATTTCAGTTCCAGTCATATGGGAAAATCCAAGAACAAGTTTGAGGGCATATGTATGCTTTTGTTTTTATGTGTGACCGGCACAGAGGAAAGGGTACGCAGTGGACAAGACATCAGATGAATTGAAGATGGCGGATCACTATAGTGAAGCGGCAGTAACAGAATTCTAACTCTGAGTGAGTGGGCAACTGAAGTGATTGTGCTACCTGCAGAGAGAGCTGACCTAAAGCTATCTACATTTTTCCCAGAATATGGGGGACCTTCTCTTATGCCAGGTACAGGCTTTATTTGCAGAATATGACCGGCAAATGCACAGCCGATTCGATCGATTGATGGCCCTGGCGGGAAACCAGAATGCTAAAGAGGATGATGAGTCACATATGGCCGGGAAGAAGCGCTGCTCTCTGCAGCATGCCGATCTGCAGCCGTCCCAGTGTAATGAGGATCCGCTCATTCAGCATGTGAGGCTAGCAGGTGTGAGCTCATCAGCAACTGAATCCGGGGACACTGCATCAGCTGTTGAGACAGACGCAACTCAGGACGATCCTTCTCAGAGAGAGCTGCTACGCTTCCACGCTGCCCAGGACCATGGGACTGGGGTGGCAGGAGGGATAGCACTGTCGCAGGTTGGTGTTTATATAGACATAGAGAACTCTGTACTCATTCAGGCCGTCATTTTGACACTTACTGGAGACAATTCTGGCGTGAGATCATACTGGCTAACACAACAGGAGGTCCTGAGAGGAAGGACGGCTCCTGCTGCAATTTTTCTACCGACCAAGCTGGGGCTATACAGATTCTCCAGAGCCGGTATCGGCTAGATTTATTCTCCTTGCTGGGGGGCAATGGACTAGGTATACTCTTCATAGCATGACTGGCACTAAACATCCACAGTTTGTAATTAGTGGTATCCGTTTGCATATGATTATAAGAGACATGCCAATATGCACTTTTGCTTATTATATGCCCCCATACATATGTTAAATTAAACACTGTCACAAGCATAGAGCAAGGTTGTTTAATTATGGAATTACATATCTAGAGCAATGTAATGCTGTAAACTACAGATATTTCTTGCTTCTTGGTGTGTTATGTATCTCTATTTCCTAGCTTGGGGTGAGTTTTTTTGGGACTAATTTAAATATAGCATATGTACATACTGATGTGATATGTCCTGTAACTTGCCTTACGTACTGTACAGTCCACTATGCTAGCCTTATTGTTATTATCCCACACTGTGTATTATAACGATATGTTGACCTGCCTAAAGCTGCATAACTAGTATTTGCTGTGCTAGGACCAAGTTTGAGCTATGAGCAGCAAGTGGTTAGACTCTAGGGCTGGGTAATGTAGTGAGGTGAGATTCAGATATATACTAGTGCTCCATTTACCTTAATGCATACTGTTATTCCACACTGCATAGTATATTTACCTATTCCTTATTTGTTCTGCACATGGGCTTAGTGGTACAAATGACTTTAGTTGTACAGATAGTTTCTTATCTTTCCTGTAAGGGTCTCAAGTGATAGATCTGTGTGGCGGTGTGTATGGCACCTCCAGTGTGCTCCTTCGTGAGCTCAGTGGGGGCCTATGTCACTGTTATCAATGTTGCCTACAGCAAACCACTATATTTTAAGAAGCTCTATTTAACTGTCTGTATTCTAGATCAGAAGTAGTGAACGAGAGACCAGCAGATCTAACCTACTTGCAACCGACATGATTTGCATGATCTTGCCTATTAGTGCCCTTGTATCATTATCCAACCTATCCAAGATAGTACTGTATGAAGGCTGTAAAAGCCGATATGTATGTGCAACAGGTGCTTAAGCTAGTTCACTGCTAATTATTTACCGAGCATATTTGAATATTTATCTACGCTAGTTACCTGCTCCTCCAAAACTCTAAGGCCTAGATTTAGAGTTCGGCGGTAGCCGTCAAAACCAGCGTTAGAGGCTCCTAACGCTGGTTTTGGCCGCCCGCTGGTATTTGGAGTCAGTGATTAAAGGGTCTAACGCTCACTTTACAGCCGCGACTTTTCCATACCGCAGATCCCCCTACGCCATTTGCGTAGCCTATCTTTTCAATGGGATCTTTCTAACGCTGGTATTTAGAGTCGTTTCTGAAGTGAGCGTTAGAGCTCTAACGACAAGATTCCAGCCGCCTGAAAAAAGCAGGAGTTAAGAGCTTTCTGGCTAACGCCGGTTCATAAAGCTCTTAACTACTGTACCCTAAACTACACTAACACCCATAAACTACCTATGTACCCCTAAACCGAGGTCCCCCCACATCGCCGCCACTCGATTAAAATTTTTAACCCCTAATCTGCCGACCGCCACCTACGTTATACTTATGTACCCCTAATCTGCTGCCCCTAACCCCGCCGACCCCTATATTATATTTATTAACCCCTAACTTGCCCCACACAACGTCGCCGCAAGCTACTTAAAATAATTAACCCCTAATCTTCCGACCGCAAATCGCCGCCACCTACGTTATCCCTATGTACCCCTAATCTTCTGCCCCTAACATCGCCGACCCCTATGTTATATTTATTAACCCCTAATCTGCCCCCCACAACGTCGCCGACACCTACCTACACTTATTAACCCCTAATCTGCCGAGCGGACCTGAGCGCTACTATAATAAAGTTATTAACCCCTAATCCGCCTCACTAACCCTATCATAAATAGTATTAACCCCTAATCTGCCCTCCCTAACATCGCCGACACCTACCTTCAATTATTAACCCCTAATCTGCCGACCGGAGCTCACCGCTATTCTAATAAATGTATTAACCCCTAAAGCTAAGTCTAACCCTAACACTAACACCCCCCTAAGTTAAATATAATTTTTATCTAACGAAATAAATTAACTCTTATTAAATAAATGATTCCTATTTAAAGCTAAATACTTACCTGTAAAATAAATCCTAATATAGCTACAATATAAATTACATTTATATTATAGCTATTTTAGGATTAATATTTATTTTACGGGTAACTTTGTATTTATTTTAACCAGGTACAATAGCTATTAAATAGTTAAGAACTATTTAATAGTTACCTAGTTAAAATAATTACAAATTTACCTGTAAAATAAATCCTAACCTAAGATATAATTAAACCTAACACTACCCTATCAATAAAATAATTAAATAAACTACCTACAATTACCTACAATTAACCTAACACTACACTATCAATAAATTAATTAAACACAATTGCTACAAATAAATACAATTAAATAAACTATCTAAAGTACAAAAAATAAAAAAGAACTAAGTTACAGAAAATAAAAAAATATTTACAAACATAAGAAAAATATTACAACAATTTTAAACTAATTACACCTACTCTAAGCCCCCTAATAAAATAACAAAGACCCCCAAAATAAAAAATTCCCTACCCTATTCTAAAATACAAAAATTACAAGCTCTTTTACCTTACCAGCCCTGAACAGGGCCCTTTGCGGGGCATGCCCCAAGAATTTCAGCTCTTTTGCCTGTAAAAAAAAACATACAATACCCCCCCCCCCCAACATTACAACCCACCACCCACATACCCCTAATCTAACCCAAACCCCCCTTAAATAAACCTAACACTAAGCCCCTGATGATCTTCCTACCTTGTCTTCACCATGCCAGGTTCACCGATCCGTCCTGGCTCCAAGATCTTCATCCAACCCAAGCGGGGGTTGGCGATCCATAATCCGGTGCTCCAAAGTCTTCCTCCTATCCGGCAAGAAGAGGACATCCGGACCGGCAAACATCTTCTCCAAGCGGCATCTTCTATGTTCTTCCATCCGATGACGACCGGCTCCATCTTGAAGACCTCCAGCGCGGATCCATCCTCTTCTTCCGACGACTAGACGACGAATGACGGTTCCTTTAAGGGACGTCATCCAAGATGGCGTCCCTCGAATTCCGATTGGCTGATAGGATTCTATCAGCCAATCGGAATTAAGGTAGGAATTTTCTGATTGGCTGATGGAATCAGCCAATCAGAATCAAGTTCAATCCGATTGGCTGATCCAATCAGCCAATCAGATTGAGCTCGCATTCTATTGGCTGTTCCGATCAGCCAATACAATGCGAGCTCAATCTGATTGGCTGATTGGATCAGCCAATCGGATTGAACTTGATTCTGATTGGCTGATTCCATCAGCCAATCAGAAAATTCCTACCTTAATTCCGATTGGCTGATAGAATCCTATCAGCCAATCGGAATTCGAGGGACGCCATCTTGGATGACGTCCCTTAAAGGAACCGTCATTCGTCGTCTAGTCGTCGGAAGAAGAGGATGGATCCGCGCTGGAGGTCTTCAAGATGGAGCCGGTCGTCATCGGATGGAAGAACATAGAAGATGCCGCTTGGAGAAGATGTTTGCCGGTCCGGATGTCCTCTTCTTGCCGGATAGGAGGAAGACTTTGGAGCACCGGATTATGGATCGCCAACCCCCGCTTGGGTTGGATGAAGATCTTGGAGCCAGGACGGATCGGTGAACCTGGCATGGTGAAGACAAGGTAGGAAGATCATCAGGGGCTTAGTGTTAGGTTTATTTAAGGGGGGTTTGGGTTAGATTAGGGGTATGTGGGTGGTGGGTTGTAATGTTGGGGGGGGGGGTATTGTATGTTTTTTTTTACAGGCAAAAGAGCTGAAATTCTTGGGGCATGCCCCGCAAAGGGCCCTGTTCAGGGCTGGTAAGGTAAAAGAGCTTGTAATTTTTGTATTTTAGAATAGGGTAGGGAATTTTTTATTTTGGGGGTCTTTGTTATTTTATTAGGGGGCTTAGAGTAGGTGTAATTAGTTTAAAATTGTTGTAATATTTTTCTTATGTTTGTAAATATTTTTTTATTTTCTGTAACTTAGTTCTTTTTTATTTTTTGTACTTTAGATAGTTTATTTAATTGTATTTATTTGTAGCAATTGTGTTTAATTAATTTATTGATAGTGTAGTGTTAGGTTAATTGTAGGTAATTGTAGGTAGTTTATTTAATTATTTTATTGATAGGGTAGTGTTAGGTTTAATTATATCTTAGGTTAGGATTTATTTTACAGGTAAATTTGTAATTATTTTAACTAGGTAACTATTAAATAGTTCTTAACTATTTAATAGCTATTGTACCTGGTTAAAATAAATACAAAGTTACCTGTAAAATAAATATTAATCCTAAAATAGCTATAATATAAATGTAATTTATATTGTAGCTATATTAGGATTTATTTTACAGGTAAGTATTTAGCTTTAAATAGGAATCATTTATTTAATAAGAGTTAATTTATTTCGTTAGATAAAAATTATATTTAACTTAGGGGGGTGTTAGTGTTAGGGTTAGACTTAGCTTTAGGGGTTAATACATTTATTAGAATAGCGGTGAGCTCCGGTCGGCAGATTAGGGGTTAATAATTGAAGGTAGGTGTCGGCGATGTTAGGGAGGGCAGATTAGGGGTTAATACTATTTATGATAGGGTTAGTGAGGCGGATTAGGGGTTAATAACTTTATTATAGTAGCGCTCAGGTCCGCTCGGCAGATTAGGGGTTAATAAGTGTAGGTAGGTGTCGGCGACGTTGTGGGGGGCAGATTAGGGGTTAATAAATATAACATAGGGGTCGGCGATGTTAGGGGTAGCAGATTAGGGGTACATAGGGATAACGTAGGTGGCGGCGGTTTACGGAGCGGCAGATTAGGGGTTAAAAGTGTAATGCAGGGGTCAGCGATAGCGGGGGCGGCAGATTAGGGGTTAATAAGTGTAAGGGTAGGGGTGTTTAGACTCGGGGTACATGTTAGAGTGTTAGGTGCAGACATAGGAAGTGTTTCCCCATAGGAAACAATGGGGCTGCGTTAGGAGCTGAACGCTGCTTTTTTGCAGGTGTTAGGTTTTTTTTCAGCTCAAACAGCCCCATTGTTTCCTATGGGAGAATCGTGCACGAGCACGTTTTTGAGGCCGGCCGCGTCCGTAAGCAACTCTGGTATCGAGAGTTGCATTTGCGGTAAAAATGCTCTACTCTCCTTTTTTGGAGCCTAACGCAGCATTTGTTTGAACTCTCGATACCAGAGTTAAATTTATGGTGCGGCCAGAAAAAAACCCGCGGAGCGTTAACAGCCCTTTTACCGCCAAACTCCAAATCTAGCCGTAAGTGTATATGTCTTTGTATGTAGATCCCTTAAAGTGTCATTATATACTAAGCCCTGACTCTTATAGCTCTTAAGGGGTTACTCTATGTCCGTGCTATTTAGAAGCAACTATTTAGCTAATGTAATACAAAAATGTGAGCAAATGTTTTGGAAATGTTGTTTGAGACTATAACTGGGAAAACATGTTTACAGAATCACATTAGCTGCTCTTGATATCCGAATAGATACCTACTGTTCCCAGTATCCTTGAGGCTTATATTAGGGATCACTTGTTAATTATCTGTTTTAAATCCGCCCCCCCTCTTTCCCTCTTCCCCTCTTCTCCTTCCCTTCCCCCCCTCCCCCCCTCTTCTTCCCCCTCTTCTCCCCCCTATCCCTTTCCCTTTACCCCTCTCCCTCCCTCTCCCCTTCCCTCTCTCTCCCCTCTTCCCTTCCCCCCCCCCTTTTTTTTTTTTCCCCTCTTTCTCCCCTCTCTCTCCCTCTTTCGCCTCTTCCTCTCTCTCCCTCTCCCTTCCCTCCCCCTACCCTATCCCCTCTCTCCCTTCTTATTCCTCCCTCTTCCAAGTATGTGGTAAGGGATAAACACCTTATCCTCCACATTCCCATTTGGCAGAGTTGTGTTGTCTCTGCCCTGCCCGTGGAGCCTTGTTTGAGTGTGTCCCGGTTTGATTATAAAAATGGCTCTTCGGGAATTTACTATGTTTATTACTCTGTGTTCAATACTTCTAGATACTTTTTCACTCTCATTTTAGTATAAGAGTTTTCTCACTTATGTACCTAATGCATGTGATAACACTACTGGTGCGTTGCAATGGGTTTAGGGATTGTATATTTCTCACCTGATTATAAGTCTTTTGAACCTACAGCTTTTAGACTCACATTCTTATTGACCTCCTGGTAGCTGTTTTAATGCGAATAGTTATACGCTGGCACCTATTAAGGTTCAAGTTTAATTATGAACCAGTCCCTGTAGCTTATTTCCTTGAAGTAATGTAAGGTACTCGCGTATATATTGTTAATTTTCATATATATTTTTTTTTCCATCTCCATCAATTTTATTGTTAGTTTTCTGGACCTAACCATGGTCCCAGCAGCTATAGGAAGGAGGATATAAAGTGTAGGCCTCTTTCAGGCCTGAACTAACTAAAAGCCCTCTGAGTAGTACATTCTTCTTGATGAGGTCCAAAAGTGGCCTCGGCTACCATGGGGGGAAAAGGGGGTGCTTTGAGGTTTGCTCTGCCATTTTATATATATCCCAATCTACGAGTCTTCTATGATTGTTATAATAAGAGATCTATACCCAAATTTGTTATTTAGAATGTGTTTATGTTCATGAAACCTATATTGTCATATACTATGTGCCATATGTTTGTCTGAGCAAACTGATTCTTGTCTGTTATTGTTATTCCCTCAATAAAAAATATATTAAAAAAAAAAAAAAGAATAGTTGATGTTTAATGATGACACATAAATCTATAACGAAAGCTACTCCTGAAAAATGTCCAGTTTGAAAAACAAATAAAGTGAATACAATTATAAAACTTAGAAGTAGACAAGGTGTATAATATATCAAATAATATATACTTAAATGGCGTGTTTAAGTAAAGAGCATTCAAATAAAGAGCAAATAGCTTACTGCACTGGAAGTGACTAAGTGTAAAATTGAATTATGACATTTAAAGAATGAAACACCCAACAAGTGAGACTAAATTATGATAATATAAATCAATATTTATATAAAATATTATGTAAGTGAGAAAATCATGATTAAAAATTGAAGTGTATTTAAGTGAGGCTAAACATGAATCATTATAGACAAAGAGAAACATGATTCACTGGAGAAGTTTGTTATATATATATATATATATATATATATATATATATATATATATATATATATATATATATATATACAAAAAAATTGTTAAAATCATTCATACCATTTGGTTTTACTGAATTGAGTAGATAAATCCACCTACACTCCATTTTTAGTAAAGTCTTTTCTATATTGCCTCCTCTTATGCCTAGGGATGCTTTTTGGATTACTGTGTATTGTAATCCAGTCGTTGTACTATTGTGGTGCAATTGAAAATGTTTTGCCACAGATGTAATTTTCTTGCCTTTATTATCATCTCTGTTAGCATTCTTGATGTTATTAGCATGTTCTAGGATACGTACTCTAACCACTCTAGTGGTCATCCCAACGTATGCCATTTTACATGAACAAAAAAGTACATATATGACTCCTATCGTCCTACAGGAGAAACGAAATGTTAGTTTATATATGTTGCCTGTTTTTTCTGTTATGGTTTTGGTTTTCCATACATACTTGCATGCAGAGCATGTACTACAGGGGTACATCCCTGGATCTGGATCTTTCTTCTTTATAGATCAAACATAGTGACTAGATACTAATTTGTCTCGTAGGTTAGTGGGTCTTTTGTATCCTACTGATATTCTCTCCCCTATTGTGGAATTCAAGGTCGGATCATTTTGCAGTATTTTCCAATGGTCATTAATTATTTTGGTCACTTGTGACATTTGAAGATTGTACGTGGTTATTAGTCTTGGATGGGATTCACTAGAGATTTTATCCTTAGGGACTAATAATTCCTCTCTTTTAATTTTTAGTGCCTTATTTTTAGCTCTCTTGACAGAATTTTTGCTGTATCCTCGTGTAATTAATCTCTGCCTCTGTGCTAGAGCAATTACGGCGTAAAACGCAAAAATTCACAGTAGGGTATAGCTTTCAAGGTATTTGGGGGGTGGGCACTGGATTTGTGTAAGAGTGTGTTTGTAGCTGTTTCTTTCCGATAGATTGTGGTATTGATGAATCCATCATCATTCTTGAATATAGTCAGATCTAAAAACAGATTTTCTTTTGGCTTGCTGAGTAGGTTAATTTAATATTCTTGTTGCTGATGTTTAGTCTGGCCATAAAGTTGTCTAATTCAATGGATGTACCTTCCCAAAATAAACAGGATATCATCAATATACCTTATCTATAATGGCATATGTTTAGTATATAGTTTTAAGTCTTCAGAGAATACACAAAAAATTTCCCAATGCCCCAAGAATAAATTAGCGTAAGTTGGCGCACAGGCTGTACCCATTGCGGTACCTTGAATTTGTACATAATATCTGTCATTAAATGTGAAGAAGTTGTGGGTTAGGATGAAATGTAGTAGTTGGATTATGAATGTATTATGTGCTCCGTTATCGCACTTATTGGTTGATAGAAAATATTCAATGGCTTCCATTCCATCTTTATGTCTGACATTGGTATACAGGGATTCAACATCAGCTTTTACTAACCACATTTCATCTGTTAACCTTATGTTCTGTAAAATCTGGAGTATCTCCATGGTATCATGTACATAGGAGGGTAAAGTTGTTAAATACTCTCTCAGTCTTTGATCTACAAATTTACTGGCATTTTCTGTTAGGTTCTTATTCCCTGAAACAATTGGTCTGCCGGGTGGTATTTTGGAGTCTTTATGTACTTTCGGTAGGAAATACATTGTTGCTATTTTGGGATTATCTCTTATCAGGTACTTTTTTTCTGAGTTAGAAATTATATTATCTTCCCCTGCTTTTTGGACCAGATTGTTGTCAAATAAGAACTCTGAGGGTTAAAAATAACTTGTTTGTAACAGGTAGAGTTAGATAGTTGTAAGGGTGTAATTGGCACTATCTGTCGGCTCATTAACAATACTGATATCTGTGTAATTGTCAGAAATGTCAGATTCGCTTTCAGTACCGCTTTCGGCTTGTTGAACCAGATACCTGTTACCTCTACGTCTAAATGTTGTATTATTGCGCCAGCGATAGACTTTTTGACTTTGAAAATCTTCAATATCTCTTTGTAATTTCTGTTTCTTAGTAGCTATGAGTTCTAACTCAAGTTTATCCAGTTCTTTCTGATATTTATCATACTTAGTTTTATATTCAATTATATTCAATTTTATCATTGAATTTGGATAGTTGGGCATTGTACTCTACAATTTCAGTATCTAATTTTGTTAGCTCTAATTTATCATGTTTGATTAATATTTGTATAAGCTTTAATGAGCACTCTGACAGTGCATTTTCCCACTGTTTGACTAGATCTTCATTATTGAGGGTGAAGCCTGGAAAAACCTTCATCCTTAGACCCCTTGGAATTATATTTTTTTCTGCGTATTTTTCAAAGAAGTGCCAGTTCCACCACCTCTTAGATTGTTTGTGTAGTGTTTGGTGTAGTTTGCACAGTACATTATTCAGTTCCTCATCATTTATGGGTATATTTTCTCTAGTTTTGACATTAAAGATTGAATTTAGCTCTTGTAATCTTTTCTGGTGGTGATTAGCCATATCATTTTGGATATCCATAATCTTTTTAGATTAGTGTTCAGGAATACCCCCTGAACGGGCTAGACCCAGGGATAGCCCCTAGGTATATTCTCCCAAAGTAAACTAGTTTGGGTTAAACAATTGGTAGGGGGAGCAGAGTTTATATTAGGCAGGTAATTCTATTGAATTCTTTCCCTGTAATAGGATGTTACATTATATGGTTATAATATTCCTGTGTAAAAAGAATTAAACCTGTCGCAGATGCCTAAACTGAGAACAAGTAACAACTAGAACCTAATTGTAAGAGACTATACAACTTTGTAAAAAGGAGATAGGATCTGCGAAAATAATTGTTGGTAAACTCTGCAACACTGATATAGATATAAAGAGGATATTATTCCATACCATTCATACTAATAATCTTTATTGAGAAAAACCAGGAATAATCATTCAAACAAGATTCAAGAGGTCATGATAGCGTATCTGTTCAAATAATACACTCTTATCATCAGCCAGCAGAATATAGCAACAAGTAAACTAAGCCCTTACAATCCGAGGGCTAAATTAAAATTACTTCTATATTAATGTATTTTATAACTGCTGGGCTGAGACTGACATAGATAAGTAATAGAGATCAATTTTACATAACCTCGGTAAGCAAGTTAAAAGAAACAAGGAGAGCCGAAGCTACTCCTAGGACCCCTGCCACGTGTTTTACACAAAAACGCTTAATCAGAGGGGGTGCGGGCCGCTGCTAGTGTAGGCTATTTAAAGCTCCATAAGTCCCCCCTCAGAACGTGATAGGAGCCATATGGTATAATGCTGCCTTACTATTGGTTCAAAGATATGTCAGACAGCAACATAGTCAAATGTAGGTAAGTAATACACCTGTTACACGACGTGATTGTGGGAGTGAGATGTACATGAAAGTCAAAATTAAACTTTCATGATTCAGATTTAGCATGCAATTTATGTTCCCATTTATGTGTATTACATTTACTTTGCTTGATATCCTTGTTAGATGATCATACCTAGGTAGGTTCAGAAGTGTGCACGTGTTATAAGCCTTATATGGCAGCAGTGTTTGCATCAATGTTTCTTATATTGTTATACATTGTTGCAAACACTGCTGTAATATAGTGTTCGCTAGGCTAATAAAGAGAAAAATAGACACCACTGTGCTGAGTGCTTTTTGAGCTTTTAGATGCTGCTCCCATTTAAGCCCTACTGTTAATTTTTGAAAAGCACACACAATATTGTTTTTTAACAAACTGATTAGATACCTATATTTTTCATGTTCATGCATACAATGAGTAGCTATGTGAGAGTTAAATAAGCACTTGCACTGCAGCCACTACAGCACCTGAGAAACATTGTCACCTCCATGGTCACCTGACTACAATACCCTCAACAGTACCTATATATCAAAGAAGGGTTTATCCTCATATAAATATGGGCCTTTGGGTGTATTTATATAACTTTAATCTTCACATAGGGGCTCCCATAGAGCCTTTATTTAAAAGAGGTGCTTCTGGGCTTTAAATCAAGGTGTCATAGTGGTCTGCATTTTTGATAACCTATTGTAAGTAAATGCCTAGAGACTCTCAGCCTGTGTATTTTTTTAAGTGTTTCTAAGCATGCAGCAGCCCAAAATGTCCTGGTTTATGGGGGCTTTGGGATACTCTCGGCAATGCCAAACATACCTGACCACCTTGTAACCACTTAAAGAACATGATCAGCTTCGACAGTGCCGCCACCACCCTAAGTGGTTAAATTGCATGCTCTATTTGTATAATGAAAGTTTAGTTTTGTTATGGCCATTTAACACTACAATAAGGTAGACAACTGCTTTTTACAAGTTGAAAGTAAACACAATCACCCTAGTGCAATTAACGTTAATTTGTGTCAGGTTAGCTTGACCTAAGAGCTCTGGTTAACAATTTAGCAAAATAACAAAAAAAGTGTCACAAAAAACATCAAAAACACATTACATAGTACACTTACATTCATAATAACACCATCTAATAAAAAAAGTTATAAGGGCTCAAAGATATGAGGTATCAGGTGTTACAAAAAAAAGGCAGGCAAAGGGCTTTAAAATAGAGATACATTCATATACTAAAGATATATATATATATATATATAGCATCCCACAAAAGTGAGTACACTCCTCACATTTTTGTAAATATTTTATTATATCTTTTCATGTGAAAACACTGATGAAATGACACTTTGCTACAATCTAAAGTAGTGAGTGTACAGCCTGTATAACAGTGTAAATTTGCTGTCCCCTCAAAATAACAACACACAGCCATTAATGTCTAAACCGTTGGCAACAAAAGTGAGTACACCCCTAAGTGGAAATGTCTAAATTGGTCCCAATTAGCCATTTTCTCTCTCGATATCATGTGACTCGTTAGTGTTACAAGGTCTCAGGGGAGCAGGTGTGTTAAACTTGGTGTTATCGCTCTCACACTCGCTCATACTGGTCACTGGAAGTTCAACATGGCACCTCATGGCAAAGAACTCTCTGAGGATCTGAAAAAAGAATTGTTGCTCTACATAAAGATGGCCTAGGCTATAAGAAGATTGCCAAGACCCTGAAACTGAGTTGCAGCACGTGGGCAAGACCATACAGCGGTTTCACTGGACAGGTTCCACTCAGAACAGGCCTCGCCATGGTCGACCAAAGAAGTTGAGTGCACATGCTCAGCATCATATTCAGAGGTTGTCTTTGGGAAATAGACATATGAGTGCTACCTGCATTGCTGCAGAGGTTGAAGGGGTGGGGGGTCAGCCTGTCAGTGCTTAGACCATACGCTGCACACTGCATCAAATTGGTCTGCATGGCTGTCATCCCAGAAGGAAGCCTCTTCTTAAGATGATGCACAAGAAATCCTGCAAACAGTTTGCTAAAGACAAGCAGACTAAGGACATAGATTACTGCAACCATGTCCTGTGGTCCGATGAGACCAAGATAAACTTATTTGGTTCAGATGGTGTCAAGCGTGTGTGGCGGCAACCAGGTGAGGAATACAAAGACAAGTTTGTCTTGTCTACAGTCAAGCATGGTGGTGGGAGTGTCATGGGTTGGGCCTGCATGAGTGCTGCCGGCACTGGGGAGCTACAGTTCATTGAGGGAACCATAAATGCCAACATGTACTGTGACAAACTGAAGCAGAGCATGATCCCCTCCCTTCAGAAACTGGGCCACAGGGCAGTATTCCAACATGATAATGACCCAAAACACACCTCCAAGACGACCACTGCCTTGCTAAAGAAGCTAAAGGTAAAGGAGATGGATTGGCCAAGCATGTCTTCAGACCTAAACCTTATTGAGCATCTGTGGTTCATCTTTAAACGGAAGGTGTGGGAGTGCAAGGTCTCTAACATTCACCAGCTCCGTGATGTTGTCATGGAGGAGTGGAATAGGACTCCAGTGGCAACTTGTGACGCTCTTGTGAACTCCATGCCCAAGAGGGTTCATGCAGTGCTGGAAAATAATGGTGGGCACACAAAATATTGACACTTTGGGCCTAATTTGGACATTTCCACTTTGGGGTGTACTCACTTTTGTTGCCAATGGTTTAGACATTAATGGCTGTGTGTTGAGTTATTTTGAGGGGACAGCAAATTTACACTGTTATACAGGCTGTACACTCACTACTTTACAAAGTGTAATTTCTTCAGTGTTGTCACATGAAAAGATATAGAAACATAGTAACATAGATATTGATGGCAGATAAGAGCCATAGGCCAAGCAAGTCTGCCCGATATTACCTAACAGTATAAACTTATCTAGTTTGTAGGATAGCCTTGTGCTTGTCCCATGCATTTTTAAAGTCCCCCACAGTGTTTGTTGCTACTACCTCTTGAGGAAGTTTATTCCATAAATCAATCACTCTTTCTGTAAAGAAGTGCTTCCTCAAATTACTCCTGAATCTACTACCCTTTAGCTTGAGCTCATGGCCCCTTGTTCTTGAATTTTCCATTTTATGTAAAATACCCACAGCCTCAGTTTTACTAAACCCTTTAATGTACTTGAAAGTTGCTATCATATCACCTCTTTCCCTTCTCTCCTCTAAGCTATACATATTTAGGTCATTGAGCCTATCCTGGTAAGTTTTATTTTTTAGACCATGTACCATTTTGGTAGCCCTCCTTTGCACAGATTCAAGTTTGTTAATATCCTTCTGAAGATATGGCCTCCAGAACTGCACACAATACTCAAGATGAGGCCTAACTAATGATCTATAAAGTGGCATAAGAACTTTACTATTTCTGCTGCAAATACCACTACCAATAAATCCAAGCATACTGCTAGCCTTACTTGCTGCATTACTACATTGTTTACTAAGTTTTAAATCATCTGAAATAATAATTCCCAAGTCCTGTTCCTCATCTGTAACAGTCAGTAAAGTGTCATTGAGTCTGTAATTAACATTTGGATTTTTCTTCCCTAAATGCATTATTTTACACTTTGCTGTGTTAAACTTTAGATCCCAGTCGTTTTTCCAATCCTCCAATTGTTGTATATCACTTCTCATTTTGTCTACCCCCCCTGGAACATCCACTCTGTTACAAATTTTTGTATCATCTGCAAACAGACATACTTTCCCCTGTAGCCCTTTGCTGATATTACAGATAAATATGTTAAACAAAACAGGCCCCAGAACTGACCCATGAGGAACACCACTAGTAGCAGCCCCCTCTGCTGAATGAACTCCATTTACTAAGACACTTTGTTTTCTGTCCTTAAGCCAGCATTCCACCCAGTTCACAATTTTTGAATCTAGACCAAGGAGATACAGTTTGTGAATTAATTTATTGTGTGGGACGGTGTCAAATGCTTTGCTGAAATCTAGATATGCTACATCAACTGCTCCACCCTTGTCTAATACTTTTGTTACATAATCAAAGAAGTCAATTAGATTAGTCTGACATGATCTCCCTGAAGTAAAACCATGCTGATTTTGGTCCTCTAAATTGTTTGTCTTTATGTAAGTCATAATTCTTTTTTTTAAGAGGCTTTCCATTAATTTCCCTACTACTGAAGTTAAACTAACTGGCCTGTAGTTGCCAGATTCTTCTCTACTGCCCTTTTTATAAAGAGGTATTACATTTGCTATAATAAAATATTTACAAAATGTGAGGGGTATGCTCATTTTTGTGGGATACTGTATATAAATATATGTATATACGTGTGTATAACAAACATGTGATGAATCACAAGCCAGCTCCGTCCACAGTTAATTAATGGAGGTATGTTTCAGGAAGAAATCAGACAAGGAGCGCATACACATGCCTAAATGCTCCATGTATAAAGCCAACAAACATATGCAACCTGTCACTCAGTAGAATTAACCACAAAGAACCGAAGGACGGTAACTCACCACCCCCGGTAATGAGAGGAATCCACTCCAGCACAGTGTGGCTGGCGTTGTCTTCAGTATGCGCTCCTGCTGTGTCTGCACCAGGGCTCCAGATCGCTTCCGGGTTCCACGTGTCAAAGCTCCTCCAATGATAGCCCGGTATCAGTTCTCCCAAAAGATCGTCACACAATCAGCTGGTCCACAGCGTAACTCGGAGGTGCCGTGCCAGTCAGGTAAAGTAGGTAACTTGAAATGAAGGTTGGCACATCTCCTTGAGTTGTAGAAAGTTGTAGAACACGAAAGTGACACTCTGGATAGAGTGACAAATTCACACATGGGGTTTAGACCGAAATCGGTATTTTACCCAATCCACTCAAGGGGTGAAATTTTGGTCAATTTCCAAAAAAGAGTCGAACATGATTTGGTGAATTTGTCACTCAACCCAGAAAAGAGCCCCAAGAACTTATCAATCAAAGAAAGATTGGCCATTGAGTCTCTAAAAAACAATCCTGATCTGGTAATCAAAACTGCTGATAAGGGCGGTAGTGTGGTGGTATGGCAAAAAACATCTTACATTAATGAAATTATGAGACAACTTGAGAATAAAGATGACTATGTTTTACTCAGCCATAACCCTACTACCGCCTTTATAACACAGATAAAGACATTATTGGATAAAGGCCTAGCGGCTGGTCATTTAGACCAGTACACCTTTAAATTTCTTTATGTCCAACAGCCAATTGTTCCCATATTTCATGTGCTTCCTAAAGTGCATAAGTCCCTGGAGGACGTTAGAGGCCGGCCGATAGTGTCAGGCATAGGTTCTCTCTGTGAGAAGCTGTCCGAATGGTTGGACAGCATCTTACAACCATTGGTTTTGAAACTTCCGAGTTACTTGAG
The DNA here is from genome assembly GCF_027579735.1 of Bombina bombina. Lineage (NCBI taxonomy): Eukaryota > Metazoa > Chordata > Amphibia > Anura > Bombinatoridae > Bombina > Bombina bombina. The sequence goes on along the minus strand of NC_069504.1, from coordinate 265,414,681 downwards.
GGATACCAAACAGGTACTCCAAAGGTTTGAGGGTTTTCAGTGCAATTATAATGACTGCTGGCTCACAGTAGACATAGTTTCTTTATATTCCTCAATCCCACATCAAGTGGGTCTGAAAGCAATAGAATATTTTTACGTAATTGCACTGATTATACTTCTACCTTTGTGGATTACCTGATTGAGGTAACAGATTTCCTTCTGACCCATAATTATTTTACGTTCCTGGACAATTATTACCTTCAGGTCCGTGGAACCGCAATGGGGGCGAGATTTGCCCCCTCTTTTGCGAATTTAACTATGGGCTGGTGGGAGTCAATTTTCCTGTATAGCGAAAGGAACCCTTTCATCTCTAATATTCGTTCTTACTATCGCTATATAGATGACTTGCTACTGGTTTGGTCAGGTGATGATCGGTTGATAGTGGATTTCATTGATTATCTCAATGATAATCCGTGTGGTCTCCGGTTCACATATGAGTATAACAAGGACAGGATTCATTTTCTAGACATTACTCTATCATTCAATCATGAGAACAAAGAAGTGGAGACCACCATGTATAGAAAACCCATTTCGGGTAATACCCTTTTACATGGGCACAGTAATCATCCAAAACATGTTCCATATTCAATAATTAAGGCACAGCTGATCAGAAGCAAACGAAATTGTAGCAGCCAATCAGACTTTGAATCTCAAAGCAAAGATCTTACCAAAAGATTTTTAGAAACGGGCTACAACATGAATTTGATACACAAAGCAAAATCTGAGGTTGATGCTATTAGTCGTGAGTCTCTTCTTAGAGATCAGTCAGTTAGAACTAAACAATCTAATTTCTCAACTGACAGAGTGAGTTTTGTAACTCAATATTCGTCTGAATATCATCAAATCTGTAGAGTGATCAAAAAGCATTTTCCAATGCTTTTGGCGGATGACAGACTTCAATCAGAAGTACAAAAAGGTTGCAACTTTTCTTATTGAAAAGGGGTCACCTTAGGTTATTTATTGTCACCTAGTGAGCTGAAAAGTGACAGACAGACTAGTTCTTGGCTCCAAGTAAAGGGAATGCATAGATGTGGCTACAGCCAGTGTATTCCGTGCAGTTTTGCAAATCTTTCAAAAACATTTGAATCACACATGAATGGCAAAACATATGAACTTGACACTTCTGTTAATTGTAGATCTAAAAATACAGTATACATGATTTGGTGCACATGTAATTGTAAACAATACATAGGTTGCACAATACGTGAGGTTAGAGAGAGGATTAGACAACACTTTTCTGACATCAAAAGGAAAGATGGTTGCTCAGAGCTGGCAAACCATTTCATTCAAGAACATAATAGTGTCAATAAAACTCTGAAATGGATGGTGATTGAGGCAGTTAAACCACCCAAACGTGGGGGCAACATGGGGAAACTACTTTTGAAACGTGAGGCGTTTTGGATTTTTTATCTTGATACAAGAATACCAAAAGGTTATAATTCTATATTTGACCTTATTAATTTTTGGGAGTAGTTGCATCAATAATGAAATTAAATTTATCATGAAGCAGTGTCTTAATTTTTTAGTACTTAGGTCACACTTTTTTCTATTATGTTGACTAAGTTGAAGACAATATAATTCTATTTTAATTTACATTAGATTAGTTCCCACACAATTAATAATGCCTTATCATATAAGATATTCATCCAGTATCCCATTCGCCTATTAAACTAATTGGAGACTTTAGATTTCTCCTTTTTAGTTTACTTTTTGCCTTTTATTGCCATTTTTTCTTATTGACACTGTTAAATAGTTAATATCTTTTTCTTCCTTAAATGCTGCCTTTGTCTCTGCTCAAATGGACTTTTCCTCACATTATATCCATTCATATAGTTATATGTGGCAATAGTATAGGATATGTAATCCCATTGTTTATAATGATGTATATATTTAGCATTCTTTCTCTCTTCCATAAATTGTACTCTAATACCAGATCATAGTATGAGCTCATTTTATGTGACTAGGTTGTCATCTTTGCCCAATTGATCTGTCCCGTCATGCACACTTATTTTCATGTTTGGTCACTCATTTCCCTATTCCACCTTAAATCTGAGGATTATCCCTGGTATGGTCAGTCACATGATTTATTACATCCAATGAGTGAGGGGCAAGCCCTATTTATTTTAACATTGTTTTAACTTGAATTATGCTTATGATTAAGGCTGAGATTCCGAAACATGTAAAGCATACTTCTTGAGCTTTGCATACCCGCTTGTTTTAAACTGACTGAAATAAAGAACTTTTTAAACTACAACTTAAGGAGATGTGCCAGCTTTCATTTCTTCATTTCAAGTTATATACGTGTGTACATATGTATTTATATGTGTATGTATGTATTTACACATAGATATGTATACATATATAGACATATTTATTTATATATATATATATATATATATATATATATATATATGTATATGTGCATTGGAGCCCTTTGCAGTCAAATAGATGAAAACATGAAATTCATATTTACGCAATATTCATATTTAATAAAGGTTTTAACTATGGATTTACTGTAAATATTTCACATTCCAAAGTTTTGGCAGAAAACAGAATATATTCTATGTATTTCTAAATAGATAATAATATCTATACGTAGATATAATCATGTGTATATGTCTGTGTATATATATATATATATATATATATAAAATCATGTATATACTGTATATACGTGTGTATATATATATATATATATATATATTTTATATATATATATATATATATATATATATATATATATATATATATATATATATATATAAAGCAAAGTCCTGTGTAGGAATGCACACCATATATTTAGTAGCAGGTGCCAGGGTGCAATGTCAAAACAGTATATACTATGCAAAAAAGGCAGCACTCACTGGTCATTTGTAAGTAAAATTTAGCTTTTAATAATACAAAAGTTAAAATCTAGGGAAAAACATGACGTTTCGATGCCTAACTGGCATCTTTTTCAAATGACCCAAAAGGTAAATCCAAAGTGGTCACACCAGCTATGTGGTGTTCCCCATGAGAGCATAAAACTACTGGCTAAAAGTGTTATATTTATACAAGTCATAGCTGACATCGAGGCTGTGTTCAGCTGTGGATAATCACTTGCAAATCTGATCAGCTGGTTCCGTTCCCACCCACAAGCTTTATACTTCATTGTGCTGTTAGTTGAGCAACTGCATGGCTAATTTGCATATGTGGGAGTGATCTGCACCGGAGTAGTGTCCAATGATCTTGCGATGTTTTCAGGTGTCATCATACACGCCCACTTGTCTCTGCTGTGAGCGAAATTTTGCCAAAAAAAGGGATATTGGCCTGTGACTTATGAACTGCTTCTGGCACAACAATGCCGTATGTTTCACACAGTTTATTGTTGCGGTCTCCCCCCCTTTTTGGAATAGGTAGATGATCAATAATCATGCAGCGTAGACTGGAGATGCTATGTTTCTGTGTAGCTGTCAGGACCACAGGCAATGCCTGAAATAAAACAAAGTTTGGATTGGACCACAGCCACTGAAATAATATTATAATGAGTAGTTGTTGCAGATTAGTGCAAAGGGCAGTTACAGGGACATTACCCCAAAGTAATGTGTAATAGCCCAACATGCACAGTATGCAGTTTGATATGTGAATTGAGGCACACAGGTAGGTAATTGCTGTTGCAGCGTGTGTGGGGAGATTGGAATACAGCAACCTGACAGTGAGCTTGAAGTCAGAGGTTTAGACTATAACACAGTGTTAAGCTAAAATTATGCGCAATATAAAAGTAGTGAGCATGGCCATAAAAATAACATGAAAAACAAAGTAACCCTTGTGGGTTAAATACCTGGTAGGCTGAGGCAAAAGGGATTCGGTAGGGCAGTGATCAGAGGACAGCTCGATGCAGCGGTTGTGCTGTGAGAGGAGAGCTGAGAGGCACCCTGCTTGGCGTGTGACGTCACAGAGGCGGCAGATCCGTAGCGCTGTGAGAATTACTGACAGGCAATAGAGAGTAGCCGATGCAGGAGTGATTCAGTAGAGCTGAAGAGCTAATCAGGAAACAGCTTAGCTAGTTGCAGATGAACAATACCAAGCAAGGAAGGAAGTGGAATGCTGGTATTTAAGGTGATATTGGGAAATTTGTTAAAGGGGCAGTGTGACAGGCTAATACATGACAGGACTCCCCCTCCAAGGAGCAACTCAGGTGCTCAAGAACCAGGACGATCGGGGTTCCGTTGATGGAATCTGGAGACCAATCTAGGGGCTGATATGTTGGATGATGGCTCCCAGGAGTTATGTTCAGAGGAATAACCCTTCCATTTGATCAGGTATTGAAGAATGCCACTTCGACGTCTAGAGTCTAGGATGTCATCAACTTCGTACTCCATATTGGGATCAATAGAGACCGGGGGTAAGGATTGTCCAGTTAGATGGTTACGTAGATGTTTGTAGGGTTTGAGCAATGACACATGGAACGTAGGGTGTATCTTGAGCGTGGGGGGGAGAGTGAGACGAATAGCATTACAGTTGATGATATGCTGGATAGGAAAAGGACCTATGAACAGAGGTGAAAGTTTCCTTGAGGGTGTACACAAACGAAGGTTTCTGGTGGAGAGCCAGACAAGGTCACCCACAGAGTAAGCTGGTGGAGGAATATGCTTACGATCGTAATATCTCTTTTGCACAACTTTGGCATCATCAATGGTTTGTTTGATGTTTGTGAAGTTGGTGATAATTGTGGATGTGAGATCAGAGATGTGTGGATGATCTGGAGTTTTTTCAGGGAGATATTGGAATTTAGGGTGAAACCCATAGTTGGTATAAAAAGGAGTCTGTTTGGTGGTGGAGTGTACAGTATTGTTGAAGACAAATTCGGCGTAATGAAGGTATTGGGACCAAGTGTTTTGTGCGGTATGGCAATAAGAGCGTAAAAACTGCTCTACCCACTGGTTGCTACGCTCTGTTTGTCCGTTAGCCTGTGGATGGTAGGAGGATGACAATCTCTTCTCAATGCAGAATTGTTTACAGAACGCCGACCATAGGGCACTGGTGAATTGTGATCCGCGATCTGTGAGTATTTTAGTGGGTAAACCATGTAGTTTAATAACGTTAGTCATTAACAGGTGTATGGTTTCAGCAGCTGTTGGTAACTTATGATATGGTATCAGATGGAGCATTTTGCTAAATAGGTCCACAACAACAAGAATTGTTGTGTAGTTACCTGATTGAGGTAAGTCGACGATGTAGTCGAGGGCAATGTGCTGCCATGGCTTATCTGGAGTAGGTATAGATAATAATAGTCCGAAGGGTGGTCTTTTAATTCTCTTTGTAGTAGTACAAATGTGACAGGAGTTAACGTACATGGCCACATCAGATGTGATGGTAGGCCACCAGTAGGATCTGATTAGTAAATCCTTGGTTTTTGTTAAACCACAATGTCCACCCATAGGTGAGTCGTGAGCAGATTTCAGTAGCTGGTTACGAAGTGATGGTGGGATGTATATCTTTCCCTGGTAGCAATAAAGGTCTTCAGGGTTCTTCAGTAATAGGTTTAATGGTATAGTTGGATCTTTAGTTTGTTCTGTCCGTAGATACGGAATGGTATCCACTAGGAAGAGGAGTATGTTTTCTTTGGGGATGACAAGTTGAGGGGTAAGTGAGTGATGCTGCGTATCTGGCAAGCGGGATAGAGCATCTGCCTTACCGTTCTTGTTAGCTGGTCGGTAGGTGATGAGGTAATTAAACCTAGAAAAGAAAAGGTTCCAACGAACTTGGCGTGCTGAGAGAGTTCTGGTGGTCTTCAGGTATTGCAGGTTTCGGTGATCGGTATATACTATGGTGGGTGTGGTTGAACCTTCAAGGAGGTGTCTCCAATGTTCGAATGCTGCTTTTATCGCAAGAAGCTCTTTTTCCCCGATGGGGTATTGTCTTTCTGCCTCAGTTAGACTCCTGGAGTAGTATGCGACTGGATGTAAAGGTTGTTGATAGGCATCTCTTTGGGACAGGACTGCACCGAGGGCATAGTCAGATGCGTCCACTTCCAATGTAAAAGGTAAATCTGTGTTGGGATATCTGAGTATAGGAGCTGTAGTGAAACTCTTTTTTAGGAGGTCGAAAGCGTGTTGAGCGGAGGATGTCCAGTTGAATTTAATGTTCTGTTTGGTTAGGTTAGTAAGGGGTTTTGCGAGCATGGAATAGTTCTTAATAAACTTTCTATAGAAGTTGGCGAATCCTAGAAAGCTTTGGACTTCTTTCCTAGTGGTAGGAACTGGCCAATTCAAAACTGCCAGTATTTTGTTGTTATCCATACTAATGCCTTTGTCTGATATGATGTATCCCAGGAAAGGGATGCTGTTGGTATGAAAGATACATTTTTCTGCTTTCACATACAATGAATTACTTTGAAGACGTGCGAGGACTTGGCGGACATGGTTCTTATGTTCTGCTAGTGATTTAGAAAAAATGAGAATGTCGTCCAAATATATTACCACAAAGGAGTCCAATATATCCTTGAAAATATCGTTGATCAGATGCTGAAATGTGGCAGGGGCATTGCAAAGACCGAATGGCATAACGACATATTCGAACAATCCGTAACGTGTTCGGAATGCCGTCAGCCATTCGTCTCCTGCTCGCATTCTGATCAAATTATAAGCTCCGCGGAGATCCAGTTTGGTGAAAATTTTGGATCCCTCTAGACGTTCTATTAATTCGGAGATAAGGGGTAGAGGGTAGCGATTCTTTATAGTAACTTTATTTAGTTGTCTGTAGTCCACAATCGGTCTAAGAGAACCATCCTTGTTTTTCACAAAGAATATTCCTGCAGCCGATGGAGAAGTTGAGGGTCTGATGAAGCCTTTTTTCAAGTTATCATCAAGATATGTTCTAAGGTGTTGTAACTCAGGCTTAGACAGTGGAAAAATATGTCCACATGGTATGACTGCTCCAGGTAGTAAATCTATAGGGCAGTCATACGGTCTGTGGGGAGGAAGATTCTCACATTCAGTTTTACTGAATACATGGGAGAATTCTTCATAGTCTGTAGGAACAGTAGGAATATGACAATCTGTGGGAGGTTGTAGAAGTAAATGGGGAAAGCAAGTGGATTTACAATAATTGGAGTTAAATTGAATTGAAAGAGAGGACCAAGAGATACACGGGTCATGTTGCCGGAGCCGCTGTAAGCCTAAAATTAGAGGGAAGTCAGGTGATGTGATTACATCGAATTTAATATATTCTCTATGGTTACAGGGGGTTGACATGAGGATAGGGATGGTTTCATGTAACACAGGACCTGTGGACAAGAGCTCGCCATCAATACCCCTTAAAGGAACAGGACACAATTTTTTTAGCAGGGGTATTTTATTTACTTTACAGAAATTTACATCCAAGTAAGAAAGAGAGGCTCCTGAGTCAATAATCCCTTGGACGTTCACTCGTGATTGGTCCCACTGTAAAACAAGAGGTATATTGCAATAATAGCTGCATTTTAGTACAGTTTTAATAGAGGAAGAGGGTGTTTTTTGCTTACCCTTTTTCTGGCGGGTGAGAATAGGACAGTCTTTTACCCCATGTTCATCTGAGTCACAGTACATGCATAAGTTCTGGGACCTACGTCTTAACTTCTCCTGAGTACTTAGGGGTCCACGTAGAAAAGCAATATCCATAGGTTCTGGTTGGGATTTAGAGTGTGTATTGGGTGTAGTTGGAGTGGTTTTTGACCTAAATTGTGGGTCATGGGTAGATTTTTCTTGGTGTCTTTCCCTTAGCCTCCTATCAATGCAAATACTGAGGTCAATAAGCTGTTCTAGGGTTGGTGGTATTTGGGTGCATGACAACTCGTCCTTAATGGCCTCTGACAGTCCTAGCCTAAATTGATTTCGGAGGGATAAGTTGTTCCACTGGGTGTCAGGGGCCCACCTCTTGAATTCAGCTATATATTCTTCAACCTCTCTTTTTCTCTGCTTTAGGGACCTCATAGCATTTTCAGCGGATTGTTGTTTGAAGGGGTCCTCATATATTTGTGCTAAAGCAGAGAAAAAGGAGTCTAGAGAGTTGAGAATGTCATCGTTATGTTCAAGAAAAGTATTTGCCCAGGCCCTGGGCTCTGCTCTTAGATAGGAAATTGTAGTCAATACTTTTACCCTGTCGTTGTGGTAAGTAAAAGGCTTAAGGGTAAATAACAAGTAGCAGGAGTTTTTGAATTCCCTAAAAACTTTTCTGTCTCCAGAGAAGGGTTCAGGGGAGCTGATATGGGGTTCTTGTGGAGGGGGTTTCCTATCCACAACTTCCTTAATGTATGTTTTTAGATTGTCATTTTCTAGCTTAAGTGTAGTAAGTCCTTCAGTTAGGAGATCGACTTTGTTAGTAAGTGTTTGTATATGTGAGGCCATTTCAGTTGGGTCCATGTTATTAGGGCTTGGTATTTCTGTCAGGACCACAGGCAATGCCTGAAATAAAACAAAGTTTGGATTGGACCACAGCCACTGAAATAATATTATAATGAGTAGTTGTTGCAGATTAGTGCAAAGGGCAGTTACAGGGACATTACCCCAAAGTAATGTGTAATAGCCCAACATGCACAGTATGCAGTTTGATATGTGAATTGAGGCACACAGGTAGGTAATTGCTGTTGCAGCGTGTGTGGGGAGATTGGAATACAGCAACCTGACAGTGAGCTTGAAGTCAGAGGTTTAGACTATAACACAGTGTTAAGCTGAAATTATGCGCAATATAAAAGTAGTGAGCATGGCCATAAAAATAACATGAAAAACAAAGTAACCCTTGTGGGTTAAATACCTGGTAGGCTGAGGCAAAAGGGATTCGGTAGGGCAGTGATCAGAGGACAGCTCGATGCAGCGGTTGTGCTGTGAGAGGAGAGCTGAGAGGCGCCCTGCTTGGCGTGTGACGTCACAGAGGCGGCAGATCCGTAGCGCTGTGAGAATTACTGACAGGCAATAGAGAGTAGCCGATGCAGGAGTGATTCAGTAGAGCTGAAGAGCTAATCAGGAAACAGCTTAGCTAGTTGCAGACGAACAATACCAAGCAAGGAAGGAAGTGGAATGCTGGTATTTAAGGTGATATTGGGAAATTTGTTAAAGGGGCAGTGTGACAGGCTAATACATGACAGTAGCAAAGTGTCGGGCAACTGGGAGATCAGATGTTCCATTCTTCAGTGCCTCCCTAATTGAGCATCTGTGTTTCGCCATTCTATCTTGGAAAGGGGTGGTCGTTTTCCCCACATAGACCAGAGAACAAGGGCAAATTAGGATATATATTACATATGAGCTGTTACAATTCAGACGGTAACGAATGGTATATCTTTTATTCTTGTGTGGATGTTGAAAAGAATCTCCAACTTGCATGGAATTACAGTTAACACAATCACCGCATTTGTAGCAACCACTTTTTTGAGATTTTAACCACTTATCACCTTGATGGGTACTTTTGGGATCATTTTTTACCAATAGGTCCCTGATACTCCTCGCCTGTCTGTAAACCACTCTTGGAGTGTTAGTTTTCCAGGATGCCAGGCTCTTGTCAGTCTCAAGTAAGTCCCATCTATTGTGAATGGAATCCCTTATGGCCTCATGTGATGGAGAGAATGTGGTGATGAAGTTTAACTTCTCTTCAGTCGTATTTTTTCTTTCTTTATGTTTTAGAAGCGAATCTTGGTTACACCTGTGGAGTTTCTGTCTCGTCATATTAATATCCTTAATGTCATATAGCCTTTCCTCCAATTTCTGACACATAGCATCCAATTGTTCACTGCAGATTTCTGGTTCGGAATTATTCCTGATTACTCGCGTGAGTTGGGAGGAGATAATGCCTAACTTTTGGTGTCGTGGGTAATAGCTAGATGCCAGCAGCAGCGAGTTTCTGTCAGTGCTCTTAGTGTATAAAGAGGTACGAAATCTAATGTGTTGTTCAGTTCTGACTTTAAAAATATTTAAATCCAAAAAGTGTATTTGTTTGTGATCACATTCCATTTTGAACCTAATAGGGCCTTTGATCTGATTCAGGTGTTCTACCCATAGTATCAAATCCTGTTTGCTGCCACGCCAAATCAAAAACAAGTCATCTATGTATCTAGTGTACATCAGGATGTTGGGATGTGTATAGGGTTGCATAATATGATGCTCATACCAGAGCATAAAGATATTGGCATAGACAGGGGCCATGTTTGAGCCCATGGCTGTCCCTGCTATCTGCAAATAAAAATTAGATTCAAAAGAGAAATAATTTTTAGTTAAGCAATGTTCCATAAGTTCCAAAAGGAACTCTAATGGAGGACCCCTATAGTCTGGGTTCCCCGTGGCCATGGATCTAACAGCCTCCAAGCCATCCAAGTGGGGGATGACAGTATAGAGGCTGTCAACATCCATGGTCACGAGGATATCCCCATCAGTCAATAAATTAAAAGTTTGTAGTTTACATATCATCGCAGATGAATCTTGTAAATATGATCTCGAATTAGTAACTAGGGGTTGAAGGTGATGGTCGATGTACTTCGCTAATCCTGAGCATATAAAGTCCCTGGCGGACACAATAGGTCGCCCAGGTGGGTGTGTCAGTGACATGTATTTTGGGTAATAGGTATAGTATTGGTGTTTTTGGAAAGTCTATGGATAGAAAGTCACTTTCTTGTGTGGTAAGATATCCCAAATGGAGTCCAAAATCAATGGAATTATCAACAAGTTTTTTATACGACAATGTGGGGTTAAAAGATAATCTTTTATAAGTTGAAGCATCGGAAAGTTGGCGGAGTTCCTCGAGCTTATAGTCATCGTAGTTTTGAATCATGATGGTACCCCCCTTATCAGCAGGGTGTATGGTGATTGTCGGGTCATGCATCAATGTGTCAAGGGCCACCTGTTCTGTTTTAGTTATATTTGAATAAACTGGTTTAGATTTCTTTTTTAAGTCAGTTCTAATCATCCTTGTAAAACTGCGTATGGAGGGATTTAAAGTAGGTGGGTCAAAAGTTGATGGTTTCTTAAAGCTGCAGTTTTATTTTGATCCTTAAAAAACTCTCTGATATTTAACTGTCTTTGAAAACGGTAAATGTCAACCTCAGTCTGGAAATTATCCGGCTTAGGTGTGGGTATAAAAGACAAACCCTTGTTCAATACTTTGTTTTCATCAAAGGATAAGGGTCTAATGCTCAAATTATACACTATGTCAGTTTTTTGTGAGTGATTTTTCTTCTTGTACCCCCCTTGTCTGATATGCCTCCTTCCAAGTTTTTTGACTGACTAGTAGTAAATGAGTTTTTATTTGCTGATCTAGTGGTAGCCGTACACCTTGGGGTTGTGTGGTCCCTATCTTAGTTTTACCAGAATTAGAATCACTGTCTGAGCTTTCGCAACTACTGATGGGCGAGGAGTATCAGGGACCTATTGGTAAATTCCATGCAAGTTGGAGATTCTTTTCAACATCCACACAAGAATAAAAGATATACCATTCGTTACCGTCTGAATTGTAACAGTTCATATGTCATATATATCCTAATTTGCCCTTGTTCTCTGGTCTATGTGGGGAAAATGACCACCCCTTTCAAAGATAGAATGACGAATCACAGATGCTCAATTAGGGAGGCACTGAAGAATGGAACATCTGATCTCCCAGTTGCCCGACACTTGCCCGACACTTTGCTACACAGAAACATAGCATCTCCAGTCTACGCTGCATGATTATTGATCATCTACCTATTCCAAAAAGGGGGGAGACCGCAACAATATGTTACTTAGACTAGAGTCCAGATGGATCTACATTTTAGACACAGTCTCTCCTAAAGGATTAAACATTAAACTGGACTTTGGGCCGTTCATTGGATAAAATTGATCCACTAATGTATGAATACAAATGCATTAAATGTTTCCATCACTGGATTACAAAATGGACACTTTTTGAATTTGCTCATTGTTCCAGCTTCTACTATGTTTTTAACTTTCTTCATTTTTTTCATTTTTTCATCTCTACATTTTTTCTCTTCCTTCGCTACTTGGCTAATGTGCTATTAGATGTCATTTATTCAACATCACCACCCCCACATGTTGCTGGATTGTGTGCTCTATCAAGCATTTTCTGCTAATCTTGCATGGGAGCTTCATATTAACCAATGGGGATTTACCCGCTACAAGTGGGGCATTCGTGTTGTCTGATTTGAATAAATCGAATGTGTATTACACCCCATCGATATTTCCTGATATTCCTGCATTAGCTGTCGCTTTATGAATAAATGTGAGGGTGTACCCGCGATAGGTGGGAAATTTGATCTCCTCACTACAACTTTTGAATGTGTATTACATCCCAGTACAATGTTTAGTACATCATGCGCCAAGGTGAACATGCAGCTTCTACGTTGATTGACAAAGGTGACCCCTCACCAACCTGTGTGAAACATACGGCATCGTTGTGCCAGAAGCAGTTCATAAGTCACAGGCTTATATCCCTTTGTTTGGGAAAGTTTCGCTCACAGCAGAGACAAGTGGGCGTGTAGGATGACACCTGAAAACATTGCAAGATCATTGGACACTACTCCGGTGCAGATCACTCCCACATATGCAAATTAGCCATGCAGTTGCTCAACTAACAGCACAATGAAGTATAAAGCTTGTGGGTGGGAACGGAACCAGCTGATCAGATTTGCAAGTGATTATCCACAGCTGAACACAGCCTCAATGTCAGCTATGACTTGTATAAATATAACACATTCAGCCAGTAGTTTTATGCTCTCATGGGGAACACCACATAGCTGGTGTGACCGCTTTGGATTTACCTTTTTGGACATTTGAAAAAGATGCCAGTTAGGCATCGAAACGTCATGTTTTTCCCTAGATTTAAACTTTTTGTATTATTAAAAGCTAAATTTTACTTACAAATGACCAGTGAGTGCTGCCTTTTTGCATAGTATATATATATATATATATATTGTACCAAAATACCATTAGATATGTATAGAAATATGGATTTATGAATAAATAGAACATATTCTGCTATGTAAACAACATTGGAATGTAAAATTTTCATATTTGCATGTCGGGTTAGTGCATTTGAGAATATGCGATTGGGTTTGAGCGCAAGTAGGGTGTTTTCAACTTCTTTTGCTCTGTTGACTAATATGGGGGAATATGTTATTGCACAAGTGATATTATAAGTTTGGCCTTTTACGCTCTTTGGGTAAACAGTTTACTTTAAATTTGTCATACGAGCGCAACCTGACGCACGCAAAAAGCTTACTTCTAGAGGAGTTGACACAGCGGCGTTAAATAACACTTCACTTGTAATCTGGCCCATTGTAAATAATCATTACTAGCTCATTACACAAAACTGGTGCTAATGGGGAGTAGGATATTTTTTAAAGCGTATAATATTTCTAGCAGTGGGACCAGCAATTGCCAGCTTAGCTATTAATGATATTGAAATCCTTGTTATCTTGCTCACTGTTGGGGTATTCTCACTAAAATTTAGAAATCTATTTCACACAAGTCTAATTATAAGAATAAAATATATCCACAAGGTAAAAAATGTGCAAATTATTAAGTTATACACTCTAGTAAGCTCCATTTATACTGAAATCATGAGAAATGTACAATGCTGTCAGCAAAAACAGCCACACAACAGTTTTTCTCCTAAGATCAACCACATTCACTTAAGTAGTATTTTTTATAAAAATGTTTCATTATGAATTGTGGTCAATTATGGTTACAATAGAAAACCTAACATTCCTATATTCTAAGTATGAGTAGATATTTACAGGTAAAATCTTCCTTTAACAGAATCTTAACCTTAGTTACAAATGTTGAGCTTTATTCGATTACATGTGAGAAATATAATTTTCCCCCTAAAGAAAATACCCAGTGAAGTATCTGGGGATTTCTGCTTTCCTTTATAATAAAATATTATAAATGATCAGGTTAGAAATGCGTAATTTTGCTGCAAAATTTGACATTTTATACTTGATTTTATTTGTCTGTTACATCATTTTTAAAATTTCTTTTCAGTTTATTAATATATTATGATTAAAGGGACAGCAAATGCACAATTTAATTCTTATATAGGGCTCCATTTATTAAGCTGAGACTGCAGCTTTGGAGTCCCAGCTTAAGACCTCTGCTAGTTAACCTGTTCACCATCTGAAGTGTGGTGTATTTCAAGCATCCGGATCCGACTGGGATGATTGACAGCACCTGCTCGCACGTGGCCTTGGGCAACATTGCACAAGCAACAGCTTGTGTAATGTTAAATGAGGCAGTGGATTTTGCCTGCTCACCGCGAGGCTGGGCAGACAAGGTTCATGATTGCGAACATTGTCCACCCGGCACTTAACCCCTTAGCGATGGTCTATAAGCTGGGCCTCTCTCTGCCGCAATCTCGCTAAACGTAGCGAGATCTCGGTATTTCTGCATGCCCCACTTTGTGTCCCTCTTTGCATCTGTGTGTCAGGGTTTTTTCCCTGTTGTGTTTGCCATGTGCTGCTGGCAGCCATTTTACTCACCTCTCTTCCTAACTATGGTGCATTGTGGGGGATGCTACTCATTTCCTGCACTTCCTTTTATGGCCAGACTGGTGTGCATCATCCATATGAGACAGGATGCAGTCTCAGAATTGTGATGTCATCACTTATTATTTAAAGGGCCTCTGTTCAGTATGCTTTGCCTTTGCGTTGTCTCAGACCTGTTTGTGAGAGTTCCCGTGTATTACCTGGCTGCCTGACGTCCTTCCTGGTTCCTGATCCCTGGCTTGTTCCTGACTCTGCTGTTTTTCCTTGTTCCTGATTCCGGCTCGTCTGACTATTCGCTTTGGCTCCTGACTCAGCTTGTCTGACTACCAGCTCTGGTTTTGACTCCTGGCTTGTTATTTGACTTGTGGACTTGTTTATTATTTTTTGCTATTAATAAAGGTGTGATTATTTTTGCACTTGTCGTCTCAGTCTGATTCCTGTCACCCTGACACTGTGTTGGCGATCATTGATGGTGTGGGAGGGTTATGAGGGAGGCGGATGGGCGGCCCATCGCTGGAGGGAGGCAGGATCGGGTGGGACTGCTGCACTGCAGAATAAAAAAATGCTGAAAACTGCAGGGAGGGGGGATCCTAGAGTGGATGGGGGGATCAGAGGGTAGGGAAAGGTTCTTGGAGGAGGAGGTGGGTAAATGAGGGAGGGGGAGGAAATTGGGCAGCTACACTACAAAAAAAAAGTTTTGTGTTTTCTTTTTTAATTAAAGTAAATTAAAAATGATAGAAAACTAGGTACTGGCAGCTGTCTACCAGTACCTAAGATGGCAGGAATTAGTTAGAACAGGGAGGGTTAGAAAGCTTTTTGGGAGGGATCAGGGAGGTGGGAAGGTAAGGGGGTAACCCTACACTAAGGAAAATAATAACAATAATAATTTAAAAAAAGGTGTAAAACTGCATACTGGCAGACTGTCTGCCAGTACTTAAAGGGACACTAAACCCAAATTTTTTATTTCATGATTCAGATAGAGCATGCAATTTTAAGCAACTTTCTAATTTACTCCTATTATCAATTTTTCTTCATTCTCTTGGTATCTTTATTTAAAAAGCAAGAATGTGTTGCATAGGAGCCGGCAAATTTTTGGTTGAGAACCTGGGTTATGCTTGCTTATTGGTGGGTAAATGTAAGCCTCCAATAAGCAAGCACTATCCATGGTGCTCAACCTAAAATGATAATAGGAGTAAATTGGAAAATTGATTAAAATTTCATGCTCTATCTGAACCATGAAAGAAAAAAACTGAGTTTAGTGTCCCTTTAAGATGGCGGTGGCAATTAGGAGATGGGGAAGGGAGCTGTTTGAGAGGGATCGGGGGGGAAGTGTCATGTGGGAGTGTAATCTCTACACTAAAGCTAAAATTAACTTTACAAGCAACCTGATTAACTCCTTCACTCCTGGGAATAATAAAAGTGTGGTGCACAGCTGCAATTAGCAGCCTTCTAATTACTAAAAAGCAATGGCAAAGCCATATATGTGTGCTATTTCTGAACAAAGGGGATCGTAGAGAAGCTTTTACAACCATTTGTGCCATGATTGCACAAGCTGTTTCTAAATAATTTCAGAGAGAAACCTAAAGTTTGTGAAAACAAAATGTATGCTTACCTGATAAATTTCTGTCTTTCCGGGAGCCCACAACGTCATTCCAATTACTAGTGGGATATTCCAATCCTGGCCAGCAGGAGGAAGCAAAGAGCACCCTAGCAAAGCTGTTAAGTGTAACTTCCCTTACCCATAACCCCCAGTCATTCGGCCTGAAGGAAAATGGAAAAAGAATAAACACAAGGGTGTAAAGGTGCCTGAGGTTTAATAAAAAAAACTGCCAAATTATAATTAAAAAGAGGGCGAGGTCATAAAGAAATCTATCAGGTAAGCATAATTTTTTTTCCTATGGCATGGAGAGTCCACACCGTCATTCCAATTACTAGTGGGAATCAATACCCAAGCTAGAGGACAAGGAATGAACAGGGAGGGAAAACAAGGCAAGAGGACCTAAACAGAAGGCACCACCACTTGAAGAACCATTCTCCCAAAAAAGGCCTCAGCTGAGGCATAAGTATCAATTTTGTAGAATTTGGAAAAAGTATGCAGAGAGGAACATGTTGCCGCCTTACAAATCTGTTCCACAGAAGCTTCATTTTTGAAAGCCCAAGAAGAGGAGACAGCCCTAGTGGAATGAGCCGTAATTCTCTCAGGAGGCTGCTTTCCAGCAGTCTCATAAGCAAAACGAATCATACTTCTTAACCAGAGGGAAAGAAAAGTAGAAGTGGCCTTCTGACCCTTACGCTTTCCAGAGAAAACAACAAACAGGGCAGAAGATTGCCGAAAATCTTTAGTAGCTTGTAGCTAAAAATTTTAGAGCAAAAACAACATCCAAGTTATACAAAATACGTTCCTTATGAGAAGTAGGATTAGGCCAAAAAGAAGGAACAACAATTTCCTGATTAATGTTTTGATCCGACACCACCTTAGGGAGAAAACCCAATTTAGTACAAAGGACCGCCTTATCTGCATGAAAAATAAGGTACGGGGAATCACACTGCAGAGCTGAAAGCTCAGAAACTCTGCAAGCGGAAGAAATAGCAAGGAGAAACAAAACCTTCCAGGATAACAATTTTATATCAACAACATGCATCGGCTCAAACGGAGCCTGCTGCAAAACTTTAAGAATTAGGTTAAAGCTCCAAGGAGGAGCAACAGGTTTAAACACAGGCCTGATTCTGACCAAGGTCTGAACAAAAGCTTGAACCTCTGGTAAATCTGCCAGACATTTGTGCTAAAGGATAGTCAGTGCAGAAATCTGACCTTTCAGAGTACTGACTGACAAACCTTTCTCCAGGCAATCCTGAAGAAAAAGATACAATTCGGGGAATCCTCACCCAACTCCAGGAAAACCTTTAGCTTCATACCAAAAAAGGTATTTACGCCATATATTATGGTAAATCCTATGAGTAACAGTTTTACGAGCCTGAAGCATAGTATCAATGACCGCTTCCGAAAAACCATGTCTAGACAGGACTAGACATTCAATTTTCAAGCAGTCAGCTTCAGAGAACCTAGATTTGGATGGAGGAATTGACCCTGAATTAGAAGGTCTTTCCTCAGAGGTAACCTCGAAGGTGGAAGAGATGACATCTTCACCAGATCCGCAAACCAGATTCTGCGAGGCCAGGCAGGAGCTATTAGAATCAAAGAGGCTCTCTCCTGCTTGATACGAGCAATGACTCGTGGAAGGAGAGCAAATGGAGGAAACAGGTATGCTAGCCTGAAATCCCAAGAAACCGCCAGAGCATCTATCAGGGCCTGAGGATCTCTTGACCTTGAACGTACTTTGAAAGCTTGGCGTTTTAACGATACGCCGTCAGATCAAACTCTGGACCCCCCCCCCACCTGAGGGTTATCCTGGAGAACTCTCCCTGGGATGAAAAGTCTGTCTGCTCAGAAAATCTGCCACCCAATTGTCCACTCCTGGAATGTGGATGGTAGGTAGGAGACAGTCGTGAGCTTCCGCCCACTGCAGAATGCGAGTCGCCTCCTTAATGGCCAAGGAACTCTGAATTCCTCCCTGGTGCTTGATGTAAGCCACTGAGGGGATGTTGTCTGACTAGAATCTTATAAACCGGACTATAATCTGATAATTGAGGCCACACTGTCAAGGCATGGAAGATTGCTTGCAACTCCAAGATGTTTATGGGAAGACTCTTCCCGAGACCACAGGCCCTGAGCTTTCAGAGAACCCCAAACAGCTGGTCTCAGAAGGCAAGTGCCCCGAGATAGATGTTCCTGTGAAATCCACCACAAGAGTCTCTTGTTAGCGGGTCCAGATTTATCTGAATGGTCTCTGTTCCATTGACTGAGCATGTAAAGTTGCAGCGGACGCAGATAGAACCTAGCAAAAGGAATGATGTCCATGGAAGCCACCATCAGACCAATCACCTCCATGCATTGAGCCACTCCAGGCAGACTGGAGAGAAAGACAAGAAGCAAGAAGCCTGGATTTTCTGATGTCCGTCAGGAAAATCTTCATGGACAGGAAGCACATTCTTCTAGTTGGAACTAGAGAACTTTTTTCCAGATTCACTTTCCACCCATGGGAACGTAGAAAAGACAACAAAATCTCTGTATGAGATTTTGCTAGTTGAAAAAATGACGCCTGAACCAAGATATCGTCTAGATAAGGCGCCCTTGGATCTAATCACTGCCAATAGGGCTCCAAGAACCTTTGTGAATATTCTGGGAGCTGTGGCAAGACCAAACGGAAGGGCAATAAACTGAAAATGCTTGTCCAGAAAGGCAAACTCTAGAAACTGGTAATGATCCCTGTGAATGGGAACGTGTAAATACGCGTCCTTCAGGTCTATGGTCGTCATTAACTGACCTTCCTGAACCAATGGAAGAATGGAACAAATAGTTTCCATCTTGAAGGACAGAACCTTGAGGAATTTTTGAAACACTTTAGATCTAGGATGGGACAGAAAGTTCCCTCCTTTTTGTGAACCACAAAAAAATTTGAATAGAATCCTAGACCTTGTTCCTCTAGATGGACAGGTACAATTATTCCCAGGGAGGATAGGTCCTTTATCCAATTTAAGAAGGCCTCCCTCTTTACCTAGTTTGAGGATAGTCTTGACAGGAGAAATCTGCCCCTTGGAGGACAATTCTTAAATCCTATTTTGTAACACTGGGATACTATGTCCACAGCCCATGGATCTGGGACATTGCATATCCAAGACTGACGAAAAAGCCTGAACCCTACCTGATCCAAAATCGTATAGGGGCAGACCCTTCATGCTGATTTAGAATCAGCAGAAGGCTTCTTGTTTTGCTTTCCCTTATTCCAAGGCTGGCTGAATTTCCAAGTGGACCTGGATTGGTCTGGTTTGGAAGAAGAGGAGGAGAACTTCTGTCCCTTAAAGTTGCGAAAGGAACGAAAATTAGAAATCTGTCAACCCTTAGGTCTATTCTTGTCCTGAGGTAGGAAAGATTCCTTTCCACCCATACTCTCTGAAATGATTTCTGCCAGACTAGGACCAAATAGAGTTTTACCTTTATAAGGTAAATCCAAAAGCGTGGCCTTTGAAGATACATCAGCCGACCAAGATTTTAACCACAAAGCCCTGCGAGCTAGAACAGTGAAGCTAGACATCTTAGCTCCCAGTCTAATTACCTGCATGTTGGCATCGCAGATAAAGGTATTGGCCAGTTTAAGAGCTTTGATCCTATCTTGGATCTCCTCTACTGCAGTCTCTTCTGATATCAGATCAGACAGGGTATTGTACCAATAAAATGCCCAAGGTAGCTAGAACCTCTTTCAGAAGCAACTGGAGATGTTCAAGCTTAAATCGAAAATTAACTTCTTCAGATTCAGAAGATTTGTCCCCCATAGTGTCAGAGTTTGAGATCTCACTTTCAGAAGCTACTAAAGTCTTCTCCTCATCAGACATCTAAGAAAGGTTGACCAGCGCAGATTTAGATGGGTTAGAAACCTTACTAGCAGACAAATGTTTAGATTTCCTCTTACGCTTACCCGAATTAGGGAAAGCAGACAAAGCTGCAGAAACTGCAGAAGTTATCTGTGCGGCAGAATCCCCTGGTAAATAAACACCCCCAGGAGGATGAGAAGAAACAGAAGGCACAGAATGAGAAACAATTAAAGCTTGGGACGTTTGAGGAGAAAGCTGAGGCATGTCACGCACAGCAGTACCCTGAGAGACACTTGGCTCAGAAGGGAGTAACTTGTCTTTGAACTTTAAAGTCTTAGCTAAGCATGAGGAACAAAATTGCATAGGTAAAACAATTTGAGCCTCTACACATCATAAACATTTATCCATAGAGATGGACTGATCCTGTTCTGAGTCCATAGCTACCGTAATTAGTTCCCACTAAATCATATTGAAATGAGAAAAAAAAATATATGAGCAAAATTCTTATTCATTTGAGCCCAAAAATCCATCAATATGAGACCTTAAACATGGAGGCTAACACAATTGAAGTAACTAGTCTTTGTGTAAACATTTTTTAAAGTGCAACCTCAGGCAAAAGCGTCTGCCTGTGGCTCCTACTGTAACCGGAGTAGGAACCCACTGGTAAGAGGAGCGATAGTCGTCAGCAGAGATCCTATCCTCCAACAGAAAGAGTCGATCAGCAAAAAACAGTAAAGTCTGTACTTCTAAACTCACGCCGCTGCGCTACGACACAGCGGAAATCACGTGAGCGGCCAAAAAAGAACCGTGCCACAGATAAAAAGTGTGCGATAGTGAACAACGGCCTAATAAAGTACCCTTCATTTCATGATGTTGAACGTTAAGATAAAGCGAAATTTGGACAAATATAAAAAACAAACAAAAAAAATGACAATTAAATTAAGGGGAAAAGCAAGTAAGCTACATTAACCCTTAAGTCTCTCTTCTCATTTATAAAGTGCCTGTAGTCTGCCTTTAAACATATTGACCCTGTTGCCAATAAAGTTGCCCCTGAAAGTACCCTTAACCATAGAAGGATAAACTGAGTCCCAAATATATCCACTTGAGGGTTAACCTCAAAAGTGCTGTTTTTCAGTACCTAGAAGGCAAAAGCACTTACCTGTGGATCCAGTTGCAGGGCAGATAACAGTTACTCAGGTGTGACCGGTACTCCACTCCCTGTCAGTGAACTGTAGTAAAAGAAAGAACAGAGTAACCAACCCTGGCTTTCTGCAAAGGGGTAGCAAAAGTGTTAGAAGTAAAGCAAAGCCCACCTCGCTGCCTTCAAACTGCTAAAAGCCACCACTACTCTTATTAAAGGGATTGACGTGGACACAGCTTGACCCCAATCCTTGCTTGCAGGGAGAAGTACCCATAAAAGGATTAAATATCTTCAGACACCGTCTTCGCACATCCTCCATTGACAGAGGCAAAGAGAATGACTGGGGATTATGAGTAAGGGAAGTTACACTTAACAGCTTTGCTGGGGTTCTCTTTGCCTCCTCCTGCTGGCCAGGAGTTGAATATCCCACTAGTAATTGGAATGATGTTGTGGACTCTCCATGCCATAGGAAAGAAAAAGTTAACTTTTTTTTAATTTGATCGCATTTGGCGGTGAAATGGTGGCATAAAACATATCAAAATGGACCTAGATAAATACCTCAGGTTGTCTACTAAAGAAAAATATAGGTAAATAAAATAAAAAAAAAGGCTTTATTTCTGTTTTAATGTAGTGATAGCAAAAATGCTAAAAATGCTCTGGTCATTTGGGGAAGTTTTAATCTGAAATGCCCGGTATTTAAAGGGCTAAAGGGACAGTCTAATCAAAATTAAACTTTCATGATTCAGATAGGATATGCAATTTTAAACAACTTTCCAATTTACTTTATCATCAAGTTTGCTTTGTTCTCTTTGTTGAAAGCTCATATGCTAATTTCTAAGCCCTTGAACGTCGATTTCTATCTCAGTGCATTTTGGCAATTTTTCTACAACTAGCTAGTTCATGTGTGCCATATAGATAACATTGTGCTCACTTCTGTAGAGTTATTTATGAGTCAGCTTGGCTAAGATGCAAGTCTGTCAAAAGAACTGGTGTAAGGGGGCAGTGTGCAGAGGCTTATATACAGTGCTGGTTATGCAAAAGTGGGGAATGGGTAATAAAGGGATTATCTATCTTTTTAAACAATAACAATTCTGGAGTAGACTGTCCCTTTAATAAAAAGGCCATAATGTTCAATTATAATTAGTAAAAAATCTCAAAGAGGCTGCAGTGCATTCTGTAGTATTCAGAACTCTGACCCAGCAACATTATTCTCAGTGATTTATTGATCAGTGTATGAGCTCATTTATATATGTATGCAATTGGCCACAACAAAGAAAATAAGAAAAGCCATACTCAATAGCCTTCCAAGGGGAATTTCCTAGGATGGCAATACAATGCAGATTTTACCAACAATGTGACAGCTGTAAATGCTTTTAAAGTAACATATTATTTGCAGACCATTTACAGTGCATCACTTACTTATATTTAATATGGTTATATAACAATTACTTTAATGCCCTTTAAAAAATCTTATCTATGAGTGTGTGTATTATAATCTCCAATCTGTGATGTGTGCGCATCCCTGGCTCACTGGTGCGGTTCATCCAAGGGGCAGGCAAAAAATATCAATCTAGGATTAAAATAAACACATTCGGGGGTAAAAAAAATATGTAATACTAATATGTTGGAAAATAATGTAAAACCAAACATTTTAAATGTTATGCTGCAGTCTGATAACTACACTTGTGAATAACTTAAGTCTCTATTTTAAAGCTTTTCAAGAGACGTAAATTTTGTATGAACATGTTAGGGCTTCATATTCTGATTAAATATAAAAATAATCATCTCAAAGGTTGCACATACTGTTCATACTAATTATCTGCACAGTCTTGCATATTGTTTTATTCTGTACATAGTTCATGCTGTGACATATTCAAGGGGTATTATAATGATTATACACTTAGCTCCAAAAAATTAAGATATATTAAATAAGCCGCCTCATGGAATGAGGCTTCAGAATATATTTTACAAAATTGTAATTGCCATTTTTTTGTTTAGATTTAGAGGGGCAATATACAGTAATAATAAAATATCTATGTTATTGGAGTTTAAAGGAACATTGTAGTCAACTTTTTTTTTATTGAAAAGAGGACATTACAAAATATATTTTAGTTTTTTGAAAAATAAATCGTTTTTTTTTTTTGTCATACTTGCAGAGCCGTGTCCCTCTCCACATGGTTTTGATTAATTGAACAAATTATCTTATTCAATAACCTGAAACCCAATTCTGGCCTGTTTCATATATTGGCTATATGCATGCTGTTTTTTTTTCCAACCAAGATTTCATAGAATCTCAGTTCAGAGGATAAAGTGATGGTAAATTTCAGACTTTTAAAATGTTGCAATAAAAAATATAGTAGTGAACAAGCAAAACCGCATAATGTTTTTTAAAAGTGTATGTGTATATATATATATATATATATATATATATATATATAGATAGATATTTTATAATAAATTATTTATAATCCTATTTGATATCTTCTGTTCCTCCACCACCCCTTAATTTCCTCTTTTGGCAGGGCTGTAACATAAAAAAACAGTCCCACCACCCTCTACAAAGGCTTCCTAAAGGCTGGACATCAAGAGTGTCATATGACACACACACTGATTGGATATTCATTGGAACTGTCAAAAAAAAAAAAAGTTTGTCGCAGTGGGTTAGCATAACATTGTAATAGAAGCATTACTATATGCACGGATTTAATACTTTTCACAGATATATAAAAAAAAAAAAAGTACACATATTCTTTTTTTAATGGCAAAGATTACATAAATGGCATTTGATTAGCTAAAGTTTACCATCACTTTAAGAAAAGCATTTGTTTACTGGTTTACCAAAAAGTTAAAAACATAGATCAAATCACACGTTTAAAGGGACATTAAACTGCTGGGTACAACTACAATAGCATAGTGACTACTCATCATGTTATTGTTTTATCTCATGTGCCTGCAACTCTCTTTAAAGCCATTCTCCAAACCCCTATAAAGGTGCCAGTTTGTGAAGTTCCGTATCTTCCCGTTCGGTATACTTGCACTTTGTGACAGAAATGGTACGCATTCACAGATCAGGAACATTGTTGTCTTTTCAAGAAGCCGTTTCATGCACAATACAGAGGACTTTCGTATATGTATGTGACTTTAAAACGGTGTAAACAAACTATAAAAATGTAAAGCTCTTGTAAGCTAAACTTAAATGCATGATATAGATATCAAAAAGCCAGAATAGCTTAGTTTTAACTTGGTGGTGCCAATTAATAAAAATAAACTAATACTTTACTCGTATTTCATAAATATTTTTACAACTAAAGTAATTTTAAAAAACACTCCTTCCTATTATTCTTGTGCTAAACTTTGTCTTGTATACATATTTAATGTCCCTTTAAATATGAACTTCTCACATGGCCTATTTTTGTTATAAACGGTATCTGGCTGGTAATCTGTGCTCATGATTTTATAAACCCAGGAAAAATGAGTTTATTATATGTCTAAAAAAATCTAAATATCTGCCTGGTTTTCACTTACAAATAAAATAAATAGAAGCTGCCAAAGTACAATATTTAAATTTACTTTTAAATAATTTCAAAGATTAAAATATAACAAAACACAAAGCAGAATATTTTGCTATAAACTATTCACAGCAAAACTAAGAAAAAAATATTTTGTTTTTAGTAGAGTAAGTTGCATTTTCACTTTTTGCCCCAAAAATGTTCTTTTCTTTTCTGTGCACGTTCCAGAACCTGTGAAGCCAGAGAGCTTGACGCAGCAGATCTAGCAGAAATCTGGGACAGTCTGTCATCTGCAAAGATAAAAATGGCACAGAACATTACACTTTCAAGTACAAATATGACTAATAATTTAGGTTTATAATAGGAAATGACAGTGCTTTAATAATGTCAGGTTACAACCGTGTCTATACTTATTTGATACAGACCTATAGGTGGGAGGCTATAAACTCAAATGATAAAGGTCAATTTGCGAAAGTATTTGATCGGTGGCTACTTAAAGGGACATTGCAGCTGTGACAGAAAGATTTTGCACATAAAAAATATATATATATATATTTATTGATCTTTATTAAGGAAATGTATAGATGTAGAATACAAATATCAATATGAGTAATAATGAAGAGAGTAAGAAAACTTTGACAATATGATGATGAACAGTAATATAGTCCTACGTAAATGTCCCTGGAAAAAGAAATAAGAGAATATATGTATGACCTATGAGCCTCACATTTTACATATTAGGATTACAATGAATAAGAACAAATACTTAAGTAATTAAAAGATTAAGTTTTAGTAAAACATATGTAGAATATTGGCAATAATGTTAAATATGGGAAACGAAAAAAAAAAAAAAAAAAAAAAAGGGAAAGGGAATTCTCCCCTCTCTATTTTGCACTTTTATTAGCAACAAATGCCTGTAGTAAAAGCTATTACTGTTCAATTTAGAGCTTCTTTTGTGCATGGACACAGGGAACATATTTAGATATGCTTAGTGCAACCAGATTATATTTAAAACTAAAAGCCACTCATGTGCATTTCAATCTTGGCTACAATGTCCCTTTAATATTTTTTTTTTTTAACTATGACTCTATTTTGACAATGTAGTCTTCACAAAATTGTTTTATTTGTATGTTTGTGCACACATACTTCAGTGCCAAATCACCAGCTATTAAATTCTATGAATTTAATTTGTATAGTCAGAGTTACAAATCTCAATTGTAAACATTCATCCAAATCACATTTGTAAATGTAAAATAAGTTAAACTGTAGAAAATATATGCAAAGGACAATGAAGAGATGAAAAGAAATCTTGACATGCTATTTGCAAAAAGCATGCAGTAAAAAATGTAGGTGGCAAAAAAATTACAGTGAAAATGGCCTAGATTCAGTTATACCGGTTAGTGAAACTAATATCTTGCAGAAACAAAACTTGCCACAACATGTCAACTTAAAAATTGATTTGTACCCGCCCTCCTCTCGATGAAAAGAACAAGTTTCACTGTGAAGGATACTGACATAACAAAAATTCCTTCAAAACATTTCACAAGAAACAAATTAAAAAAAAAAGTGTAATAATATTAGTAACAATAATCATCTAATATCATATAAGACAAGTAAATATATACCTTCAATATTGTCATCCAAAAATGAAGTTTTCAAATAGTTTTGACTGCCAAAGTTTCCTAGAGATAAGAAAAAACGGTATCAGATAATCAGATTACTGCTTCATGTTACAGATATATATACGTTAAACAAGTAATTCACACATGAAAAACATGTCTTGACTCTTAACCCCATTAACAAACCTTTGAAACTAAGAAGCTCCGTCTACCAACATTTTACATAAGGCTACTAATAAATCCTCTGTCAATGCTTATCATCTATTATAGCCAACTTTTTGTGTTTGAAGAACAATGCTTTAATATCTACTGCAGGGCTTGACAAATCACATTTCCAATGAGCCATGACTTGTACAATGTTACCTCTAACTGGTAAACCATACAGAATGATATTCGTCAGTGTGCATAAAGCTCACATCTTTGCCTTTTTTAGACACCAAAGGTGTTATATTCTGTTTGAAAAATATATTGTACGCTCATTTTACGCAATACATTAGTTGGGTGATCTTTAATTCCTATTAAAAAACATGATTTATGCTAACCTGACAAATTCCATTCTTTCATTGTGGTGAGAGTCCACAATCCTTTACTCATGGGAATTTCTTATCTACCGCTAGGAGGAGGCAAAGATTCCCAAACCCCAAGAGCTCTATTTAAACGCTTCCATCTCACATATACCTCAGTCTAATGAATAGCCAAGTAAGTGAGGTAAAAAAGGATTAGCAGCTATAAAAGGAACAGGGAAAAATATGTGCTCAAAAAACAAATAAACATTAAGAAAAGTGTGGGGGCTTGTGGACTCTCATCACCATGAAATAAGGGAATTTATTGGGTAAATATAAATTATGATTGCTTTCATACAGGTGGTGAGAGTCGACTATCCCTTACTCATGGGAACGAATACCCAAGCTGTGGAAGTCCACGAGTAATAACAAAGGGACAGATATGAAAAACATCTGTTTCACTGAGAAAATAAATCCACAACCCCACAAAAGTTTTTGTTTTAGAATGCACTTAAAAAAACAGATACAAGTCTCAAGCAGAGACAACTGTCTGTAGGACCTTTCTATCAAAGGCTGCTTTAGATGAAGCCTTTCCAAGAACCGGAAAAAAGAACAAATAAACTAGAAGTCTTCCTGAATACCTTAGTGGCATCTAGAAAATATTTCAAAGCCCTGTCAACATTCAAATAATGCAAGGATTTTTCCAAAGCATTCTTAGGATTAGGATATAAAGAAGGAACAATAATCTCTCTGTTAAAGTTGTTAGACGAAAGAATCTTAGTTAAGAAATTAAAAGCCGTCCTTAAAACGGCCTTATCCTGGTGAAAAATCAGATAAGGAGATTCACAAGAAAGAGCAGACAATTCAGAAACTCTTCTTGCAGAAGAAATAGTCAAAAGAAACACCACTTTCCAAAAAACTAGTTTAATGTCCAACTTATGCATAGGGCTAGATTTATCAAAGCTGTGGGGGGGGGGGGGGCGAATTTACCCGTAGGTAATCACCATTGCACACAAGTGCAATTTTACACTTGCGTGCAATCCCGCCCCCTGCCCGCGCACAGCCTATCATGCGCGGGCAGGAGCTGTCAATCTCCTCGGTCAGACTAGACCACGGAGATTGAATTTCGCGAAAGGTTATGGAAGCGGCGGTTGTGCTTGTTCTTGTGAGAACTTGCAGCCGTAGGGCTTTGATAAATCGAGCCCCTCAATAATTAAATAATACAAGCTGATTTGTAAAACCAGATTTGTTGCTCTTGTATATATAAACCCAGAAAACAATATTAGAGTAATTGGGTAAAATAGAATGAGCAAATTACTAAGATATTAGTAATGACTGCTATGTTTGGATTTGCATATTGAATAAACACAAGTTATGCAGTTAAACAATGTTAGATATTCACAGAGAAATTGCTACTGATAATATTTGTATAGCTCCATAATTAATGTATCTGATATGAGAGAAGATACAATACGAAAAGTCTAAGTTTATATGTCCCAGGAGGTAAACATACTTGTGTATTGAAATGCTGCAGGCTGTTAATGAGAAATACACAGAAATGACCAATGCAACACTTGCAAAGCAGGTTCAATAGATTAAGGAGAGTAAATATGTGTGCTTCAAAAGTTATACAAACACAGATTCAGTTGTAAAGTAACAAATGGAGAAATGTCTCTGAAATAACACTTTACCTTGCAGGTGACTCGTTAAACTTAAAATATGATCCTGTGGGGAGAGGAAGTGTGAGAGAGTACCTTCATTAAGATCCCAAGCTTGTTTTGTGTAACAAAGCAGGCAAGGCAGTGTGCAGACTGTGGATCTGGAGGAGGAGCTGAACTTCTGGTAACTTGAGTTCCGTAGAAGCGGTAGTTGAAAGGAGGAAAGCACAGCGCCTTGATTGTAAAAAGAAAGGATGATGATAAATCCTCAGCTGGAATAACAGGAAAGGTTGTCGAGGTCCGTAGGTTAGATGAAACAGCTGCGTGAATGAAAAACAGGCAGACAAGACGAAATGTTTGTTAACACAAGCCAGATGACCTGAGGAGAAAAGTGAGACTCACACAGAACACCTGCGTGAATGAACTTTAATTTTCAGGTAACAAATCCAGTAGGAAGGTTGTATAAATAGCAATAGGAAGTAAATAGGAGGAGATATACCTTAAAGGTATATCACATATCCCCCTCCTCAAGGAATCACCCCATGGGATTTCAAGTGAGGTTTTGAAGGGTACTTGCGATGAAAAGCAGCCAGTAAAAAAGGTGCATGAATGTCTGAGTGATATTGCCAAGAGTTGTCTTCTGGTCCGTACCCTTTCCATTTAATTAAGTACTCCAATCTCTGATGTCTAACTCGAGAGTCAAGTACCTCCTCAACCTCAAACTCCTCTTGGTTATCAATGATGATTGAAGGAGGTGGCGGAGCTTGAGAATGAATATGAGGGTTAAACTTATATGGTTTCAGTAAGGAAACATGGAATGAGGGGTGCATTGTATAGGCTTCAAGCAGATTCAATCTGACTGCATTCGGATTTATAATTTTGTTTATAGAAAAGGGGCCAATGTATTGGTTGGCCAATTTCTGAGTAACTGTAATTTAAGATGTTTGATGGACAACAAAACCAAATCACCTATCTTATAGACAGGACTTGGTCTATGCCGTAGGTCGTAATAATGCTTTTATCGCTCTTTAGCCTCTGTGAGATGTGTCTTGAGAATATCTAGTCTTTGTTTCAGAGTCATGGAAAGTTCAGAAGCAGCTGGAGCGTTAACTGTAGCTTTGGTGATGGATATAGTGGATGGATGGTACCCATAGGTAGCAAAGAAAGGAGTCATCTTAGAGGATGATGAAATAGAGTTATTATAAGAGAACTCTGCCATGGGTAGATAAGATACCCAGTCATCTTGTAGATGTGTTATATAACATCTCAGGTATTGTTCGAGAGTTTGATTTAACCTCTCTGTTAAACCATTTGTTTGTGGGTGATAGGAGGTGGAAAACCTAGTATCTATCTTTAGTATCTTACACAAGGACCTCCAGAAGGCGGAGGTAAATTGTGTACCTCGATCAGTAATTATGGTTGTTGGTAGGCCATGTAAACGTACAATCTAATTAAGGAAAACTTTTGCTGTGGTCATGGCGGTTGGTAGTTTTTTGAGTGGTATGAAATGTGCAAGTTTTGTTAAATGGTCAATAACTACAAGAACTGTATTGTTGTGAAGCAGGTAGTTTGACTATAAAGTCCATTGAGATGGTAGACCATGGTACATCAGGAATTGGTAAAGACGTTAAATAGCCAATGGGTTTTTTGTGATCTAATTTGTTTCTTGCGCATGTATCACAAGATGTGACATATTCATGGATCAGTTGCTCCATTTGAGGCCACCAGAAACATCTTTTAATTAATTATGTAGTCTTTTGAACTCCTGTATAACCTGAGAGAACGTTATCATGAAAATGGGATAAAATTAATTTTCTGAGGGGTTTAGGTATGCAGAGATTCTTTTCATGGTAGATTAACCCAGATGATGTATCTTTGATACAATGTGTAGGAAGGTGAACTTCATTTTTTGAAGCTTCAATTATTTCCTTTTCAAAAGTAGAAAGAGAACCTAAAAACTTTTCAGGTGGGATTATGAGGTTCAATGGGTCTTTTTCAGGTAGAATATCATGGATTCGGTATAAGGCATCAGCTTTAGTATTATGTGATCCGGGTCTGTAGGTGATTCGAAAATCGAATCTATCCATGAACAGAGCCCATCTAACTTGACGAGAAGACAAGGTTTTATTCTTCTTTAGATACTCAAGGTTCTTATGATCAGTGTAAATCAGAAAGGGTTCCGTGGACCCCTCAAAAAGATGCCTCCAATGTTCCAAGGAACACTTGATGGCCAGCAATTCTTTGTCTCCGATGCTGTAGTTACATTCTGCTTGAAGAAGTGTTCTAGAATAGAACGCTACAGGATGTAATTCTGAAGTAAGTTTATCTTGTTGTGAGAGTACAGCTCCTATGCCAGAATTAGATGTGTCTACTTCTAGGATAAATTGAAGGTCATAATTGGGTAATCTTAGTATGGGTGCTGTAGTGAAATTTTGTTTAAGTTGAGTAAATGCTTCTTGAGCATCAGTAGTCCAGGAAAATCTGTGATTTTTGCTAGTAAGTTGTGTCAGAGGTTTAATTATAGACAAGAAGTTTTTAATAAACTTCCTGTAAAAATTAGAAAACCCCAAAAATCTCTGGAGAGATCTAACTGAGGTAGGTTGGGGCCAATTAGTTATTGTAATCTTAACAGGATCCATTTGAATCTTGCTGGGAGAAATTATGTACCCAAGGAACTTGATCTTGTTGACATGGAAGTTAAATTTTTCGACCTTAGCAAAAAGTTTATGTTCTCGTAACCTAGTGAGAACCCAGCGAACATGTTTCTCATGTTCCTGAAGATTTCTGGAATATATTAGAATGTCATCGAGATATACGATAACACAAATGTCAGTTAGATCTCGGAATATCTCATTAATGAAATGTTGGAAAGTAGCCGGGGGGCGTTGCAGAGCCCGAAAGGCATAACATTGTACTGGAATAACTCATACCTCGTTCTAAAGGCCGTCTTCCACTCACCACCTATTTTGATTCGGATAAGGTTATACGCGCCTTTTAGATCTAGCTTTGTGTATATAGTTGCATTTGTTAGACGTTCGAGTAACTTTGGTATTAGATGTAGAGGATAGCGGTTTTTAACAGTAATGACATTGAGAGCTCTGTAATCTATTATTGGCCTTAAAGTCTTGTCTTTGTTTTTAACAAAAAACATAACGGCAGCAGCTGGAGACGTAGAGTGTGTAATAAAACCTTTTCTTAAATTTTCATCTAGGTAAGTACGTAGATGGGTAAGCTCCTTTTGTGATAAAGGGTAGATTTTGCCGTAAGGTATTTGTGAGCCAGGAATGATGTCAATTGGACAATTAAATACCCTGTGAGGTGGTAGACGCTCGGCTTCCTTCATGTCAAATACGTCTAGTAAATCCTGGTATACCTTTGGTACTACAATCTCAAGACTGGATATGGAACAGTGAGGGTAACAGTAATCAGATTGAAGTGTAATTTTATTAAGTGACCAATCTATTGAAGGATTGTGAGTAAGTAACTAGGAATACCCTAATATGATATTCAGTTTGTCCTTTAAGTGTAGATAAAAGCAAAGGTATTGTGTGATGGGTTATCGGTCCTTTTTGTATAAAGGAACCATCAATTAACTTGACAAAAATGGGATTATGCTTACACACAGTGGGTATTTTTTTTTTTTTACAATGAACATCCCAGAAGCCCCGAGTCAATTAGAGCCTCATTCTGAATGAGTTGCTGATCCCACTGTAAAGAAAGAGGTATCATGAGTTGAGTGGGATTCTTAATATTTAATACATGGTTAATAAGATTTTTATTACCCTTCTTCTGTTTTGCCAATAAAGGACAAGTGGATACTGTATGTTCCTTATTGGCGCAGTAAAGACAAAGGTTTGACAATCTTCTTCTTGTCTTTTCCTCTTGAGAGAGAGGTCCTTTGATTGTACCGATCGGAGTGGGATAAGTATGTGTCTTTTCCAGACTAGTGGATGGAGTATATGTATGTTTTGGTGTGGAATCATAATCTTTCAGCTTTTCTCTCTCTGAGCCTTCTATTCAAAGTTGTACTAGTCCAGTGAGAGTCTCAGGAATATCTAGGTGAGAGAGTTCATCTTTTAGAGACTCTGAAAGTCCTAAATGGAATTGATTCTTCAAACTTATTTGATTCCATTGGGAATCTGGCGCCCACATCTGGAACTCTGTTATGTACTCCTCCACGGTTCTTTTCCCTTGTTTTAAGGCTCGTAGTCTGGTTTCGGCATTGATTTGTGAGTTGGAGTCTTCATATAGACTAGCCATAGCTAAAAGAAAATCTTGTAATTAATCTAGAATGGGGTCGTTAGACTCGAAAAACTTATTAGCCCAGGATCTGGGCTCCCCGAGTAGGTAAGCGATAGTAGTGCATACCTTTATTCTCTCGTTATGATAAGTACAAGGTTTAAGGGTGAATAGAAGGTTGCAGGCATTTCTAAAGTCCCGAAACTCTGAACGTTTCCCTGAGAAGGGAGTTGGTAAATTTATATGGGTTCTGGGATGGGGATGTCAGATTGTTTAGGAGTCATACAATCTTTTAATAAAGCTTTTAAGACAGTATTTTCAGCTTGTACCTCTGTCAAGCCACGGGCCAGGTAATCTATTTTCTGATTAAGAATGGTGATGTCACGCTCGGCCGCTGGGAAGCTCCGGCGGTCCTCTCTGTGTGCTTGATTGGCAGGTAGTCTGAGCCGCCCCTTCCTGATGATGTCACTACCAGGCTTTTTATTCCGGGCTTCCTGTTTCTTCAGTGCCCGTTTGTTTGTTCCTCTTTGTGGCTCCTGTGAGGACTTCGCTGTGGAAACTCTCTAACTGCTGATTTTCTGTTGCCAAACTCTGCAAAGACTGACTATTCTGGGTTAACCCTCAATCTTCCTGATAACCTGTTGCCAAGCACTGCAAGTACTGTTTATTCTGTGAATCTCTCAAACTGCATGTTATCCTGTTGCCAAACTCTGCAAGTACTGTTTATTCAGTGTAAACTCTCAAACTGCATGATAACCTGTTGCCACAATCTCTGCAAGTACTGATTAATCTGTGTTAACCTTCAAACTACCTGATATCCTGTTGTCTAACTCTGCAAGTACTGACTATTCAGTATTAACCTTCAAACTGCCTGATAACCTGTTGCCAAACTCTGCAAGGACTGACTACACAGTGTTAACCCTCAAACTGTCTGATTACAAGTTACCTACTCCTGCATTATTAAATGTTTCTTGTTTTACCCTTCATTTGTCTGAGTATAAGTGGACTATCCCTGTTCTCCTGATTCTGTGGAAGACATTTCCTGAAACCAGTTCCTTACTCAGAAGTCTATTTGGCTGATATCTTGAATTACTTTGGACTCAGGCTAACTCTGCTCCATATCGTGAGTACATTGTTTTTTAGAGGTTGTCGTGGGGTCACGTCCTGGATTAAACTCAGAGTGCAAGGGTGTTGTTTAAGTTCGCCCTAGCATTTGGGTCTTCTTCTGAACCTTTCCTAACCTGACAGTATAAACGGGCCATAATATGGACCCTGATGAGTTATCCAGGGCTGTGGCTCTACAAGGGCAACTTCTGGGAAATCATTCTGCTCATTTGCAATCTTTGGATTCCAAGCTTGACCAGATTACTGCTCTGCTACATAACCTCTCCGCTCCTTCTCAAGCTACGGCAACTCCTGCTGCAGCTGCTACTAGCTCCAATGCTGTCTTTAACCCACCTCAACCTGTTGGGACAGTATATACCACGAATCCCACTTCCAGATAAATATGACGGTAATCCTAAAGAATGCCGTGGATTCCTTAATCAATGTCGTTTACACTTCAGAAACAATCCTCAAGTTTTTTCCAATTCTACTTCCAAAATCACCTTTATTATATCCCTCATGAAGGGTAAGGCTCTAGCCTTTGTGTCTCCTCTTTTAGAGAAGAATGATCCTTTACTACAGGATGTGGAATTA
The DNA here is from genome assembly GCF_027579735.1 of Bombina bombina. Classification (NCBI taxonomy): domain Eukaryota; kingdom Metazoa; phylum Chordata; class Amphibia; order Anura; family Bombinatoridae; genus Bombina; species Bombina bombina. The sequence continues at coordinate 265,380,366 of NC_069504.1, read as the reverse complement.
TTTGTGTCCATGTTTTCTTCTGTTTTTGACAAGCCTGGGAGGTCTGCAGCTGCAGAGGCAGGATTGTTGGATCTGAGACAGGGATCCCTTTCGGTAGCTCAATATGCTATTGAATTCAGGACTTTAGCCGCATAAACTGATTGGAACCATGGAGCCTTACGGGCAGCCTTTCGCAAGGGACTTTGCGAACGCCTTAAGGATGAATTTGTATTTCGGGAACTCCCCGATTCATTGGAGGGTCTTATCAATTTGTGTATTACTCTTGACGCCCGGCATTCTGAACGTCTTCAGGAGAGAGATAGGAATCGGAGATCCTTTGTTAAATCTTCTTTTCGTCCTCCTATTCGAACCTCAAGTCTGTCTAATAATAATTCCCAATCCCCTGAGTCTGTGGAACCCATGGAAAGAGGAGCTATTAAATTGTCAGAAGCTCTTGGATTATGTCTGTATTGTGGTACCAAAGGACATTTACTGAAGGACTGTCCTATCCGGCCAGTAAAAGCCAAGGCTTAACTTTTAAAAGAGGGACATAGTTAAGCCGGAATCCCATGTCTTCCCTCAATTCTAAACTTTTTGTTCCTGTAACTATCACTTTTGGAAACACCAAGTTTCGAGCTCAAGCCCTCATTGACTCTGGAGCTGCTGGAGTTTTCATTCAAACTTTGCTGACTCTCTCAGGATTCCTCTTCAAGCCAAGAATTAAGGTAACCACTGTTAGTGGACAGCCTCTAGGTTCTGGTATCATACAAAATTCTACCATTCCTCTTCTTTTGTCTGTGGGCATACTTCATTGTGAAATTATTCGTTTTGACGTCATTACTTCTCCCCACATACCGTTGATTCTGGGGTTACCTTGGTTGCAGCTTCATGATCCAGTCTTCTCATGGTCTAAAGGAGAACTTATTATCTGGGGAACTACCTGTTTCAAACATTGCCTGCAAAATTCCTCAAAACCATCTTGTCCTGTCGTAGCTATGGTGGAAGTTCCTGATTCATTGCCTAATTACTATCATGCCTTTAGTGATGTGTTTTCTAAAAAGGAGGCTGAGACGTTACCTCCACACCGGATATTTGACTGTCCTATCGAATTGTGTTCAGGGGCTCCTCTACCTAAGGGAAGGACCTATCCCCTCTCTCGTCAAGAAAATGTCTCTCTTGAGGAATACATAAAGGACAACTTAGCCAGAGGATTTATTCGTCCATCCTTATCACCTGTGGGTGCGGGTTTTTTCTACATTGGGAAAAAAGATGGAGGTCTCCGTCCCTGTATCGATTATCGGGCCTTGAATCAGATTACTGTCAAAAACAGCTATCCTCTGCCGCTCATTCCTGAGTTATTTGATTGTCTTCAAGGTGCTTCTATTTTTTCCAAGTTAGATCTCCGTGGGGCCTACAATTTGGTCAGAATCCGTAAAGGAGACGAATGGAAGACGGCATTTAACACTAGATTTGGTCACTACGAGTATCTAGTAATGCCATTCGGATTGAGCAATGCACCAGCAGTATTTCAGCACTTTGTTAACGAAATCTTCAGAGATTATCTAAATCAATTTGTTATCATTTATCTCAATGACATTCTGATCTATTCCAAAACATTACAGGAACATGTACATCATGTAAGACTGGTACTTCAGAGGTTACGAGACAATTCCCTGTTCGCTAAATTGGAGAAATGCTCTTTTCATCAGAGTTCCATTCCCTTTTTGGGTTATATCATTTCAGAATCAGGTTTTGAGATGGATCCTGCTAAACTTTCGGCTATGAAGGACTGGCCCAGACCAACTACTCTCAAATCCCTGCAGAGGTTTCTTGGCTTTGCCAATTACTATAGAAAGTTTATTAAGAACTTTGCTGACATCACGTCTCCGCTCACTTCTCTTACTAAGAAAGGGCAAAATTGTAAGAACTGGTCCACTTCGGCAGTACAGGCTTTTGAAACGCTAAAATCAGCATTTTCTTCTGCACCTCTTCTCAGTCATCCAATTCCTGATCTCTAGTTTATTTTGGAGGTTGACGCTTCTTCTATAGCAGCTGGAGCTGTTCTCTCCCAACGTGATCCGACTACCAGCAAGATACATCCTGTGGTGTTCTTTTCGAAAAAATTCAATCCTGCCGAGTTAAATTATGATGTGGGCAATAAGGAGCTTTTGGCTATAAAATTAGCTTTGGATGAATGGAGGCATTGGTTAGAGGGTACCAGTCAACCTTTTTTCATTCTGACAGATCATAAGAATCTTTTGTACCTCCATACAGCTACTCGTCTCAATCCTCGTCAGGCTTGGTGGGCCTTGTTCTTCTCCAGGTTTAATTTTGTACTTTCCTATGTTCCTGGTTCAAAAAATTCCAAGGCAGATGCTTTATCTAGGCAGTTCCAATCTTCTGAGCCTTCTCCTTTGGATTCTTAACCTATACTACGTCCAGTCAAAGTTTTGGCTCAAGTATCCTCTTTTCCAGTACAGGCTTTACATGCTGCTCAAGTCCGGGTACCATCTTCTTGCAAACTACCTTCTGGTATCCTGTATGTACCCAAAGGATTACGTCTTAAGCTTCTACGTTGGGCTCACGACAACATTTCAGCAGGTCATCCTGGAGTAACCAATACTTTGTGGAAACTGAAGCAGCATGTTTGGTGGTCCACTATGAGGAGGGATGTTAAGGATTATATTGCTGCTTGTAGTTCTTGTGCTTCGAACAAACAATCTTCTCATCGACCGTTTGGTCTATTACACCCTCTTCCTATTCCTCATTACCCTTGGTCTCACTTATCCATGGACTTCGTTACAGATCTTCCTGTTTCTGCTGGAAATAAGACCATTTGGGTTCTCCAAGTCTGCTCACTTCATACCTCTTCCAGGCTTGCCTTCAGCTCAAAGACTTTCTGAACTCTTTGTTCTACATATATCTCGTTTACATGGTTTTCCCACTGACATAGTCTCAGATCGTGGAGTTAAATTTGTTTCCAAGTTTTGGAGGTCTTTTTGTAAGCACTTCGGAATCAACATATCTCTTTCTACTGCACATCATCCTCAATCCAACGGAGAGACTGAGCATGTAAATCAAGCCTTGGAATCTTTTCTTAGACATTATGTAGACCATCACCACTCCAACTGGTCTCAGTTATTGCCTTTGGCGGAATTAGCTCACAACTCACACTATAACGCCTCATTACAGACCTCTCCCTTTAAGGCAGCTTATGGTTTTGAACCTAGAACCTTTCCTATGATTACCAGTTCTACTGAAGTCCCTGGAGCAGATCGTATTGTGAAAAATCTCAGTAACCACTGGCAACTCATTCGTCAAACTCTACTTTCCTCTTCCTTAAGACACAAGAGATATGCTGATCGCAGAAGGTGTAAGGCTCCTTTACTTCGTACTGGAGACAGAGTATTTTTATCCACCAGATTCATACGTCTAAAACAACCTTGTACTAAGTTGGGTCCTAAGTACATTGGACCTTTTCGAATTGTTTCCAAAGCTTGTTCTTCTGCATACCGCCTGGCTTTACCCAAGACTCTCAAGATCCATGCAGTGTTTCATGTCTCCTTACTCAAGCCAGTCATCTACAACCGATACTCTATCAAGAGTAAACCACCTCCTCCACTTTTCGTAGAGGGAACTTCTGAGTTTGAAGTCAGCCAGATTTTGGATTCCAAGCTACGGGGCAATCGGCTGTACTACCTGGTCCATTGGAAGGGTTATCCTATCTTTGAACGATCTTGGGAACCAGCCTCTCATGTTCATGCTCCAGCTCTTGTCAAGTCTTTTCACAAGAAATACCCTGCCAGGCCCGGTTGGGTCCCCCGGAGGGGTCCTTGAGGAGGGGGCACTGTCACGCTAGGCTGGTGGGAAGCTCCGGCGGTCCTTTCTGTGTGCTTGATTGGCATGTAGTCTGAGCCACCCCTTCCTCATGATGTCACTACCAGGCTTTTTATTCCGGGCTTCGTGTTTCTTCAGTGCCCGTTTGTTTGTTCCTCTTAGTGGCTCCTGTGAGGACTTTGCTGTGGAAACTCTCTAACTGATGATTTTCTGTTGCCAAACTCTGCAAAGACTGACTATGCTGGGTTAACCCTCAATCTTCCTGATAACCTGTTGCCAAGCACTGCAAGTACTGTTTATTCTGTGAATCTCTCAAACTGCATGTTATCCTGTTGCCAAACTCTGCAAGTACTGTTTATTCAGTGTAAACTCTCAAACTGCATGATAACATGTTGCCAATATCTGCAAGTACTGATTAATCTGTGTTAACCTTCAAACTACCTCATATCCTGTTGTCTAACGCTGCAAGTACTGACTATTCAGTATTAACCCTCAAACTACCTGATAACCTGTTGCCAAACTCTGCAAGGACTGACTACACAGTGTTAACCCTCAAACTACCTGATATCCTGTTGTCTAACTCTGCAAGTACTGACTATTCAATATTAACCTTCAAACTGCCTGATAACCTGTTGCCAAACTCTGCAAGGACTGACTACACAGTGTTAACCCTCAAACTGCCTGATTACAAGTTACCTACTCGTGCATTATTAACTGTTTCTTGTTTTACCCTTCCTCTGTCTGAGTATAAGTGGACTATCCCTTCTCTCCTGATTCTGTGGAAGACATTTCCTGAAACAATTTCCTTACTCAGAAGTCTATTTGGCTGATATCTTGAATTACTTTGGACTCAGGCTAACTCTTCTCCATATTGTGAGTACATTGTTTTTTAGAGGTTGTCGTGGGGTCACGTCTTAGATTAAACTCAGAGTGCAAGGGTGTTGTTTAAGTTCGCCCTAGCATTTGGGTCTTCTTCTGGACATTTCCTAACCTGACAGGCGAATTGATTATTGATCTCGTTTGGATCCATGTCCTGACAAAAGTAAAAATATTTTTTATGGCCTGAAAATTATGTAATGACTCACTCAAGAATTAAATAATACAAGCTGATTTGTAAAACCAGATTTGTTGCTCTTGTATATATAAACCCAGAAAACAATATTAGAGTAATTGGGTAAAATAGAATGAGCAAATTACTAAGATATTAGTAATGACTGCTATGTTTGGATTTGCATATTGAATAAACACAAGTTATGCAGTTAAACAATGTTAGATATTCACAGAGAAATTGCTACTGATAATATTTGTATAGCTCCATTAGAAAAGGACTGGCAATTAATGTATCTGATATGAGAGAAGATACAATACGAAAAGTCTAAGTTTATATGTCCCAGGAGGTAAACATACTTGTGTATTAAAATGCTGCAGGCTGTTAATGAGAAATACACAGAAATGACCAATGCAACACTTGCAAAGCAGGTTCAATAGATTAAGGAGAGTAAATATGTGTGCTTCAAAAGTTATACAAACACAGATTCAGTTGTAAAGTCACAAATGGAGAAAATGAGAAATGTCTTTGAAATAACACTTTATCTCTCAGGTGACTCGTTAAACTTAAAATATGATCCTGTGGGGAGAGGAAGTGTGAGAGAGTGCCTTAATTAAAATCCCAAGCTTGTTTTGTGTAACAAAGCAGGCAAGGCAGTGAGCAGACTGTGGATCCGGAGGAGGAGCTGAACTTCTGGTAACTTGAGTTCCGAAGAAGCGGTAGTTGAAAGGGGGAAAGCACAGAGCCTTGATTGTAAAAAGAGAGGATGATGATAAATACTCATCTGGAATAACAGGAAAGGTTTTCGAGGTCCGTAGGTTAGATGAAACAGCTGTGTGAATGAAGAACAGGCAGACAAGATGAAATGATTGTTAACACAAGCCAGATGACCTGAGGAGAAAAGTGAGACTCACACAGAACACCTGCATGAATGATCTTTAATTTTCAGGCAACAAACCCAGTAGGAAGGTTGTTTAAATAGCAATAGGAAGTTAATAGGAGGAAATATACCTTAAAGTTATAGCACACATAGGCTCAAAAGGAGGAGCTTGGAAAACTCTTAACACCAGGTGAAAATTCCAAGGAGGAGAAATAGGCTTAATACGAACGAAATCCTGAACAAAAACAATGAACTTTATGAAGATTAGCAATATTTCTGTGAAACAATACAGAAAGGGCAGAAATCTTTCCCTTTAAAGAATTGACAGATAAACCCTTATCTAAACCATTCTGCAAAAAATTAAGAATCCTAGGAATTCAAAAAGAATGTCAGAGAAAACCATGATCTATGCACCAGGAAATGTAAGTTTTCCAAACCTAGTGATAAATCTTCATAGACACAGGTTTACGAGCCTCTATAAGAGTCTCAATAACAGAGTCTGAAAAACCTGTTTCAGAACTAGGCGTTCAATTTCCATGCCATCAAGTTGAGAGACTTTAGATCCAGATGGAAGAAGGGACCTTAAGACAAAAGGTCTGGCTGAAGAGGAAGAGGCAGAGTAGGATAACTGGACATCACACAGGGTTTGGTTGCATACCAAACCTTGCGTAACCATGCTGGGGCAATCAGGATTACAAAGGATTTCTCCTGCTTTAGCTTGCTTTATCTTGGAAATTACTCTGGGAAAAAGAACCAGAGGTGGGAAAAGATAAGCAGGCTTGAATGGCCAAGAGAACAGCTCTCTAGGAGCAGAAGGTGGCGCTGTACAGATAATAGTGAAAAATAAAAAACAAAAGGAAAAAAAGACCAAAATGGTAGGTAATAGTATAAGCACAAATGGCACAGCCAAAAAAGGAAACAACAAAATATAATAAATGAATGACATAAAATAAAACAAAAAATCACAGATTGAAAGGATAAATATTCAGTCCATAAAGCATACAATATAGTTCATCATAGGACAAGACAAGTGCACAAACAAATGTCAATCCGTTCTTTAAAAACTGTCCTGCAAAGAGAACGCAGGCAGGGATCTTTAATCCCAAATGACAGCAGGACAAGGATGCTCCTCTTCTTAACCCCTAAAGGTAATGATCAGATGTTCCTGCAGAAAAAGCAAACAAAAAGGGCGCCTCCTGTATGTATCAGTAGTTCAAAGGGGTATTCCTATTGTGGTAGTTGTGTTCAGGGTACTCGCATTTGGTAGCACCACTTAGTTGTGCTTGTAGAAGCAGACTGAAGGATTATAGTGCTTCAGCTCACTATTCTCCAGCAAACTGAAACTCCAATGGGTTGTATATCAAAGGTAGCCAAAACAGGGACCAAATGCAACGGCTTGACAGGAAAGAGCTGTCAAGCTGAGAAACAAGTTGCATTTGTGGGTCTATATGACCTTTTTATCTATTTTACCTTTTTGTGTATTAAATATATATTCACCTTTAACAAACCGTTTGGTTCCTGTTTTGGCTATCTTCAATATACAACCCATTGGAGTTCTAGTTTCCTAGAGAATTGTGAGCTAAAGCACTATAATCCTTCAGTCTGCTTCTACAAGTCACCTCAGAAGTGTAGTGAATGCTTCCAGGTGTAATTAAAACCGATCCAATCAGAATCCAATGAAGGGTTTTTTTCTGCTGTGCTGTTCAGTGTTTATTATTCACCTGAGGAAGCAGTCCATGTGTAGACTGGGAAATGCGTTGTGAACTTTTTAATGTTTTAAGCTTTTATTAAAGTCTATTGTATTTAGACACTCAACAGCACGTCTTTGTTTATGCTTACTAATCCCATTTGGCATTTGACGATATTGTTATCCCTATCTGTGTGCTAGCAGTTTGCTGTAATCAATTCAAGTGCACCTGTGCTTGTGGCCGGGATAATTTCTGAGACACAGCGGAAGCGGATACGCCTGTGAGAGCTTTCTGAACAGCTTGTGATAGTTCAGCACGCCTATGTGGCACTTTTTAAGTGCTTTGAGGAGTGTGAGTATAATGTGATTACTCTTGTACATACCCCTCCCGCATCTAAATGATATTGCACCATTGTGGCGCCTTCTCTTTTTGTTCTTCTTTGCTACCACAGTTCTTTTGGCTCCTGCCCTGTTGGAGTTTGGAGAAGCAAGCAGCCACCTAGAGACACCGTCCATCAGTCTGACACTTTGGGGACTTTGTTCTGATCTCTACCCTTTATGTTCCCGGCTTTTGCCGTCTGTTATTTCTAATACCGGTAACTTTTGAAATAATACGTTTCTTTATACATATATTTTTGTATTTTTTGTATGTTTTGATCACAGTGATTCACAAATATATTTACTTTTCATAACACAGTATTACCAGAGTATTATCACTGATTTTTGGCACTAGGAGGCGCATTCAGTTTTTTTGTAATTCACATACTAGCTGTGAACGGTGTGAAAACAGGCAAATAAATAATCCCTCCTTTGCGTAGTATAGACAGGCAGAGAACAGACTATATTTCCTGCATTGGAAGTAAACAATTAAAATGGTAAAACTTAGGCCAGGACTGCCAAGTTGCGCTGGAGGACAGAAAAGTAAACAGTTTGCAAAGCATACAATGGTATCTTGGAAAAGCAAAATCAGGATGCCTGCCACCTAGTGGGACTAACCCGGCAAACAATTCCAGTTTGGTCCATTATAAGTAGCAACAGTGCAAGCAACACAGATAGAAACTCACATTTAACATACATGTAAAAGATAGAATAGTTTATAAATGAGTCTGACAGAAGAAAAGAAGAATTAACATATAGTAGTATCAAAGTACCGCAATTATAATCCACTTTAGGACTACGCAAGCAATGCAAAACATTGAGCAGCATAAAATTCCACCATACAGTAAGAGCTCCAAAAATTACAGTAAAGAGACTAAGCCATCAGGAAAATATAAAAAAAATCCCCTGCTCTGTGGTATAGGACTAGATATTACCCCCTCCGGTATCCGGAATACAATGTGAAGGAAGCTTCTGTTGCGCACAATAGCCACCACACAGTAACAGGAAGCGACAACTGCAGAGAGGTGCAAAAATGTTTGCACTCTGTCAACTCCTGCCTCCGTCATTACGATCATCTACCGGCCTTTTTATTGTTGTGTTGATTGATCATGGAGTGCTTAAAATGACGGTTCAGAGCAGAGCCCGAAAGTTAAAAGGGCTGCAACCTAAAAAAAATTACACATACCTCTCAAATAAATAAAGGCTAAAAAGTAATATACCCACAATGTTTTAATTGTCTATTACTGTCTTCCACTTTCAGCATGTCACTAGTGGGCAACTGTACGTGTGCCCTAGAGCTTAGATATGCGAAACCTTAAAATTGAACCTATTGCGCTATAAGGCTATATTCCAGCACTAAGCCAACAAAACAAACAAACATATGTGAGAATAAAAGTGCACATAATTATGACAGTCTGAGATAGCTGCTAATATGTGTCAAGATGCTGAGATCTAGCTATAATGTACCTAACTGTTTGTACATGATAATAGCAGGTGAGCTGTGTGAGACAAGCAGGTACTTACCCAGCAATCTCCCCTCCACTGCTCTTACCCAACTGGTAGTCCTGAGGATACAGAAGAGAGCCCATCCTGTACTCTAACTAACAGTAGAGGATATACTAAGGGAGTACATCTCATAGCCAGACAGGAGGAGGCAAAGTAACTTTCCAGTGACATCTGTGACAGGCTGTTCTCTTTCAGAAACTATCCATTGAGGGAAAAATTAGGATTAATATCCCTGTAAATCTTTAACAAATCATGAGAATCTCTATCTTCCCCTGCTCCTAGCCTAGGCAAAGAAAATACTGAGAGGGTCGGAGAAGTAGGAGGGATTATAAATCTCTGGTGTAGGGTGTCTGCCTCCTTCTGGTGGCCAAGTGATGAATTCCCAACAGTAATGAATCATTGTGGACTCTCACAAATCCTCTTCTGGTTTCTTCAACAGTGCGTCACAGGCTCGCTTTCTAATCACAGCGCACCAGATTGCGCCTTGAACTACATGTAACGTGCTCCCGTGCTGGGTTAAGCTGTCGGTGATTTTCCCAGTGCAAAACGAAGTGACTGATTGCACTGTGATTAGACAGCGCACTCATGAAACAGTGTTTAATAAACTAGAAGAGATTGGTGAGTAAGGTAAAGTAAATACATGTTTGGGGGGGTTAAATCTTTTTTTTTTTTTTTTTTTTGCAGGTGTCACTAGGTTAATTTTAACATTGACTGGCCCTTTAATACAATCAAATCGTCAAATGATTTCAGTATTCTACCATTATGCTGGAACTCTGGATGCCTTAACGCTCCATGAATACGGCAAGTTGGACTCCGCTGTGGTGATGTAGAAAGAAAAGACTTCTGTACAGGGGATCTGGTGGCTGGATCTGAGGCAACTGCAGTTGGTTTACTGTAATTCTGTCTATTTGGCCACAGATCGTCTCTCAGAGGTAAAAGATCCACTGTTTTCATACCAGCAACAGGTGGGGACTGAGCGGATTGCTTCTCATCCTGGAATGAAAAAAACAGAATTTATGTTTACCTGATAAATTACTTTCTCCAACGGTGTGTCCGGTCCACGGCGTCATCCTTACTTGTGGGATATTCTCTTCCCCAACAGGAAATGGCAAAGAGCCCAGCAAAGCTGGTCACATGATCCCTCCTAGGCTCCGCCTTCCCCAGTCATTCGACCGACGTAAAGGAGGAATATTTGCATAGGAGAAATCATATGATACCGTGGTGACTGTAGTTAGAGAAAATAAATCATCAGACCTGATTAAAAAACCAGGGCGGGCCGTGAACCGGACACACCGTTGGAGAAAGTAATTTATCAGGTAAACATAAATTCTGTTTTCTCCAACATAGGTGTGTCCGGTCCACGGCGTCATCCTTACTTGTGGGAACCAATACCAAAGCTTTAGGACACGGATGATGGGAGGGAGCAAATCAGGTCACCTAGATGGAAGGCACCACGGCTTGCAAAACCTTTCTCCCAAAAATAGCCTCAGAAGAAGCAAAAGTATCAAATTTGTAAAATTTGGTAAAAGTGTGCAGTGAAGACCAAGTCGCTGCCTTACATATCTGATCAACAGAAGCCTCGTTCTTGAAGGCCCATGTGGAAGCCACGGCCCTAGTGGAATGAGCTGTGATTCTTTCAGGAGGCTGCCGTCCGGCAGTCTCATAAGCAAATCTGATGATGCTTTTAAGCCAAAAAGACAGAGAGGTAGAAGTTGCTTTTTGACCTCTCCTTTTACCAGAATAAACAACAAACAAGGAAGATGTTTGTCTGAAATCCTTTGTAGCCTCTAAATAGAATTTTAGAGCACGAACTACATCCAAATTGTGCAACAAACGTTCCTTCTTTGAAACTGGATTCGGACACAAAGAAGGCACGACTATCTCCTGGTTAATATTTTTGTTAGAAACAACTTTCGGAAGAAAACCAGGTTTAGTACGCAAAACCACCTTATCTGCATGGAACACCAGATAAGGAGGAGAACACTGCAGAGCAGATAACTCTGAAACTCTTCTAGCAGAAGAAATTGCAACCAAAAACAAAACTTTCCAAGATAATAACTTGATATCAACGGAATGTAGGGGTTCAAACGGAACCCCCTGAAGAACTGAAAGAACTAAATTGAGACTCCAAGGAGGAGTCAAAGGTTTGTAAACAGGCTTGATTCTAACCAGAGCCTGAACAAAAGCTTGAACATCTGGCACAGCCGCCAGCTTTTTGTGAAGTAAAACAGATAAAGCAGAAATCTGTCCCTTCGAAGAACTTACAGATAATCCTTTCTCCAAACCTTCTTGAAGAAAGGATAGAATCTTAGGAATTTTTATCTTGTTCCATGGGAATCCTTTAGATTCACACCAACAGATATATTTTTTCCATATTTTATGGTAGATTTTTCTAGTTACAGGCTTTCTGGCCTGAACAAGAGTATCAATGACAGAATCTGAGAACCCTCGCTTTGATAAAATCAAGCGTTCAATCTCCAAGCAGTCAGTTGGAGTGAGGCCAGATTCGGATGTTCGAACGGACCTTGAACAAGAAGGTCCTGTCTCAAAGGTAGCTTCCATGGTGGAGCCGATGACATATTCACCAGATCTGCATACCAAGTCCTGCGTGGCCACGCAGGAGCTATCAAGATCACCGATACCCTCTCCTGTTTGATCCTGGCTACCAGCCTGGGAATGAGAGGAAACGGTGGGAACACATAAGCTAGGTTGAAGCTCCAAGGTGCTACTAGTGCATCCACTAGAGTCGCCTTGGGATCCCTGGATCTGGACCCGTAGCAAGGAACCTTGAAGTTCTGACGAGACGCCATCAGATCCATGTCTGGAATGCCCCACAATTGAATTATTTGGGCAAAGATTTCCGGATGGAGTTCCCACTCCCCCGGATGAAATGTCTGACGACTCAGAAAATCTGCTTCCCAATTTTCCACTCCTGGGATGTGGATTGCAGACAAGTGGCAGGAGTGAGTCTCCGCCCATTAAATTATTTTGGTCACTTCTTCCATCGCCAGGGAACTCCTTGTTCCCCCCTGATGGTTGATATACGCAACAGTCGTCATGTTGTCTGATTGAAACCGTATGAATTTGGCCTTTGCTAGCTGAGGCCAAGCCTTGAGAGCATTGAATATCGCTCTCAGTTCCAGAATATTTATCGGGAGAAGAGATTCTTCCCGAGACCAAAGACCCTGAGCTTTCAGGGGTTCCCAGACCGCGCCCCAGCCCACCAGACTGGCGTCGGTCGTGACAATGACCCACTCTGGTCTGCGGAAGCTCATCCCTTGTGACAGGTTGTCCAGGGTCAGCCACCAACGGAGTGAATCTCTGGTCCTCTGATCTACTTGTATCGTCGGAGACAAGTCTGTATAATCCCCATTCCACTGACTGAGCATGCACAGTTGTAATGGTCTTAGATGAATTTGCGCAAAAGGAACTATGTCCATTGCCGCGACCATCAAACCTATTACTTCCATGCACTGCGCTATGGAAGGAAGAAGAACAGAATGAAGTACTTGACAAGAGCTTAGAAGTTTTGATTTTCTGGCCTCTGTCAGAAAAATCCTCATTTCTAAGGAGTCTATTATTGTTCCCAAGAAGGGAACTCTTGTTGACAGAGATAGAGAACTTTTTTCTACGTTCACTTTCCACCCGTGAGATCTGAGAAAGGCCAGGACAATGTCCGTATGAGCCTTTGCTTGTGGTAGAGACGACGCTTGAATCAGTATGTCGTCCAAATAAGGTACTACTGCAATGCCCCTTGGTCTTAGCACCGCTAGAAGGGACCCTAGTACCTTTGTGAAAATTCTTGGAGCAGTGGCTAATCCGAATGGAAGTGCCACAAACTGGTAATGCTTGTCCAGAAAGGCGAACCTTAGGAACCGATGATGTTCCTTGTGGATAGGAATATGTAGATACGCATCCTTTAAATCCACCGTGGTCATGAATTGACCTTCCTGGATGGTAGGAAGAATTGTCCGAATGGTTTCCATTTTGAACGATGGAACCTTGAGAAATTTGTTTAGGATCTTGAGATCTAAGATTGGTCTGAATGTTCCCTCTTTTTTGGGAACTATGAGCAGATTGGAGTAGAATCCCATCCCTTGTTCTCCTAATGGAACCGGATGAATCACTCCCATTTTTAACAGGTCTTCTACACAATGTAAGAATGCCTGTCTTTTTATGTGGTCTGAAGACAATTGAGACCTGTGGAACCTCCCCCTTGGGGGTAGCTCCTTGAATTCCAGAAGATAACCTTGGGAGACTATTTCTAGCGCCCAAGGATCCATAACATCTCTTGCCCAAGCCTGAGCGAAGAGAGAAAGTCTGCCCCCCACCAGATCCGGTCCCGGATCGGGGGCCAACATCTCATGCTGTCTTGGTAGCAGTGGCAGGTTTCTTAGCCTGCTTACCTTTGTTCCAGCCTTGCATTGGCCTCCAGGCTGGCTTGGTTTGAGAAGTATTACCCTCTTGCTTAGAGGATGTAGAACTTGAGGCTGGTCCGTTTCTGCGAAAGGGACGAAAATTTGGTTTATTTTTAGCCTTAAAAGACCTATCCTGAGGAAGGGCGTGGCCCTTACCCCCAGTGATATCTGAAATAATCTCTTTCAAGTCAGGGCCAAACAGCGTTTTCCCCTTGAAAGGTATGTTAAGCAATTTGTTCTTGGAAGACGCATCCGCTGACCAAGATTTTAGCCAAAGCGCTCTGCGCGCCACAATAGCAAACCCTGAATTTTTCGCCGCTAATCTAGCTAATTGCAAAGTGGCGTCTAAAGTAAAAGAGTTAGCCAATTTAAGAGCGTGAACTCTGTCCATAATCTCCTCATAAGAAGAATCTTTATTGAGCGACTTTTCTAGTTCATCGAACCAGAAACACGCTGCTGTAGTGACAGGAACAATGCATGAAATTGGTTGTAGAAGGTAACCTTGCTGAACAAACATCTTTTTAAGCAAACCCTCTAATTTTTTATCCATAGGATCTTTGAAAGCACAACTATCTTCTATAGGGATAGTAGTGCGTTTGTTTAGAGTAGAAACCGCCCCCTCGACCTTGGGGACTGTCTGCCATAAGTCCTTTCTGGGGTCGACCATAGGAAACAATTTCTTAAATATAGGGGGAGGGACAAAAGGTATGCCGGGTCTTTCCCATTCTTTGTTTACAATGTCCGCCACCCGCTTGGGTATAGGAAAAGCTTCGGGGGGCCCCGGGACCTCTAGGAACTTGTCCATCTTACATAATTTCTCTGGAATGACCAAATTGTCACAATCATCCAGAGTAGACAACACCTCCTTAAGCAGAGCGCGGAGATGTTCCAATTTAAATTTGAATGTAATCACATCAGGTTCAGCTTGTTGAGAAATTTTCCCTGAATCTGAAATTTCTCCCTCAGACAAAACCTCCCTGGCCCCCTCAGACTGGTGTAGGGGCATGTCAGAACCATTATCATCAGCGTCCTCATGCTCTTCAGTATTTTCTAAAACAGAGCAGTCGCGCTTTCGCTGATAAGTGGGCATTTTGGCTAAAATGTTTTTGATAGAATTATCCATTACAGCCGTTAATTGTTGCATAGTAAGGAGTATTGGCGCACTAGATGTACTAGGGGCCTCCTGTGTGGGCAAGACTGGCGTAGACGAAGGAGGGGATGATGCAGTACCATGCTTACTCCCCTCACTTGAGGAATCATCTTGGGCATCATTTTCTCTAAATTGTTTGTCACATACATCACATCTATTTAAATGAGAAGGAACCTTGGCTTCCTCACATACAGAACATAGTCTATCTGATAGTTCAGACATGTTAAACAGGCATAAACTTGATAACAAAGTACAAAAAACGTTTTAAAATAAAACCGTTACTGTCACTTTAAATTTTAAACTGAACACACTTTATTACTGAATATGTGAAAAAGTATGAAGGAATTGTTCAAAATTCACCAAAATTTCACCACAGTGTCTTAAAGCCTTAAAAGTATTGCACACCAAATTTGAAAGCTTTAACTCTTAAAATAACGGAACTGGAGCCGTTTTTATATTTAACCCCTATACAGTCCCTGGTATCTGCTTTGCTGAGACCCAACCAAGCCCAGAGGGGAATACGATACCAAATGACGCCTTCAGAAAGCTTTTTCTATGTATCTGAGCTCCTCACACATGCATCTGCATGCCTTGCTTCCCAAAAACAACTGCGCATTAGTGGCGCGAAAATGAGGCTCTGCCTATGATTAGAGAAGGCCCCCAGTGAAAAAGGTGTCCAATACAGTGCCTGCCGTTTCTTTAACATAATTCCCAAGAATAAAATAACTCCTCAAAGCTATAAACTATTAAAAATGCTTATAAATCAATCGTTTTAGCCCAGAAAAATGTCTACCAGTCTTTAAAGCCCTTGTGAAGCCCTTTATTCTTATTTAATAAAAATGGCTTACCGGATCCCATAGGGAAAATGACAGCTTCCAGCATTACCAAGTCTTGTTAGAAATGTGTCATACCTCAAGCAGCAAAAGTCTGCTCACTGTTTCCCCCAACTGAAGTTAATTCCTCTCAACAGTCCTGTGTGGAAACAGCCATCGATTTTAGTAACGGTTGCTAAAATCATTTTCCTCTTACAAACAGAAATCTTCATCTCTTTTCTGTTTCAGAGTAAATAGTACATACCAGCACTATTTTAAAATAACAAACTCTTGATTGAAGAATAAAAACTACATTTAAACACCAAAAAACTCTAAGCCATCTCCGTGGAGATGTTGCCTGTGCAACGGCAAAGAGAATGACTGGGGAAGGCGGAGCCTAGGAGGGATCATGTGACCAGCTTTGCTGGGCTCTTTGCCATTTCCTGTTGGGGAAGAGAATATCCCACAAGTAAGGATGACGCCGTGGACCGGACACACCTATGTTGGAGAAATTATAGGCAATGTAGAATAATTGTAACAGAATTTAGTAAAATGAATAAAGGGGAGCACTTTAAAGGTCAAACTCAACCGACAATTTAAAGGTCACTAAACTAAAAAAAAAAATAATTCAGTCAGAGCATGCAGTTTCTTTTTAACAATAAAAAAAACGATTAATATGTACACAATTTCTGAGGCACAAGCTCCTACTGAGCATGTGAAAGAATTCACAATACATGCGCATCTGCGTTTGTTATTGGCTAATGGATGTCACATGATACAGGGATGGTGAAAATGAAATTACAGTACCTTTGAAAATTCAGAAACGAAATCTACTACTGATCTGAAATTCAGAGTGTTATTGCATTGTCTTTCTATAGACATTTGTTAATTATGCAGTTCTACTGTATTAAGTAGTCCTTTAATGATGTTATCTCGGTACTATGATTCAGATCAAGTATACATTTTTAAATAATTTTGTATTTTACTTCTATTATCAGATGTGCTTTATGCTCTTATTATCCTCTGTTGAAGGAGCAGAAATGCAGCACTGGTAGCTAGCTGAACACACAGGGTGAGCCAATGGTAATAGGCATATATGCAAATTAGATAACAAAGGAAAATTAGAAAGTTGATTAAAATTGCATGGCCTACATGAACCATGAAAGTTTAATTTTGACTTTGCTGTCCCTTTAGCATGCCAATTATTATCCAATGATTAATTATGATCAACCCCCATATGTATAATGCTGCATAGGGAACTATTTTAAAGCATGTGTTAAAGGGACAGTCTACTTGAACATTTTTGTTGTTTAAAAAGATAGATAATCCCTTTATTACCCATTCCCCAGTTTTGCATAACCAACAATGTTATACTAATATACTTTTTACCTCTGTGATTACCTTGGGCGAGATTACATAACGGCGTAAGTTTCAGCGCAACTGCTGAAACTCCCTTTGCCTGTAAATTCCCCTCGCACATTGGGTGAATCACATAAACCGCGTCGGCAGATGATATACTGCCGTAAGTCAAACAAACCAGCGACGTTCAGAAATGTGCGGAAATACACATATCGGGCGTAGCGAGCGACTTACGGCAGTATATGATCTGCTGGCGCCTAAGTAGAAAACAAAAAAAGTTTAAATCGCACGTAAAAATCTAATCCATCCTCCAACATTGCAACTACTAATAAAAGTATTAACCCCTAAACCACCAATCCTCCACATCGCAATCTACCTGATAAATGTATTAACCTCTAATCCGCCAACCCCTCACATCGCAATCTACCTAATAAAGTTATTAATTCCGAATCTGCCAACCCCCACAACACAAAGTACCTAATTACAATATTAACCCCTAATCCGCCAACCCCCCACAACGCAAAGTACCTAATTACCTATTAACCCCTAATCCGCCAACCCCCCACATCGCAAAGTACCTAATTACTTATTAACCCCTAATCCGCTAACCCCCCACATCGCAATCTACCTAATTACACTATTAACCCCTAATCCACCAACCCCCCCACAACGCAAAGTATTAATCTAATAACTAAGCCACCTAACCTAACACCCCCTAAATTAACCCCAATTAAAATACAATTACCTAAAATAAAAAAACACTACCTAATAAATTATTTTAAAATTACCAAAAATAAAAAATCCTATCTTTACACTTCGCCGCCTGGATGAAGACTTTTCTCCGCCTGGAAAAAACACAATTTATGCTTACCTGATAAATTTATTTATCTTGTGGTGTATCCAGTCCACGGATCATCCATTACTTGTGGGATATTATACTTCCCAACAGGAAGCTGCAAGAGGATCACCCACAGCAGAACTGTCTATATAGCTCCTCCCCTAACTGCCCACCCCCAGTCATTCGACCGAAGACAAGCAAGAGAAAGGAGAAACTATAGGGTGCAGTGGTGACTGTAGTTTAAAAAAAAAAATACATGCCTTAAAATGACAGTGCGGGCCGTGGACTGGATACACCACAAGAGAAATAAATTTATCAGGTAAGCATAAATTGTGTTTTCTCTTGTAAGGTGTATCCAGTCCACGGATCATCCATTACTTGTGGGATACCAATACCAAAGCTATAGGACACGGATGAAGGGAGGGACAAGGCAGGCGCTTAAACGGAAGGCACCACTGCCTGTAAGACCTTTCTCCCAAAAATAGCCTCCGAAGAAGCGAAAGTATCAAATTTATAGAATTTAGAAAAAGTATGAAGAGAAGACCAAGTCGCCGCCTTACAAATCTGTTCAACAGAAGCCTCATTCTTAAAAGCCCATGTGGAAGCTACCGCTCTAGTAGAATGAGCTGTAATTCTTTCAGGAGGCTGCTGGCCAGCAGTCTCATAAGCTAAGCGTATTATACTCCTTAGCCAAAAAGAAAGAGAAGTTGCCGAAGCCTTTTGGCCTCTCCTCTGTCCAGAATAGACAACAAACAATGCAGATGTTTGACGAAAATCTTTAGTAGCTTGTAAATAAAACTTTAAAGCACGAACCATGTCAAGATTGTTTAAAAGACGTTCCTTCTTAGAAGAAGGATTAGGACACAGTGACGGTACAACAATCTCCTGATTGATATTTTTATTAGATACCACCTTAGGTAGAAACCCAGGTTTGGTACATAACACTACCTTATCTGCATGGAAAATGAGATAAGGGGAATCACATTGTAAAGCAGATAACTCCGAAACTCTGCGAGCCGAGGAGATAGCTACTAAAAACAGAACTTTCCAAGATAAGAGCTTAATATCTATGGAATGCAAAGGTTCAAACGGAACCCCTTGAAGAACCTTAAGAACTAAATTTAAACTCCAGGTGCTATCAAAATTACAGATGCTCTCTCCTGCTTGATCTTGGCAATCAGACGAGGGAGCAGAGGAAACGGTGGAAACACATAAGCTAGGTTGAAGGACCAAGGCGCTGCTAAAGCATCTATCAGTGCTGCCTTGGGATCCCTGGACCTGGATCCGTAAAGAGGAAGCTTTGCGTTCTGACGAGACGCCATGAGATCCAGTTCTGGTTTGCCCCAAAGTTGAATCAACTGTGCAAATACCTCCGGATGGAGCTCCCACTCCCCCGGATGAAAAGTCTGTTGACTTAGAAAATCCGCCTCCCAGTTCTCTACTCCTGGGATATGGATAGCTGATAGATGGCAAGAGTGAAACTGCCCATAGAATTATCTTTGAAACCTCCAACATTGCTAGGGAACTCCTTGTTCCCCCTTGACGGTTGATGTAAGCTACAGTCGTGATGTTGTCCGACTGAAATCTGATGAACCTGACCGCAGCAAGCTGGGGCCAAGTCTGAAGCACGTTGAATATCGCTCTTAGTTCCAGAATGTTTATCGGAAGGAGGGCCTCCTCCGGAGTCCATGATCCCTGAGCCTTCAGGGAGTTCCAGACTGCACCCCAACCCAGAAGGCTGGCATCTGTTGTTACTATTGTCCAATCTGGCCTGCGGAAGGTCATACCCTTGGACAGATGGACCCGAGATAGCCACCAGAGAAGAGAATCCCTGGTCTCTTGATCCAGATTTAGTAGAGGGGACAAATCTGTGTAATCCCCATTCCACTGACTGAGCATGCAGAGTTGCAGCGGTCTGAGATGTAGACGGGCAAACGGTACTATGTCCATTGCCGCTACCATTAAGCCGATTACTTCCATACACTGAGCCACCGAAGGGCGAGAAGTAGAATAAAGAACACTGCAGGAATTTAGAAGTTTTGACAACCTGGCCTCTGTCAGGTAAATCTTCATTTTTACAGAATCTATCAGAGTTCCCAGGAAGGAAAATCTTGTAAGAGGGGATAAAGAACTCTTTTCTTCGTTCACTTTCCACCCCTGAGACCTCAGGAATGCCAGAACAATGTCCGTATGGGTCTTGGCAATTTGAAAATTCGACGCCTGTATCAGAATGTCGTCTAGGTAAGGGGCTACTGCTATACCCCGCGGCCTTAGGACCGCCAAGAGTGACCCCAGAACCTTTGTAAAGATTCTTGGTGCCGTGGCTAACCCAAAGGGAAGAGCCACAAACTGGTAATGCCTGTCTAGAAAGGCGAACCTGAGAAACCGATGATGCTCTCTGTGTATCGGAATGTGAAGATAAGCATCCTTTAAATCCACGGTAGTCATATACTGACCCTCTTGGATCATAGGAAGGATGGTTCGAATAGTCTCCATCTTGAAGGATGGAACTCTGAGAAATTTGTTTAGAATCTTGAGATCTAAGATTGGTCTGAAGGTTCCCTCTTTCTTGGGAACCACAAACAGATTTGAATAGAAGCCTTGCCCCTGTTCCTCCTTTGGAACTGGGTGGATCACTCCCATAGCTAGGAGGTCTTGAACACAATGTAAGGATGCCACTCTCTTTATCTGGTTTGCACATAATTGTGAGATGTGAAATCTTCCTTTTGGGGAAGAAGCTTTGAATTCCAGAAGGTATCCCTGAGACACAATTTCCAACGCCCAGGGATCCTGGACATCTCTTGCCCAAGCCTGGGCGAAGAGAGAACGTCTGCCCCCTACCAGATCCGTTACCGGATTGGGGGCTGATCCTTCATGCTGTCTTAGAGGCAGCAGCAGGCTTCTTGGCCTGCTTTCCTTTGTTCCAAGCCTGGTTAGGTCTCCAGACCGGCTTGGACTGGGCAAAATTTCCCTCCTGTTTTGTATTAGAGGAAGTTGAAGCTGCACCACTCTTGAAATTTCGAAAGGCACGAAAATTAGGCTGTTTGGTCCTTAATTTGCTGGACCTATCCTGAGGAAGGGCGTGACCTTTTCCTCCAGTAATATCAGAAATGATCTCCTTCAGCCCAGGCCCAAATAGGGTCTGCCCCTTGAAGGGAATGTTGAGAAGCTTAGACTTTGAAGTAACGTCAGCTGACCAGGATTTAAGCCATAGCGCCCTACGCGCCTGAATAGAAAAACCCGAGTTCTTAGCCGTTAGTTTGGTTAAATGAACAACGGCATCAGAAACAAATGAATTGGCTAGCTTAAGAGCTATAAGCTTGTCAAGGATATCATCCAATGGGGTTTCTACCTGTAGAGCCTCTTCGAGAGACTCAAACCAGAAGGCCGCAGCAGCAGTGACAGGGGCAATGCATGCAAGGGGCTGGAGAATAAACCCTTGCTGAATAAAGATCTTTTTATGAGAACTCTCTAATTTTTTGTCCATTGGATCTAGAAAAGCACAACTGTCCTTGACAGGGATAGTGGTACGCTTAGCTAGAGTAGAAACTGCTCCCTACACCTTAGGGACCGTCTGCCATAAGTCCTGTGTAGCGGCGTCTATAGGAAACATCTTCTTAAAAATAGGAGGGGGAGAGAACGGTACACCTGGCCTATCCCATTCCTTAGTAATAATTTCAGAAAACCTTTTAGGGATTGGAAAAACATCAGTGTAAGTAGGTACTGCATAGTATTTATCCAATCTACATAATTTCTCTCGGACTACAATAGTGTCACAGTCATCCAGAGCTGCTAAAACCTCCCTGAGCAATACGCGGAGGTGTTCAAGCTTAACTTTAAATGTAGACATATCAGAATCAGAGTGAAGTATCTTCCCTGAATCAGAAAAATCACCCACAGATTGAAGCTCCCCTGCTTCAGCTTCAGTATAATGTGAAGGTGTATCAGACCTAGCTACTAAAGCGTCAGAGAGCTCTGTATTTATTCTATTCCCAGAGCTGTCTCGCTTTCCTTGCAATCCTGGCAGTTTAGATAATACCTCTGTAAGGGTATGATTCATACGCAATGTGCGCGCTAGAAGTACTAGGCGTCCCCTGAGCAGGATTTATAGAATCTGACACGTGGGGAGAGTTAGCCGGCATAACTTCCCCCTTGTCAATTTCTTCTGGTGATAAATTTTTAAAAGCCAGAATATGGTCTTTATAATCTATAGTAAAATCAGTGCATTTGGTACACATTCTAAGAGGGGGTTCCACAATGGCTTCTAAACATAATGAACAATGAGTTTCCTCTATGTCAGACATGTTTAAACAGACTAGTAATGAGACCAGCAAGCTTGGAAAACACTTTAATAACTGTGAACAAGCAAAAAATAAAAACGGTACTGTGCCTTTAAGAGAAAAAAACAAACACAGAAACTGCTAAAACAGTGAAAAAAGCAGTAAATCTTACGAAATTTTTACAGTGTGTATAATAGGCTAAAAGAGCATTGCACCCACTTGCAAATGGATGATTAACCCCTTAGTTTAAAAAACGGATAAAAAAACCGATATAAACGTTTTTTAAACAGTCACAACAAACTGCCACAGCTCTGCTGTGGCCCTACCTGCCCATACAACGACTTTGGAAGGCACAAAATCCCTTTAGAGAGGTCCTAAATGTTCAGGGGACTCCTTCAGGGAAGCTGGATGTCTCAAGCTGCAAAAATGAAAATAGGCCCCTCCCAACCTGAACTCACAGTGAGAGGGCCTTAAAAAACTATCCCTAGGAAAATCTAGACAGCCATGTGGAAAAAACTGGGCCCCAGAATAAAGTTTTATTACCAATATGTAAAAAACATTCATACACTTCAAGCAAACGTTATATCAATTCAGTAATGTGAGTAAATAATAAAAATATTACCCTTTACAGCAAGCATGATACCAGTCGTTATTAAATCACTGTAATCAGGCTTACCTTAAAATAAATCCGGTATTGTCAGCATTTTCTAGCATATTCATTTCTCTAGAAAAATTTAAAACTGCACATACCTCAGAGCAGGAGACCCTGCACGCCATTCCCCCAGCTGAAGTTACCCATCTCTTCAGTTATGTGTGAGAACAGCAATGGATCTTAGTTACAACCTGCTAAAATCATCAAAAACCACAGGCAGACTCTTCTTCAATTCTGCCTGAGGCTAAAATAGTACAACTCCGGTACCATTTGAAAATAACAAACTTTTGATTGAAGATAAACTACATTAATTCACCACATCTCTCTATGCTACTTCCATTGTCGAGAGCTGCAAGAGAATGACTGGGGGTGGGCAGTTAGGGGAGGAGCTATATAGACAGCTCTGCTGTGGGTGATCATCTTGCAGCTTCCTGTTGGGAAGGAGAGTATCCCACAAGTAATGGATGATCCGTGGACTGGATACACCTTACAAGAGAAAGATGGATGTCCGGACATCAGGAATGGTGAGTACATTTTTTGGGGTTAGTGTTAGGTGTTTTTTTTTTTTGGGGGGGGGGGGGTATTTTTGTTTGTTTTTTAGATTAGGGATTTTTTTTATTTCCATGGGCACTAAAAGAGCTGATTGCCCTTTTAAGGGCAATGCCCATACATTTTTTTTTTATTTTCAGAGTAGTTTATTTTTTAGTTAGGTCTTTTTTATTTTGGGGGGTGAGGTGGGTGGGGGGTTGTATTGTTAGTGGGGGACTTTGTAATTTTTTTGGGGGAAAGAGCTGTTTTCTTTAAGGCTCTTTTAAGGGCTATTAGTAGTTTATTGTTAGATTAGGGGGTGTTGGTTGGCAGTTTAGATGTTAATACTTTTATTAGATACTTTGCATTGTGGGGGGTTGACAGATTAGGGGTTAAAAACTTTATAAGGTCATTTGCAATGTGGGGGTTGGCAGATTAGGGGTTAATATATTTAAAGTGAATGTAAATTTTGATGCTAAAGTGCCCGGTTTTAAAAAATTCGATTAAAAACAGGGGCACTTTAATTCATCAAAATTTACATTTCATTCGTGTTGTGAAAAAATACTTACCTTTTAAACTTGACAGCCGCTCCAGCTTCCCCCGGTCGTCGCAAGCCATTTCTGATGTCAGAAATGATGGATCGCTCATCCTCCAATAACGGCTCCCCCCGGTGGAATCAGTGTCTGATTCGACGCCATGATTGGAGGAACCCGGATTCCTCATTTTAGACCCAGGAAGAGACTTTGCGACGGGCGGAGGAAGCTAGAGCGGCTGTCAAGATTAAAAGGTATTTTTTCACAACACAAGTGAAATGTAAATTTTTATTCATCAAAGTGCCCCTGTTTTTAATCAAATTTTTAAAAACCGGGCACTTTAGCATCAAAATTTACATTCACTTTAATAGGTAGATTGTGTTGTGGGGGTTGGTGGTTTAGAGGTTAATACATTTAATTAGTTATTTTATGGTGGGGGGATGGCGGATTAGGGGTGGATATTGCACATGCGTTAGGTTTGCTAAGGCTACTAGGGAGTTACGGTACTTTCATAGTCAGCGCAAGGCTTGCTTCACCTGCCTATGTGTGGCGAGGTGAATATGGAGTAAAATGTCTCCATTATCGGTGCGTAAGTCCTTGCGCTAAATATGTGATACCGACGTCTGTTCTATGTTCGTTTATGGAAGTAAAAACAGCAGGCGACAGGTGAAATATACGCGCCAAACTCGTATGCAGCTTTTACGCCCGCTGCCGCATATGTATCTAAGCCTCAGCAGTCTGCCCCCTTATTTCAGTTCTTTTGAAAGACATGCATTTTAGCCAATCAGTGCTGACTCACTTTATACGGCACACATAAATTAGCAGTGTCTAACTGTGAAATAAGACAGGATGTAGATGATCATTGTATACAGCTACTTTTTAAATGTTAAATGCTTTTGAGAAAAGCATGTTCTGCTGAAACGTGTAGAGCAAGTTTAGGTTATTAAGCTGAAACTTTGTATTTTAACCTTTTTATTAAAAACACTGTTTTCTACTACATTCTGTCCTTAAATTGTGTCCAGAGGAATTATACACACCAGAAGCTGCAAGACTTACTGTGAGTACTTGCTTTCTAGTACTTTGTTACCTTGCCAGTATTTTACAACTCTGTGATTTCCTTTTCATTGAGGAATACACCAAAAGCCACTTGAATCTTAAAAGAAGTGTTGGAAGCACCACCATTTTCTATACCTGCATTTCTGATCTGGGTCGAAGGATCACCATAAGGAAAGTGTGTATTTTATTTTGTCTATTTTGAAACTGTCTAACTGTGAAAAACTGTCAAAATGCACTGAGATAAGAGGGGGCCTTTAACGACTTAGAAATCAGTTTACAACACTACATAAGTTTAGCTTTCAACAAAGAATACCATAAGAACAAAGCAAATTGGATGATAAAAGTAAATGGGAAAGTTGTTTAAAATTGTGTGCACTATCTGAATCATGAAAGTTTAATTTTGACTTCACTGTCCCTTCAACTATAACTATATGTGTGTTTTTATCAATTTGATTACTCATGAGCCAGAAATATGTCAGGGGTTCTAATATGTCAATACAGTACAAAATAGCAGCACTCACCAGTAGTCAAAAAGTAGCAAATTAGTTGGGACACCAAGGAAAAAAAGACCACGTTTTGGACCTCTAGTCCTTAGTCATGTTTAGAGGTTCGAAACGTGGCCTTTTTTTCCTTGGTGTCCCAATAAATTTGCAACTTTTTCACTACTGGTGAGTGCTGCTATTTTGGGCTGTATAACGTTTTTGGGGGACTTGTGTGGAGCCCTTGCTAGATTTGCACCACCGCTATCTATTACTGTGCTTTACCTCTACTAGACTTTATTGTTCTAATTTGACAAATAAGCAGTTTGCATAATGCTTTTCCCTTCTTGCCAGTGTACTTATCCAAGCATTATTGCATTCATAACATACTACAGAAAGAATAGTGACATTAAAAGTGAGCCTAAAATTTTGCAATATACCTTACTTTCACTGAAGGCTGCTATTATAAAGATATCATAGCAACTATTTAGCCTACATTACAGTTCACAGGAAAACAATTTAATAACTTTCGAACCCTTTACATTAAAAAAAAAAACAATCAGATAAAACAATGGGGAAAAATAAACGCAAATTATTTTTAAAAACAATATATGGATTCCTGGTAAATAAGTAAAAAAAAAAAAAAGTACAGTTAAACAAAAAAAAAAACGCAAAATGACTCACATGACCTACAACTACCATGGGAAGTGGTCAATGCAGATGACATTTATTTTTACAACATTATTTAATTTGTTCATGTTTTATAAAGAAGCATGTCTAAACATTAAGACTTGTTTTGACTCTAAAGGCTAGTAGATTGAACAATAAATTTAAAAAAGTACTATTTCGAACAAAACACAGTAAATGTAGAACAAAATTATATATATATATATATACGTATATATATATATGTAATAGAAAGAGAACAAGAAGGAATTAGATAGCGCTATTTCTATCACATATGGGAGATAATTAATAAATGCAAAATAAGCATGGAAACACCTAAAAAGATCACTATTAAAAGGACATAAAACCCATTTGTTTTCTTTCATGAATCAGATAGAAAAAAAGAATTTATGCTTACCTGATAAATTACTTTCTCTTGCGGTGTATCCAGTCCACCGATTCATCCTTTACTGGGATATTCTCATTCCCTACAGGAAGTGGCAAAGAGAGCACACAGCAAAGCTGTCCATATAGCTCCCCCCTTAGCTCCACCCCCCAGTCATTCGACCAAAGGTTAGGAAGAAAAAGGAGAAACCATAGGGTGCAGTGGTGACTGTAGTTTAAACAAAAAATTTTACCTGACGTAAATGCCAGGGCGGGCCGTGGACTGGATACACCGCAAGAGAAAGTAATTTATCAGGTAAGCATAAATTCTGTTTTCTCTTGCAAGGTGTATCCAGTCCACGGATTCATCCTTTACTTGTGGGATACCAATACCAAAGCTTTAGGACACGGATGAAGGGAGGGAACAAGACAGGTACCTTAAACGGAAGGCACCACTGCTTGTAAAACCTTTCTCCCAAAAATAGCCTCCGAAGAAGCAAAAGTATCAAATTTGTAAAATTTGGCAAAAGTATGCAGTGAAGACCAAGTCGCTGCCTTACAAATCTGTTCAACAGAAGCCTCATTTTTGAAAGCCCATGTGGAAGCCACTGCTCTGGTAGAATGAACAGTAATACGTTCAGGAGGCTGCTGGCCAGCAGTCTCATATGCCAAACGGATGATGCTTTTCAGCCAAAAAGAAAGAGAGGTAGCAGTCGCTTTCTGACCTCTCCTCTTACCAGAATAGATAACAAACAAGGAAGGTGTTTGTCTGAAATCCTTAGTTGCTTGTAAATAGAACTTTAAAGCACGAACAACATCAAGATTGTGCAGTAGACGTTCCTTCTTTGAAGATGGATTAGGACACAGAGAACTATTTTCCTGGTTAATATTCTTGTTAGAAACAACTTTAGGAAGAAAACCAGGCTTGGTACGCAGAACTACCTTATCTGCGTGGAACACCAGGTAAGGTGAATCACACTGTAAGGCAGATAATTCTGAAACCCTTCGAGCAGAAGAGATAGCTACTAAAAACAAAACTTTCCAAGATAACAACTTAATATCTATGGAATGTAAAGGTTCAAACGGAACCCCTTGAAGAACTGAAAGAACTAGATTTAGACTCCATGGCGGAACCACAGGTTTATAGACAGGCTTGATTCTGACTAAAGCCTGAGCAAATGCTTGAACGTCTGGTACCTCTGCCAGACGCTTGTGTAAAAGAATAGACAGAGCAGATATTTGTCCTTTTAAGGAACTAGCTGACAATCCTTTCTCCAATCCTTCTAGGAGGAAAGCCAATATCTTGGGAATCCTAATCTTACTCCATGAGTAACCCTTGGATTCACACCAACAAAGATATTTCCGCCATATCTTATGGTAGATTTTCCTGGTGACAGGCTTTCTAGCCTGAATCAGAGTATCTATAACTGACTCCGAGAAACCATGCTTTGATAGAATTAAGCGTTCAATCTCCAAGCAGTCAGACCCCTGTATTAGTGTCAACCAGCCTATTTAGCCCTGTTATGTAAGCATGCAATTCTATACTAAGTCTCAGAACATAGCTTACCCTCCCCACATGGGGATCCTGTCAGTCTTCTAGCATTATCTCAGTCTTGTCTAGAAAAAATTGACAGAACATACCTCATTGCAGTCAACCCTGCAAACTGTTCCCCCCAACTGAAGTTTTCTGGTACTCCTCAGTCCTGTGTGGGAACAGCAGTGAATTTTAGTTACAAAATGCTAAAATCATTTTCCTCTCAGCAGAATTCTTCATCACTTTTCTGCTAGAGAGTAAATAGTACGAAACGGTACCATTTAAAAATAACAAACTCTTGATTGAAGATATAAAACTACAATTCTAACACCACATTCACTTTACCCTCCCGTAGAGAGACCCTAGTGCTTAGAGCCGGCAAAGAGAATGACTGGGGGGTGGAGCTAAGGGGGGAGCTATATGGACAGCTTTGCTGTGTGCTCTCTTTGCCACTTCCTGTAGGGAATGAGAATACCCCACAAGTAAAGGATGAATCCGTGGACTGGATACCCCTTGCAAGAGAAATACAATTTTAAACAACTTTCCAACTTACTTCTAATATCAAATTTTGTTTGTTTACTTGTTATACTTTGTTGAAAAGCTGGGATGTAAGCTCATGAGTGTGCGCGTGTCTACAGCACTATATGGTAGCAGTTTTGCAACAATGTTATACATTAGCAAGAGCACTAGATGGCAGCACTATTTCCTGTCATGTAGTGCCTCGGGCAAGTGCACACTACCTACCTAGGTATCCCTTCAACAAAGAATAACATGAGAACAAAACAAATTTGATAATAGAAGTAAATTGGAAACTTTTTTAAAATTGTATTCTCTATCTGAATAATGAAATAATTTTTTGGGGTTTAATGTCCCTTTAAGTGTTGTAAGCGTGAGTTGTAAAGAGTCTTTCTGAATAATAAAATACATACAAATTGTGTACACTGTATCAAAGTCCTTAGAATGATAATAGCAAACATATAAATATAAATCCCAGTACGAAAACTTCAGAATTTGCTACTTACAAAATAGAAGCTCAATCATATGAGGTAAGGGTGTGGCACTGCAGGGGAGCACTCCTCTTGTGCACTTTTAGGATCAGGATACGTCTTGTAGTTCCAAAAGCTCTTTGGCCTCCAGAACCCTGTAATGTCTGTAGTTGAATGCGAAATCACCACTCGTGTTTTTCCTCGCAGTATGGTAAACTTCCGGATTTCTCACTTAGGGGTCTTGGATGAGGGATGTCTCTTTGTTCTTCCGAATCTCTCTTACAGGAGGAATTGGGAATTACGGCTTTTTTTTTATTCCCATATAAACTCCTGTGAGAGAGATTCAGAAGTCTGTCATACTACAGGGATAAGCACAAAGAGACATCCTTCATCCAAGACCCCTAAGTGAGAAATCCGGAAGTTTACCATACTGCGAGGAAAAACACGAGTGGTGATTTCGCATTCAACTTAAGACATTACAGGGTTCTGGAGGCCAAAGAGCTTTTGGAAGTACAAGACGTATCCTGATCCTAAAAGTGCACAAGAGGAGTGCTCCCCTGCAGTGCCACACCCTTACCTCATATGATTGAGCTTCTATTTTGTAAGTAGCAAATTCTGAAGTTTTCGTACTGGGATTTATATTTATATGTTTGCTATTATCATTCTAAGGACTTTGATACAGTGTACACAATTTGTATGTATTTTATTATTCAGAAAGACTCTTTACAACTCATGCTTACAACACTTAATAGTGATCTTTTTAGGTGTTTCCATGCTTATTTTGCATTTATTAGTTATCTCCCATATGTGATAGAAATAGCGCTATCTAATTCCTTCTTGTTCTCTTTCTGTTACATATTTTGTAGAAGGTATCTTTGGGAATAGTTTATTTCTGAATTCACTTTTCTTAAAACCTGTGAGTCAGTACATATTATATATATATATATATATATATATATATATATATATATATATATATATATATATATATATATATATATATAGGAAGAAAAACGAGTGCAAGCAGGTATCTCCAATTCCAACCTCGATTTATTAGTTTAAAAATCCATGTGGTACATGATCAATGGAAAATCACAGGTATTACTTGACAAACAATGGCTGCTGCTGACATGTTTCGCCACTCAAGGCGTAATCATAGCTGCAGTAAAAATCCCAGTCTGCCTATTTAAGGCAGCCGGACAACTTCTATTGGTTTAAAACTTTAATTGTTGACAAGTTTCACTTGGGGATTTTTAACCCCATATATACAATTTAAACATCAATGCCTCTTAATAGTTCAAATGTGTAATGATTCTTGTAAGTTACTAGTTCATTCTATAAATATTTATCAATGCAGAAGTCACAGCGCTAAACTAACGTATAAACTATGCAAGAAACTTGGTACGCTATGCATGAAAAATAAGAATAATACATATGCAAGGGAATATAAAAATACATATATATACAAATACACGAATACAGAAATAAATAAATATAATGAGTTAAACTTAAGCACTCTTGTGGAAACTAAGTTCTATATATTTATATAAACAAGGAATAACAGAATCAATCTTGTTATAGTGCTAATGAACCCAATAATGTGTTATTTTATTAATGCTCAACAATTACATATAGCTGTATTAGATAAATAGTGTATATTTATATATGCATGATTTTGTTAGAAAAATTATCAGAAACAATAGAAAAATTGCCAGCAGAAGTTGTTGAAAACGTTTGCTAAAAAAAAAAAAAAAACCTTTTACTAGAATTAATTCTAGAAAAGTGTTAGAAAAAATTGTTAGACAAAAATTGCTTACTAGAATACTAACTAGAAAAATTGCTAAAAGGATGGGACTAGGGAGAGTTGACACAATACAACCAGTCAAGCTGTCACGTCTATTTAAATGTTATTTAAAGTATTAGGATACCAAATTAAATCCTTAGACTAAATTGATACCCGTGATCACAGGATTGTGTCACAGAAAAGGGAGATGCATGGACCAACAGATCATTTCAAAAATTTTATTTCCAAAAATTTATTAGGTCATATTCCGAATTCAGACCCAGAGGTACTCTGGTCTGAAGCTTAAATATCCAATACATCTCCCTCTTCTGCAACAGTTTGTCGCGATCACCTCCTCTTGGTGGGCATACCACCCTCTCTATAGCCTGCCACCTTAAGCTACTAATGTCTGTATTGTGGCAACGTGCAAAGTGTCTGACTAAAGGAGTACTCGCTTCTCCTGCTTGAATGGTTGATAGATGGTTACGAATACGGACCTTCACCTCATTAGTAGTTAATCCTACATACTGTAGGTGACAGCATATGCAGGTGAGAAGATACACTACATAGGTTGATGTGCATTTTAGGCAGCTGTTAATTGGAAAAGTGTCACCCGTAACTTCTGATTTAAAGATGTTTGACACCAAGATGTATTCGCAGACCCGACATTTTTGTCTGCATTTGAACAGACCTTTGTGAGTTAACCATGAACTCACAGGTCTGTTCAATTCAGGTAACATTGATGGTGATAAAACATTTGCCAAGGTTTTCGCTCTCCGATAAGAACATCTTAAACCAGTTTTGACACAATTTTCCAATTTATCGTCAGCTGAGAGAAGTTTGAAATGTTTTTTAACAATCCTGCATATTTCAGTGTATTGTGTGCTGAAATCTGTTACAAAAGTAACGCCTTGGTGGGTGTCTGAGACTGTGTTGGTGGAAGACCCTTGAATTAAAGTGTTCCTATCAAGGTCTAAGACCTGCTCTCTAGCTTTAGAAACCACTTGGTTAGAATAACCACGTCTTTTCAGTCTATCACTTAATTCTAGTGATTTTTCACAAAAAGTGTCATTCAGAGTGCAGTTCCTCCTAACCCTGACAAACTGCCCCTTTGCTACGGCAAAGGGGACATGTCGGGGATGGCAACTGCTGGCATGCAGCAGTGCATTGCCTGCAGATGGTTTCCGATAGATACTACAGATTATCTTTCCCTGTTTGGTTCCTTCCAAAGAAATATCCAAAAAATTAATGGTATTAGCACATAATTCAGATGTAAATTGTAGACCAATATTGTTGCTATTTATAGCATCAATAAATTCCGAGAATGCTGTGCCCCCGCCCACCCAAATCAGCAGGAGATCATCAATATAGCGTCCATAATAATGGATCAAATGCCTGTGGGAGTTCCTATCTCCATAGATGTGGGACAGCTCCCACCAACCCATAAAGAGGTTTGCATAGGAGGGGGCAAACTTAGCCCCCATAGCTGTCCCACACCCCTGGAGAAAGAACTCCCCTTCAAATTTGAAGTAATTGTGGGTGAGCAGGAACCACAGCACCCTCAGAATGTATTTCTGGAAGTTCAGAGTAAAATCCGAATAGTTCTTGAGAAAGAAGGAAATTGCTTCCAGCCCTTCTTTATGGGGGATGGAAGAATACAAAGAAACCACATCAATTGTGGCCCATCGAAATTGACCAAAGTTCCATTCTTTAGATTCTAGTATTTGGATGACATGTTTCGTATCACCAAGATAACTATTTAAGGATAGCACAAATGGTTGGAGGATTCCATCCATCCATTGTGATACGTGTTCAGTCAGTGAGCCAATCCCACTGACAATGGGTCGTCCCTTAACTTCAGTAAGGGATTTGTGTATTTTAGGAAGATGGTGGAAGATGGGCACTACAGGGTGATCAACACATAGAAATTCAAAAATGTCACGATCAAAGTGCCCATCCTCCAAGCCATCATCCAGAATACCCAAAAGTTCACGTTTATATATTGAAGTGGGATCAGCAGACAAGAGAGTATAATTGTCAGTATTATGTAACTGTCGAAAGGCCTCTTGTAAATACATATCTCGATTGAGGACCACAATAGAACCTCCCTTGTCTGCTGAACGCACCACAATATCTTTATTATTCCTGAGTTCATCAAGGGCTAGTTTTTGTTGTTTCGTCAGATTGGAATGCATCTTATTTTCTACCGCTTTCAGTGCTGTAAGGTCGCGTTCAACTCTTTTAAAAAAGGTTTCAAGTACTGGACCTCTAGTGTGTATAGGGTAGAATTCAGAGGGTTTCTTAAAAGTACCGTAGAAATTAGTGTTGTCTAATTGGGTCTTAGAATCGCCCTCTCTCATTAATTGCTCCAGTGTAAGGGTATCACATACCTCACTGAATGTCTGTATATGTCGTGTATTTTTCATTTGTGATGATAATGTTACTCGTGGGTTATCTATCTCAACTGCAGATAAATTACTTGCTCCACAATAAAATTTCTTTAGAGTCATGTTTCTTATCAATTTATTAACATCTAATAACGTTTTAAAAACGTCAAAGTTGCTTGCAGGAGAAAAATTCAAACCCAAACTTAATACAGACAATTGAGCTGGTGTAAGCGTGTACTTAGATAAATTGACAACATTATCTACTACTTGTATTTGTTTTTGTTTTGCCCCCTGTTTCCTCTGTTGCCTCGATTGCCCCTCAACTGATAATGTTTCTGTCCCTGTTGTGCTCCTAACCCTATTCCTGTTTTCTGGGTTGAAAGACAAAAAACCTGAGCCAAATTAACCTGGTCTTCATGAGAGGCATTTGTACCTTGTATCTGTGCACTCACAGTATCAGTAACATAAGTATATTTAGAGTTTGTAGAAATAGAACCTGGGTTAGAATCTTTGGGTCTAACCACTTGTCCCTGGGATATGTCTTGTACATTGGCTTGTGTGTGCAAAAATGAGGTTGCAGGTTTAAGGATGCCCCTATGGGGTTCCTCACCCCCTGAAGGCTCATTATCTTCTCCTGACTCAAATTCGCTATCGGAATAAGTTACTCTCTTCTGATTAGACTTAATTTTTGGTTGATCATTATGTGTGTTTTTATAATCGGATGTCTGGTTCTGACGTCTGTTTCTAGATCTACTTCTACCACGTCTAGAGTTGCCTCTATCAGAACGTTTCCAAATGTACACACTATTATTGGTGTAGTCTAGTTGGTCTCTAATAAACTTTGTATGCTTAATCTCTAAGACACTCTGTTTCACTTCAGCCACACCACTTTTCAGTATTTCATCAAACCTAGAGAAATTAGTGTCAGCAAGCCTATTGTTCATTTCAGCTTGCAAGAGACCTATTTCTTCTCTAACCCCATTTAGCAAATGCAATTTGTAAGTATTTAGCAATAACATCAAACGAATAGAGCAATCAGACAATATTTCGTTCCAAGAATTGATAAAATCTATATCAGAAACATCAAAGGTGGGGAACATCTTGTTCTCTTTCTGTTACATATTTTGTAGAAGGTATCTTTGGGAATAGTTTATTTCTGAATTCACTTTTCTTAAAACCTGTGAGTCAGTACATATTATATATATATATATATATATATATATATATATATATATATATATATAAAACTTAGGCCTAGATTTGGAGTTTGGCGGTAAAAGGGCTGTTAACGCTCCGCGGGCTTTTTTCTGGCCGCACCATAAATTTAACTCTGGTATCGAGAGTTTAATCAAATGCTGCGTTAGGCTCCAAAAAAGGAGCGTAGAGCATTTTTACCACAAATGCAACTCTCGATACCAGAGTTGCTTACGGACGCGGCCGGCCTCAAAAACGTGCTCGTGCACGATTCTCCCATAGGAAACAATGGGGCTGTTTGAGCTGAAAAAAAACCTAACACCTGCAAAAAAGCAGCGTTCAGCTCCTAACGCAGCCCCATTGTTTCCTATGGGGAAACACTTCCTACGTCTGCACCTAACACTCTAACATGTACCCCGAGTCTAAACACCCCTACCCTTACACTTATTAACCCCTAATCTGCCGCCCCCGCTATCGCTGACACCTGCATATTTTTTTTAACCCCTAATCTGCCGCTCCGTAAACCGCCGCAACCTACGTTATCCCTATGTACCCCTAATCCGCTGCCCTAACATCGCCGACCCCTATATTATATTTATTAACCCCTAATCTGCCCCCCTCAACGTCGCCGACACCTGCCTACACTTATTAACCCCTAATCTGCCGAGCGGACCTGAGCGCTACTATAATAAAGTTATTAACCCCTAATCCGCCTCACTAACCCTATCATAAATAGTATT
Source organism: Bombina bombina (assembly GCF_027579735.1). Classification (NCBI taxonomy): domain Eukaryota; kingdom Metazoa; phylum Chordata; class Amphibia; order Anura; family Bombinatoridae; genus Bombina; species Bombina bombina. The sequence continues at coordinate 265,345,272 of NC_069504.1, read as the reverse complement.
AACCCCTAATCTGCCCTCCCTAACATCGCCGACACCTACCTTCAATTATTAACCCCTAATCTGCCGAGCGGACCTCACCGCTATTCTAATAAATGTATTAACCCCTAAAGCTAAGTCTAACCCTAACACTAACACCCCCCTAACTTAAATATAATTTACATCTAACGAAATAAATTAACTCTTATTAAATAAATGATTCCTATTTAAAGCTAAATACTTACCAGTAAAATAAACCCTAATATAGCTACAATATAAATTATAATTATATTATAGCTATTTTAGGATTAATATTTATTTTACAGGTAACTTTGTATTTATTTTAACCAGGTACAATAGCTATTAAATAGTTAAGAACTATTTAATAGTTACCTAGTTAAAATAATAACAAATTTACCTGTAAAATAAATCCTAACCAAAGATATAATTAAACCTAACACTACCCTATCAATAAATTAATTAAATAAACTACCTACAATTACCTACAATTAACCTAACACTACACTATCAATAAATAAATTAAACACAATTCCTACAAATAACTACAATTAAATAAACTAGCTAAAGTACAAAAAATAAAAAAGAACTAAGTTACAAAAAATAATAAAATATTTACAAACATAAGAAAAATATTACAACAATTTTAAACTAATTACACCTACTCTAAGCCCCCTAATAAAATAACAAAGACCCCCAAAATAAAAAATTCCCTACCCTATTCTAAATTAAAAAAGTTACAAGCTCTTTTACCTTACCAGCCCTGAACAGGGCCCTTTGCGGGGCATGCCCCAAGGATTTCAGCTCTTTTGCCTGTAAAAAAAAACATACCATACCCCCCCCAACATTACAACCCACCACCCACATACCCCTAATCTAACCCAAACCCCCCTTAAATAAACCTAACACTAAGCCCCTGAAGATCTTCCTACCTTGTCTTCACCATACCAGGTTCACCGATCCGTCCTGGCTCCAACATCTTCATCCAACCCAAGCGGGGGTTGGCGATCCATCATCCGGTGCTGAAGAGGTCCAGAAGAGGCTCCAAAGTCTTCCTCCTATCCGGCAAGAAGAGGACATCCGGACCGGCAAACATCTTCTCCAAGCGGCATCTTCAATCTTCTTCCATCCGGTGCGGAGCGGGTCCATCTTGAAGCAGGCGACGCGGATCCATCCTCTTCTTCCGTTGTCTCCCGACGAATGACGGTTCCTTTAAGGGACGTCATCCAAGATGGCGTCCCTCGAATTCCGATTGGCTGATAGGATTCTATCAGCCAATCGGAATTAAGGTAGGAATATTCTGATTGGCTGATGGAATCAGCCAATCAGAATCAAGTTCAATCCGATTGGCTGATCCAATCAGCCAATCAGATTGAGCTCGCATTCTATTGGCTGATCGGAACAGCCAATAGATTGCGAGCTCAATCTGATTGGCTGATTGGATCAGCCAATCGGATTGAACTTGATTCTGATTGGCTGATTCCATCAGCCAATCAGAAAATTCCTACCTTAATTCCGATTGGCTGATAGAATCCTATCAGCCAATCGGAATTCGAGGGACGCCATCTTGGATGACGTCCCTTAAAGGAACCGTCATTCGTCGGGAGACAACGGAAGAAGAGGATGGATCCGCGTCGCCTGCTTCAAGATGGACCCGCTCCGCACCGGATGGAAGAAGATTGAAGATGCCGCTTGGAGAAGATGTTTGCCGGTCCGGATGTCCTCTTCTTGCCGGATAGGAGGAAGACTTTGGAGCCTCTTCTGGACCTCTTCAGCACCGAATGATGGATCGCCAACCCCCGCTTGGGTTGGATGAAGATGTTGGAGCCAGGACGGATCGGTGAACCTGGTATGGTGAAGACAAGGTAGGAAGATCTTCAGGGGCTTAGTGTTAGGTTTATTTAAGGGGGGTTTGGGTTAGATTAGGGGTATGTGGGTGGTGGGTTGTAATGTTGGGGGGGGGGGGTATGGTATGTTTTTTTTTACAGGCAAAAGAGCTGAAATCCTTGGGGCATGCCCCGCAAAGGGCCCTGTTCAGGGCTGGTAAGGTAAAAGAGCTTGTAACTTTTTTAATTTAGAATAAGGTAGGGAATTTTTTATTTTGGGGGTCTTTGTTATTTTATTAGGGGGCTTAGAGTAGGTGTAATTAGTTTAAAATTGTTGTAATATTTTTCTTATGTTTGTAAATATTTTATTATTTTTTGTAACTTAGTTCTTTTTTATTTTTTGTACTTTAGCTAGTTTATTTAATTGTAGTTATTTGTAGGAATTGTGTTTAATTTATTTATTGATAGTGTAGTGTTAGGTTAATTGTAGGTAATTGTAGGTAGTTTATTTAATTAATTTATTGATAGGGTAGTGTTAGATTTAATTATATCTTAGGTTAGGATTTATTTTACAGGTAATTTTGTTATTATTTTAACTAGGTAACTATTAAATAGTTCTTAACTATTTAATAGCTATTGTACCTGATTAAAATAATTAAAAAGTTACCTGTAAAATAAATATTAATCCTAAAATAGCTATAATATAATTATAATTTATATTGTAGCTATATTAGGATTTATTTTACAGGTAAGTATTTAGCTTTAAATAGGAATCATTTATTTAATAAGAGTTAATTAATTTCGTTAGATGTAAATTATATTTAAGTTAGGGGGGTGTTAGTGTTAGGGTTAGACTTAGCTTTAGGGGTTAATCAATTTATTAGAATAGCGGTGAGCTCCGGTCGTCAGATTAGGGGTTAATAATTGAAGTTAGGTGTCGGCGATGTTAGGGAGGGCAGATTAGGGGTTAATACTATTTATGATAAGGTTAGTGAGGCGGGTTAGGGGTTAATAACTTTATTATAGTAGCGCTCAGGTCCGCTCGGCAGATTAGGGGTTAATAAGTGTAGGCAGGTGTCGGCGACGTTGAGGGGGGCAGATTAGGGGTTAATAAATATAATATAGGGGTCGGCGGTGTTAGGGGTAGCAGATTAGGGGTACATAAGGATAACGTAGGTGGCGGCGCTTTGCGGTCGGAAGATTAGGGGTTAATTATTTTAAGTAGCTGGCGGCGACGTTGTGGGGGGCAGGTTAGGGGTTAATAAATGTAATACAGGGGTCGGCGGGGTTAGGGGCAGCAGATTAGGGGTACATAAGTATAACGTAGGTGGCGGGCGGCAGATTAGGGGTTAAAAATTTTAATCGAGTGGCGGCGATGTGGGGGGACCTCGGTTTAGGGGTACATAGGTAGTTTATGGGTGTTAGTGTACTTTAGAGTACAGTAGTTAAGAGCTTTATGAACCGGCGTTAGCCAGAAAGCTCTTAACTCCTGCTATTTTCAGGCGGCTGGAATTTTGTCGTTAGAGCTCTAACGCTCACTTCAGAAACGACTCTAAATACCAGCGTTAGAAAGATCCCATTGAAAAGATAGGATACGCAAATGGCGTAGGGGGATCTGCGGTATGGAAAAGTCGCGGCTGAAAAGTGAGCGTTAGACCCTTTAATCACTGACTCCAAATACCAGCGGGCGGCCAAAACCAGCGTTAGGAGCCTCTAACGCTGGTTTTGACGGCTACCGCCGAACTCCAAATCTAGGCCTTAATATGTAAGCATAAATTGGAATTGGCAGTCTAGAAAGACCTACTTGTTTTTATCTGCCAATATAATCCTATAATATAAAAGGCCAAGTGTGTTTGTCCGAAGCTGTCATGCGCAGTAGAGACTGCGCAAGGACAAACACACCTGGCCTTTAAAAGACTGACCTGGCATCTGGGGCCGATCGGGCTTGACGGGGGCGGGGCTGACCGGGCGTGACACGGATGGGACCGGAACGTGAGAGAGCTCAAAAGAGGGGGATAGAGAGAGCAAAAGAGAGGGAGAGAGACAGCAAAAAGAGAGGGGGGAGGGAGAGCAAAAGAAAGGGGAGAGAGAGAGAAAATGAGGGGGAGAGAGAGAGCAAAAGAGAGGGGAGAGAGCGCAAAAGGGAGGGGGAAAAGAGAGGGGGGGGAAGAGAGGGGGGGAGAGAGAGAGCAAAAGAGAGGGGAAGAGAGAAAGCAAAATAGAAGGGGGAGAGCGCAAAAGAGAGGGGGAGAGAGAGAGCAAAAGAGAGGTGAGAGAGAGAAATAGAGAGAGTATAAGAGAGGGGGAAGAGAGAGAGCAAAAGAGAGGGAGAAGAGAGCAAAATAAAGAGGAGAGAGAGCAGAAGAGGGGGATAGAGAGAGCAAAAGAGAGGGGGGAGAGAGAGAGCAAAAGAGAGGGGGGAGAGAGAGAGCAAAAGAGGGGGAGAGAGAGCGCAAAAGAGGGGGGTGGATAGAGAGAGCAAAAGAGAGGGAGAGAGACAGCAAAAGAGAGGAGAGAGAGAGCAAAAGAGGGGGGTAGAGAGAGCAAAAGAGAGGGGGAGAGAGCGACCAAAAGATTGGGGGGGATAGAGAGAGCAAAAGAGAGGGAGAGAAACAGCAAAAGAGGGGGGAAAGAGAGCAAAAGAAAGCGGAGAGGGAGAGAGAGAGTGCAAAAGAGGGGGTATAGAGAGAGCAAAGAGGGGGGATAGAAAGAGCAAAAGAGAGGGAGAGAGACAGCAAAAGAGAGGGGGGAGAGAGAAAAAGAAAGGGGGGGAGAGAGCAAAAAAGGGGGATAAAGAGAGCAAAAGAAAGGGAGAGAGACAGCAAAAGAGAGGGAGAAAGACAGCAAAAGAGAGGGGGGAGAGAGAGAGCAAAAGAGAGGGGGGAGAGAGAGAGCAAAAGAGGGGGAGAGAGAGAGCGCAAAAGAGGGGGGTGGATAGAGAGAGCAAAAGAGAGGGAGAGAGACAGCAAAAGAAAGGAGAGAGACAGCAAAAGACGGGGGATAGGGAGAGCAAAAGAGCGGGGGAGAGAGAACAAAAGAGAGGGGGAGAGAGACAACAAAAGAGAGGGAGAGAAACAGCAAAAGAGGGGGGAAAGAGAGCAAAAGAAAGCGGAGAGGGAGAGAGTGCAAAAGAGGGGGTATAGAGAGAGCAAAGAGGGGGGATAGAAAGAGCAAAAGAGAGGGAGAGAGACAGCAAAAGAGAGGGGGGAGAGAGAAAAAGAAAGGGGGGGGGGAGAGAGCAAAAAAGGGGGATAAAGAGAGCAAAAGAAAGGGAGAGAGACAGCAAAAGAGAGGGAGAAAGACAGCAAAAGAGAGGGAGAGAGAGAGCAAAAGAGAGGGGGAGAGAGAGCAAAAGAGAGGGGGAGAACGCAAAAGAGAGGGAGGAAAAGAGCATACGAGAGGGGGGAGAGAGAGCAAAAGAGAGGGGGGAGAGAGAGAGAAAAAGAGAGAGAGGGGGAGATAGAGAGCAGAAGAGAGGGGGAGAGAGAGAAAAAAAGAGAGGGGGAAAGAGCAAAAGAGAGGGGGGATAGAGAGAGAGCAAGGGGTGGAACCGCTATACTGTAAAAAATGGCCCGTGTACACGCGCTCTAGGACTAGTATAGAATAATAGACCAATTGCTTCATCCATTTGAACAATAAATACATTAGACATTATAACAAAAACGTTATTCAAATCTTTATTAAATACTTAAAGACAACGCGTTTCTCTGCATTGCAGGGCTGTTTTATCAGGCCGTGCCAACTACTTGGAAAAAAGTGTGCAAAATCAGCTGCATGCTGAAACAGAGTACAGCAAACATCAAGCATGCACCTTATGAAATCGCCTTCCGAGGCTGAGAAACACGTCGCCTTTTACGTTTTTAATAAAAATGTTAATGCAATCACACCTCGCCACAAAGATCCATCTTATTGTTGACATCTGATGAATGAATATTAGAGTATCTGTGTATCCTTTCACTTGGAGTACCTTTGTATCCTGCTACTTGTGATCAGTCAGCTGGACGGTTGCGAAGTTCCAGCTTGCTATTAGAGAACCTGGAGATTTAGGCTTTCTAATTCAATGCTTAGCCTTCCTAAAGTCTATAACTTTTTAGTCTGGGTGGACAGTGCCTGCATATGAATATTAAAACAAACAGATTGATGATCACTGGACCTTAAGTTCTCACCTACAAACATATCTAATAATGTAGCACTGTTTGTAAGTAATAAATCTAATATCCCTTCCTTTCGAGTTGGTGCCTTAAACAATCGCTCAAGTGATTCCCCTAGCAAGGATTCAAGAATGGGTTCTGGCTGATCTAGCAAAATGCATCTTGCAGTCTATATCTGGCAAATTAAATTGGCCCACTACTATAAATGTACCCTTCGTCATCATTTTGGTTATTTCTTTTATTAACAGATTGTCTAGTCATTCATCCTGTAATGGAGGCATATAAAAACCCCTATACTAAACACAGTTTTATCCCCAGTTTTTACAGTCACCCAAATATTTCCCACATCATCATTAGTTCCTACAATTTCAGGAACCTTTATATTTTCTTTTACATACAAAGCAACTCTTTCACCTTTTCTCCTAATAATTTCATTAATTTAATGATATATAATTTAATCAGTAATGGTCTGATATAACTGGAAAAAAAATCTGAAAAGTTATTATTCTAAAAATGAAAACCATGATTTAAATCAATTTAACCCTTTCACGACCAAGGACATACAAGGTACGTTCTACAAAAAACGGTTGTTAACGACCAAGGTAATGCTTGGTACGTCCTCAGGGGTTTCAAGCGCTGGCAGCAACCGTGATCGCTTCCAGCAGCTTACAGGGTATTGCAGCGATGCCTCGATATTGAGGCATCGTACAATACCCTTTGCTAAGCAACCAATGCAGAGAGGGCCTCTCTGTGACCCTCTCTGCATCGGCCAGCAATGGTGCAGATTGTTGGTGACGTGGAAGGGCTTGGAGGGAGGTGGGTGGGCAGCCTATCGCTGGAGGAGGCAGGAGGAGGGCTGGAAGGGGGCGTGAAGGGGGGTGGGACCGCTACACCACGACAGTGAGTGGGAAGGAGGGAGGAGGGGAAAGGAGGAGAGGGGGGTCCTATGTGGGATCCATGTCTAGAAAGGGATCTGGGAGGGGGTTATGCTGAGGGGGGGGGGCAGCTACACTACGGAAAAGTGTTTTTTATTTTTTTTAGAAAAATTACATTAATTTAGAGCAAACTGGGTACTGGCAGACAGCTGCCAGTACCTATGATGGTGGCAAATAGGTAGAGGGGGAAGGGATAGAGAGCTGTTTGGGGGGGCTCAGGGAGGTTGGGTGGTAAGGGGGGGTTACCTAATTAACCCCTTCACTGCTGGGCATAATACAAGTGTGGTGCGCAGCGGGCATTTAGCAGCCTTCTAATTACCAAAAAGCAATGCCAAAGTCATATATGTCTGCTATTTCTGAACAAAGAGGATCACAGAGAAGCATTTACAACCATTTGTGCCATAATTGCATAAGCTGTTTGTAAATTATTTCAGTGAGAAACCTAAAGTTTTTTATTTGATCGTATTTGGCGGTAAAATGGTGACATGAAATATACGAAAATGGGCCTAGGTCAATAATTTGGGTTATCTACTAAAAAAAAATATTTACATGTCAAGGGTTATTCAGGGATTCCTGACAGATATCAGTGTTACAATGTAACTATTGCTAATTTAAAAAAAAAATGGTTTGGAAATAGCAAAGTGCTACTTGTACTAATTGACCTATAACTTGCAAAAAAAGCAAAGAACGTGTAAACATTTGGTATTTCTGAACTCAGGACAAAATTTAGAAACTATTTAGCATGGGTGTTTTTTGGTTGTTGTAGATGTGTAACAGATTTTGGGGGTCAAAGTTAGAAAAAGTGTGTTTTGTTAATTTTTTCTTTATATTTTTTTAAAAAATGTTTATAGTAAATTATATGATATGATAAAATAATGGTATCTTTAGAAAGTATATTTAATGGCGAGAAAAACGATATATAAATATATCCTCTATAAGTGCTCATAGAGGATATGGTCACTCACACAATAAGCAATGGGCGTTTCATCCGCACCATATACACCCATAGGAGCACAGAACAAATACAATCTATTAATATGGCTATCTGATGTGCATAATAATGAACCACACAAAGACGAGATACGACTGGTTGAGATACACTAATATGCAACGTATTAATTCTGTTTCTTGGGGAATCTATATAACAAAGGAGCGACACTGTCCACACACATTGATTACCGACTACACACAGGGTCACTGACTTATCATTGAAGCCACTGATTCTCCCGATCCTAGCACCATTCATACTGTGTTCATATTACTATATGAGATATGACATCACAGCACAAACCCCACAATGTATTACTAGGAATGTGGGCTAGAAATAGTATGATGAGCCCCAAATCAGTTTTGAGATGTCAGTGACATACACAGTTTCCGATAGCATTAAGAGGATACCGGCCAAGGCCTTACGTCACCGACCAACCACGCTGCTGAGAGCAGTTTTTACACGTCCCTAGGATATACGAGCACTTGTGATTTGACACATAGGGGGGCCGGATAGGCAAATGTTAGCACCGATTGGAGGGCGTTGTTTGGCCAGGTACCCTCCGATTGGCTGAATATCATGGTTTGATAATGTATAAGACAAGGTGGCACCCGGGCTTCGGTTTGCCTACTTCTAAACATTGACAAAGGCTGCCCAGAAAGCCGAAACGCGTTTGTTACTGAATACAAAGTTTTTCATGTCTTTCACCCCTGACACCTGATGCCGACGGCTGCAGATATCGGCCAGGAAACAGGGGGGTGATTGTACATTTTTAATTTTAGCTCTTTTTGACTTGTTGTTGACTTGTTGTTCACTTGAAGAGTATTTATTACCTCTTTTAATAAGAATTAATTAAAGTTTATAGCTTTTACTAATCGCTACTCCTTTAATAGGGAAGACTGCTTTAATAAACCCCCATTTTGGTTGGATCTATTCCAACTTCCTGTTCTTATACAATAAACGAGTAAGAGGAAAATTACAGCTAAACACAAAACACTGCAGAAATGTAAAAACAGCCCTGGTCCTTAACAGTAAGAAAATGGAAAAATGGTCTGGTCACTAAGGGGTTAAATTAGTCTTACTGACTAGTAATTTAAATCAAATCCACTATGGTTCTTTTTAAATAACTTGTATACAGGTATGATTATGTCCCAGTCATGAGAATCATTGTACCATGATTCTGTATAGCTACTAAATCCTAGTTGTGCCTAGTCATTTTGAAGTGAGTTCAGGTAATATATATATATATATATATATATACACACACATATATATATATTTATATGTTTAAGGGAGGATTGTATATAATACAACTGCCATTTCAAGCAAAAGGTAGCTTCACTACTAGGCCACAACGCTTCTAGGAATCAACAAAAGTGGGAGGGACAGGGGAGTTCCTTACTGCAATTAGTTTTCAATAGCCAACCTCCACCTGCCATTTGCATTATTTCAAGAAGCCAATCTGGGCTTTAGTCAACAGACAATAAGGCTTGTCACTGTCATAAAGTAAGCATACAAAGCAGTTTTGCATGTGTTATTTGACAAAGCCAATTATGGACCGATACATGACAGAGAAGTAATGTTACTAAATTAGAAGCAAATACAACTTAAATTATAGTAAAAGCATTTCCGTTCTCAAAGAGCTTCATTGCTATCTATGTTGAATAACTTGAAACATGAAAGTGATATAGCAAAGCTGTAAAAATCTGACTAGAAAATATCACTTGAACATCTGTATGTAAAAAAGGTATTTTACCTCAAAATTTCCTCAGTAACCACATTCCATTGTAAAGGGACTTTAAGCAGCCAATCAGGAAGCATGCCCCAGTGTGCATCTGGCATGTGGAGTAAACTTACTTTTTCCCCTTATCTTAAGATATCAGTGAAATACTATGAAATCACAGTAAAGCACTGATGATGGTGACTGCTCATTGCAGGTTCCCCCTGCTGACAGACTCCTGCACTGAAGCTTCACTAATAATGTGCAGAAAAAGAAGCACCCTATATATATATATATATATATATATATATATATATATATACACATACACATACCCACACACACACATACATTTCTTATATATTCAGTGGCAAAAAACTTGCATTACTGCCAGAGTTCAAGTTCTGAATCAAACATTAAAAATTATGAAAATTTGTTCCTGCAAAGTCACAAGGACCTGAAAATCAAAGTTTAACATTGTCCAACCAAGTCCAGCAATTGTAAAGGTACTGTAGAGTTAAAAATTAAACTTTCATGAATCAGATAAAACATGCAATTACAAAAAGAATTCCAGTTGATTTCTGTTATCAAATTAGCTTCATTTTCTTGGTATCCTAGGCAGGCTCATAAACTTGAACGTGTCTTAAAGGGACATTAAACCCAAATTTTTTCTTTCATGATTCAGATAGAGAATACCATTTTAAACAACTTTCTAATTTACTTCTATTATCTAACTTGCTTCATTCTCTTGATATTCTTTCCTGAAACGCATATCTAGATAGGCTCAGTAGCTTCTGATTGGTGGCTGCACTTAGATGCCTTATGTGATTGGCTCACCTGTGTGCATTGCTATTTCTTTAACTAAGTATAGCTAAAGAATGAAGCAAATTAGATAATAGAAGTAAATTGGAATGTTGTTTAAAATTGTATTCTCTGTCTGAATTATGAAAGAAAAATGTTGTGTTTAATATCCCTTTAAGCACACAATGGTAGTAGTGTTGATGAATTTTCTATAGTTATGGTGTATTTCTACAAGGAGAAATAGATTGGATGTGTTAGGAGCACCTAAAGAAGGCCAGGTCTAGAATAGGAGTACTGACTAAAAATACTTGAAATACGCAAATATAAAATCCTAGAATTTCACAAATTTAACAAATTTAATATCACATATAGTAACAGATGATCACAGCTTTAAAAAAGCATAAAAGTACATGGATCCATAGTACTTAATAAAAACGATATAACAGTGGTAATAATAAAAAATGATGCAAATATAAAAAAAGGACAAAAATATGATGATCTATGAGAATAAAAACAATGGGGCAATATGTTCAGGATGATACACGTGTATAGGGCATATATACAAGATGAAGGAAAAATATGTGTGCAAGTTCTAGGGATAATTAAAATGGTGTTATAAATATAATAAACAGTGTTGATATAAACATAAGAATATAAACCAATTGAAAAATATATTAAAAATATATTAAAAAATATAAAAAGTCCAGTGAAAAAATGTATGTATATATTGAAAGTCCAGTGAAAAAAAAAATATATTTTAAGACCAGTGAAGAAGAATATAGAAGATCCAGTGGAAAAATTATGTAAAATGTAAGTTAATCAAAAAATCCTTGCAATCCAAATAACAATCCAAAAAATATCAATCCAAAAAATATATAAGTTGATCCAAATGGATGGTGCCAATACATGAAGAGTGATTCAATAGCGAAAAAACTCCAATATTAAAAAGCAAAAACAAAAATAAAAATAGTACAATCAGAAAGTCAATCAACTGTGATCGCTGGGTTTCAAAAATATATATATGCAATAAACTTCATATGATAAAAAATCAAATCCCTATGAAAAAAGAATCCAATCCCTGTGAAAAACGAAGAAATACAACATAGAGCAGTAATGTTTAAAATAAACTTACAGTATAAGGAATAAAGCTCACCATATATGCCAACGCGTTTCGGCCCACCAATAGGGCCTTTTTCAAGACTGATATATGGTTGGTGAGAGTGCTTCTTATATACCCCTTTCAGTTAGAAAATGGCGCCAAAATCGCCCTAATTGCGCCAAAAATATGACCTCTTGAACCGGAAGTAGAATCAAAACCGGATGTGGGGATTTTTTGGTTATATTATTGGGATTTTGTTTATTCCAATTTTTCAGAATGTTGGATTTATGATAGATGTATTATGCCTTCCTATCCAAATATTCTTTGAGGCTAAGTCTTTCTAAGTAGCTAAGTGCCTATAAGATTGCTGTCTTCCTTGTAGCGCTAAAAACCGGATATCCGGTTTCGCCGCTAAACCGGAAGTTGATGGGAACCGGAAGTCAGTTTTTTTCGTCAAACCGGAACTGGCCTAAGTGGGAGTGAACATGTGTCTGAGGTTATTACTCACTGTTTTCGTGAGAATGTTCTAACAGATATATACAAAAAGTGAATTGGGTATAAAGAGCTATAGTACGCATATGCAGCTAGATTTAGAGTTGGGCGGTAGCCGTGAAAACCAGCGTTAGAGGCTCCTAACGCTGGTTGTAGGCTACCTCCGGTATTTGGAGTCACTCAAAATAGGGTCTAACGCTCACTTTTCAGCCACGACTTTTCCATACCGCAGATCCCCTTATGTCAATTGCGTATCCTATCTTTTCAATGGGATTTTTCTAACTCCGATATTGAGAGTCGTGTCTGAAGTGAGCGTTAGAAATCTAACAACAAAACTCCAGCCGCAGAAAAAAGTCAGTAGTTAAGAGCTTTCTGGGCTAACGCCGGTTCATAAAGCTCTTAACTACTGTACTCTAAAGTACACTAACACCCATAAACTACCTATGTACCCCTAAACCGATGTCCCCCCACATCGCCGCCACTCGATTAAATTTTTTTAACCCCTAATCTGCCGACCGCCACCTACGTGATCCTTATGTACCCCTAATCTGCTGCCCCTAACACCGCCGACCCCTATATTATATTTATTAACCCCTAATCTGCCCCCCACAACGTCGCCGCCAGCTACCTACACTTATTAACCCCTAATCTGCCGACCGCAAAGCGCCGCCACCTACGTTATCCTTATGTACCCCTAATCTGCTGTCCCTAACACCGCCGACCCCTATATTATATTTATTAACCCCTAATCTGCCCCCCTCAATGTCGCCTCCACCTGCCTACACTTATTAACCCCTAATCTGCCGAGCGGACCGCACCGCTACTATAATAAAGTTATTAACCCCTAATCCGCCTCACTTACCCTATAATAAATAGTATTAACCACTAATCTGCCCTCCCTAACATCGCCGACACCTAACTTCAATTATTAACCCCTAATCTGCCGACCGGAGCTCACCGCTATTCTAATAAATGTATTAACCCCTAAAGCTAAGTCTAACCCTAACACTAACACCCCCCTAAATTAAATATAATTTTAATCTAATGAAATTAACTCTTATTAAATAAATTATTCCTATTTAAAGCTAAATACTTACCTGTAAAATAAATCCTAATATAGCTACAATATAAATTATAATTACATTGTAGCTATTTTAGGATTAATATTTATTTTACAGGCAACTTTGTAATTATTTTAACCAGGTACAATAGCTATTAAATAGTTAAGAACTATTTAATAGCTACCTAGTTAAAATAATTACAAAATTACCTGTAAAATAAATCCTAACCTAAGTTACAATTAAACCTAACACTATACTATCATTAAATTAATTAAATAAAACACCTATAATTACCTACAATTAAACCTAACACTACACTATCAATACATTAATTAAATACAATATCTACAAATAACTACAATGAAATAAACTAACTAAAGTACAAAAAATAAAAAAGAACTAAGTTACAAAAAATAAAAAAATATTTACAAACATAAGAAAAATATTACAACAATTTTAAACTAATTACACCTACTCTAAGCCCCCTAATAAAATAACAAAGACCCCCAAAATAAAAAATGCCCTACCCTATTCTAAATTACTAAAGTTCAAAGCTCTTTTACCTTACCAGCCCTGAACAGGGCCCTTTGTGGGGCATGCCCCAAGAAGTTCAGCTCTTTTGCCTGTAAAAAAAAACATACAATACCCCCCCCCCCAACATTACAACCCACCACCCACATACCCCTAATCTAACCCAAACCCCCCTTAAATAAACCTAACACTAAGCCCCTGAAGATCATACTACCTTGTCTTCACCTCACCAGGTCTCACCGATCCGTCCTGGCTCCAAAATCTTCATCCAACCCAAGCAGGGGCTGGCGATCCATCATCCGGTGGCTGAAGAGGTCCAGAAGAGGTTCCAAAGTCTTCATCCTATCCGGGAAGAAGAGGCGATCCGGACCGGCAACCATCTTGATCCAAGCGGCATCTTCTATCTTCATCCGATGATGACCGGCTCCATCCTGAAGACCTCCACCGCGGACCCATCTTCTTCCGGCGACGTCCAACTGAAGAATGACGGTTCCTTTAAGGGACGTCATCCAAGATGGCGTCCCTCGAATTCCGATTGGCTGATAGGATTCTATCAGCCAATCGGAATTAAGGTAGGAATATTCTGATTGGCTGATGGAATCAGCCAATCAGAATCAAGTTCAATCCGATTGGCTGATCCAATCAGCCAATCAGATTGAGCTCGCATTCTATTGGCTGATCGGAACAGCCAATAGAATGCGAGCTCAATCTGATTGGCTGATTGGATCAGCCAATCGGATTGAACTTGATTCTGATTGGCTGATTCCATCAGCCAATCAGAATATTCCTACCTTAATTCCGATTGGCTGATAGAATCCTATCAGCCAATCGGAATTCGAGGGACGCCATCTTGGATGACGTCCCTTAAAGGAACCGTCATTCTTCAGTTGGACGTCGCCGGAAGAAGATGGGTCCGCGGTGGAGGTCTTCAGGATGGAGCCGGTCGTCATCGGATGAAGATAGAAGATGCCGCTTGGATCAAGATGGTTGCCAGTCCGGATCGCCTCTTCTTCCCGGATAGGATGAAGACTTTGGAGCCTCTTCTGGACCTCTTCAGCCACCGGATGATGGATCGCCAGCCCCCGCTTGGGTTGGATGAAGATTTTGGAGCCAGGACAGATCGGTGATACCTGGTGAGGTGAAGACAAGGTAGGATGATCTTCAGGGGCTTAGTGTTAGGTTTATTTAAGGGGGGTTTGGGTTAGATTAGGGGTATGTGGGTGGTGGGTTGTAATGTTGAGGGGGGTATTGTATGTTTTTTTTTACAGGCAAAAGAGCTGAACTTCTTGGGACATGCCCCGCAAAGGGCCCTGTTCAGGGCTGGTAAGGTAAAAGAGCTTTGAACTTTAGTAATTTAGAATAGGGTAGGGCATTTTTTATTTTGGGGGTCTTTGTTATTTTATTAGGGGGCTTAGAGTAGGTGTAATTACTTTGAAATTGTTGTAATATTTTTCTTATGTTTGTAAATATTTTTTTATTTTTTGTAACTTAGTTCTTTTTTATTTTTTATACTTTAGTTAGTTTATTTCATTGTAGTTATTTGTAGGAATTGTATTTAATTTATTTATTGATAGTGTAGTGTTAGGTTTAATTGTAGGTAATTGTAGGTATTTTATTTAATTAATTTAATGATAGTATAGTGTTAGGTTTAATTGTAACTTAGGTTAGGATTTATTTTACAGGTAATTTTGTAATTATTTTAACTAGGTAACTATTAAATAGTTCTTAACTATTTAATAGCTATTGTACATGGTTAAAATAATTACAAAGTTGCCTGTAAAATAAATATTAATCCTAAAATAGCTATAATATAATTATAATTTATATTGTAGCTATATTAGGATTTATTTTACAGGTAAGTATTTAGCTTTAAATAGGAATAATTTATTTAATAAGAGATAATTAATTTCGTTAGATGTAAATTATATTTAACTTAGGGGGGTGTTAGTGTTAGGGTTAGACTTAGCTTTAGGGATTAATACATTTATTAGAATAGCGGTGAGCTCCAGTCGGCAGATTAGGGGTTAATAATTGAAGTTAGGTGTCGGCGATGTTAGGGAGGGCAGATTAGGGGTTAATACTATTTATTATAGGGTTAGTGAGGCGGATTAAGGGTTAATAACTTTATTATAGTTGCGCTCAGGTCCGCTTGGCAGATTAGGGGTTAATAAGTGTAGGCAGGTGGAGGCGACGTTGTGGGGGGCAGATTAGGGGTTAATAAATATAATATAGGGGTTGGCGATGTTAGGGCAGCAGATTAGGGGTACATAGGGATAATGTAAGTAGCGGCGGTTTACGGATCGGCAGATTAGGAGTTAATAATAATATGCAGGGGTCAGCGATAGCGGGGGCGGCAGATTAGGGGTTAATAAGTGTAAGGTTAGGGGTGTTTAGACTCGGTGTACATGTTAGGGTGTTAGGTGCAGACGTAGGAAGTGTTTCCGCATAGCAAACAATGGGGCTGCGTTAGGAGCTGAACGCGGCTTTTTTGCAGGTGTTAGGTTTTTTTTCAGCTCAAACAGCCCCATTGTTTTCTATGGGGGAATCGTGCACAAGCACGTTTTCGAGGCTGGCCGCTTGCGTAAGCAACTCTGGTATCGAGAGTTGAAGCTGCGTTAAATATGCTCTACGCTCCTTTTTTGGAGCCTAACGCAGCCTTTATGTGGACTCTCAATACCAGAGTTATTTTTATGGTGCGGCCAGAAAAAAGCCGGCGTTAGCTTTTCGGGTCGTTACCGACAAAACTCCAAATCTAGCCGATGGTATGTTAAACATGCCTGGTTTAGGATAAAATGGCTCCTGTTAATAGGAACATATAGCTTATTGGGCAGGTAATATGCTTTATTTGGCAGATAATATATGTGATAAGGTATCAAAAAAAAGGGGGGGGGAACGCCTTAAAATCCATGTTTGTTCCTTCTTATAAAGGATGTCAGTATGGTCATCTGCCTTAAATTACAGATAAATATCTTCTTATGGGCCTGTGATATAGTATCTGTGTCTCATATACAGGGAGTGCAGAATTATTAGGCAAGTTGTATTTTTGAGGATTCATTTTATTATTGAACAACAACCATGTTCTCAATGAACCCAAAAAACTCATTAATATCAAAGCTGAATATTTTTGGAAGTAGTTTTTAGTTTGTTTTTAGTTGTAGCAATTTTAGGGGGATATCTGTGTGTGCAGGTGACTATTACTGTGCATAATTATTAGGCAACTTAACAAAAAACAAATATATACCCATTTCAATTATTTATTTTTACCAGTGAAACCAATATAACATCTCAACATTCACAAATATACATTTCTGACATTCAAAAACAAAACAAAAACAAATCAGTGACCAATATAGCCACCTTTCTTTGCAAGGACACTCAAAAGCCTGCCATCCATGGATTCTGTCAGTGTTTTGATCTGTTCACCATCAACATTGCGTGCAGCAGCAACCACAGCTTCCCAGACACTGTTCAGAGAGGTGTACTGTTTTCCCTCCTTGTAAATCTCACATTTGATGATGGACCACAGGTTCTCAATGGGGTTCAGATCAGGTGAACAAGGAGGCCATGTCATTAGATTTTCTTCTTTTATACCCTTTCTTGCCAGCCACGCTGTGGAGTACTTGGACGCGTGTGATGGAGCATTGTCCTGCATGAAAATCATGTTTTTCTTGAAGGATGCAGACTTCTTCCTGTACCACTGCTTGAAGAAGGTGTCTTCCAGAAACTGGCAGTAGGACTGGGAGTTGAGCTTGACTCCATCCTCAACCCGAAAAGGCCCCACAAGCTCATCTTTGATGATACCAGCCCAAACCAGTACTCCACCTCCACCTTGCTGGCGTCTGAGTCGGACTGGAGCTCTCTGCCCTTTACCAATCCAGCCACGGGCCCATCCATCTGGTCCATCAAGACTCACTCTCATTTCATCAGTCCATAAAACCTTAGAAAAATCAGTCTTGAGATATTTCTTGGCCCAGTCTTGACGTTTCAGCTTGTGTGTCTTGTTCAGTGGTGGTCGTCTTTCAGCCTTTCTTACCTTGGCCATGTCTCTGAGTATTGCACACCTTGTGCTTTTGGGCACTCCAGTGATGTTGCAGCTCTGAAATATGGCCAAACTGGTGGCAAGTGGCATCTTGGCAGCTGCACGCTTGACTTTTCTCAGTTCATGGGCAGTTATTTTGCGCCTTGGTTTTTCCACACGCTTCTTGCGACCCTGTTGACTATTTTGAATGAAACGCTTGATTGTTCGATGATCACGCTTCAGAAGCTTTGCAATTTTAAGAGTGCTGCATCCCTCTGCAAGATATCTCACTATTTTTGGCTTTTCTGAGCCTGTCAAGTCCTTCTTTTGACCCATTTTGCCAAAGGAAAGGAAGTTGCCTAATAATTATGCACACCTGATATAGGGTGTTGATGTCATTAGACCACACCCCTTCTCATTACAGAGATGCACATCACCTAATATGCTTAATTGGTAGTAGGCTTTCGAGCCTATACAGCTTGGCGTAAGACAACATGCATAAAGAGGATGATGTGGTCAAAATACTCATTTGCCTAATAATTCTGCACTCCCTGTACAAAAGAGTCCTTATATTGGATAATAGGACATATGTCCCCATCAGACTCTTATGTTGGTTGTCATAAGTGTTCTGAATAAATGGGGGAGTAATAGATGCAAATTGTATAGGTTGTTATGAGTATAGGTGGGTCAATAACATTATGACTTATTTGTTAGTGTATGTCGTCTACTGTCTGTTCTTACAGTATTTGCAATATTTATTTGGTAAATCCAGACTACTAGACAGGAATAGATGGCGATAGTATAAGGATTAGAGAGATCGGGATAGCGGTTTATCTGCGTGGTTCATATCTTTACACTTCAGGAGAAATTACCTCCAAAAATGACAAGAAGGAGAGAATTCTAACTGACAATATCTAACTGGAAATTATAGTTCTAGAGAGAGATCAGTATGTGTCTTCTTAAATTTTATCTAATAATGAGAATCGTATGATAGGAGAGTATCTTAGACTAGAAATCTGGCTGGTTATAAGGATACGTGGAGTGATAACCTTATATGAATATCTACACCTGTTATGGAAGTGATTGAGCTATCAAGTATATGGAATACATTTATTTTAAGTATAGTAAATGGGACAGATCCTCCTTATTGTTAAGGCCCTTTGGGTAGAGACAGTCGAGTTCAAAGATCCATCTTGATTCAGTTCCAAGGAGTTTTCTTTCGTAATCACCACCTCTCCAATTGGGTTTTACTTGTTGGATCCCATAGTAATTAAGATCTTTGAGATTACTTTTATGGTGAGTGGTGAAATGTTTGTACATGGCGGTTTCAGTATTGCCGTGTTCCACTTGTAAGATGTGTTCTCGAATCCTGTCTCTTAATAATCTTGAGGTTTGGCCCACATATTGCAGTCCGCAGCTGCATTGGACTATGTATATTACGCCTTTGCTAGTACACTTTATTAGATCTTTAATTTGGTATTCCATCCCTGAGTTGTTAGATTTGAATGTCTTAATCTTGAGACCTCTTTTACATGCTTTGCAGTTTATGCATGGGTAAAAACCCTTGATTGTTTTGCCAAAGACATCTTGGATTCCTATTGTTCTTGAGCGTGGAACGCTTGGTGATAGCATGTTCCTTAGGTTATCTGATTTCCTATAGATAAATTTTGGTTTATTTGCCAGTGTTTCTCCTATAGTGTCGTCGTTCTTCAGTAAAGGCCAGTTTTTCTCAATTATTCTCTCTATTAGATGTCGATTCTCACTGTATTGTGTGATAAATGCTACATCAATAGAATTCTTGTCATTCAGTGTCTTATTCTTCTTGTCTTTGTATTGGAGGAGTTCCTTACGATCTCTTTTTATAACTTCTTCAATCTCTTTGTTTATCATTTCTTCCTCGTAACCTCTTTCTATGAAACGTGCTTTGAGAGTCTCAGCTTGTGTTTCCCATAATTCGGGGTCTGAGCAGTTCTTTTTTAGTCTGAGTAGCTGCCCCTTAGGGATGTTTCTTTTCCACCTGGAATGATGGCAGCTTTTGATGTGTATGTAATGGCTACAATCAACAGGTTTAAAATATGTTGAGGTTTTGATTTTGTTGTTTTCGATTGTGATCCTTAGATCTAAGAATGTAATCTCTGAGCTACTAATTTCATAGGTGAACCTGAGGTTATGGATGTTGTTGTTCATAACCGCAATAGTGTGTTCCAAATCTTCTCTTGTACCCTTCCATACCATTAGAATGTCATCTATATATCGATGATAGGAAACCAGGTCCGCGCCTGCTGGGCAGGATTCCCAGAAAATCATTTCCCATTTGCCCATGTACAAATTGGCATAGCTAGGCGCGAACCTGGTCCCCATGGCTGTGCCGCACAGCTGCTTATAGAAGGTACCATTGTGGTTAAAGTAATTGTGTGTTAGGATATAAGAGATCCCTTCAAGGATAAATTTCTTCTGAATATCTGGTATGTTAGCATCTTTATTGAGAAAATATTGTACCGCCTCTACATCACCTTCATGTTGTATACTGGTGTAGAGGGAGGCTACATCACAGGTCAGGAGTAGATACCCTTCTTCCCAACTTATGTTGTTCAGGATATTTAATATTTGTGTAGAGTCACGTATATAAGAAGGTAAGGACACAACATACTTTTGGAGGTTTTTATCTAAGTATTCCGATAGGTTACTTGATAAGGAACCAATCCCGGAGATGATAGGTCTCCCTGGTGGTTGGTGAAGTGACTTGTGTATCTTGGGGAGGTAATAGAACACTGGTGTGATAGGATGTTTGATTCCTATGTATCGGAATTCCTTGCTGTTGAGTATGTTGTTCTCATGAGCCTCCCCCAAGATATCATCAATTTCTTCCTTAAATCGGACCACAGGGTTGCTACTAAGGACTTCATAGGTCTCTTGGTCGGATAGGATTCTCGTACATTCTGCATCGTAGTCAGCTTTGTCAAGGACTACAATGCCCCCTCCCTTGTCTGCAGGTTTGATCACCAAACTTTTATTCTTCTCCAGGGTTTTGATGGTTCGAATTTGGTTCCTTGATAGATTTTGTTTGTGCTTAGAAAGTTGAGTGTGGCTGATGTTCTTCAATTCGTTGCATACTACAGTTTCAAATGATTCAATAGCACTCCCTTTGCTCGCTGTCGGATAGAAGGTGGATTTAGGCTTGAGATCCGTATGTTGGTAGTTATCAATGTTGGATTGAGTATTGTTAATAGGGACTCTCTGTTGGTATTCCAGTGGAGACCTCATGTAATGGCGTTTCAATGTTAATTTCCTTACGAACTCTTTGACGTTGATAAATGTTTCAAATTTATTAAGGCCTTTGGATGGCGCAAAAGAAAGCCCATAGTTCAGAATGGAATTCTCCTTTTCAGATAAAACAGTGGAACTTAGATTATATATTCCTTTGTTCGTGTTGTTAGAGTTCGTTGTTGTAGTGTCTCTTTGTGTCTTGTTTCCATTCACTCTTTCCCCCCCTCTCTTCCCTCTATAGTTTTTCTTTTTTTGTTTGGGATATGAGGATCGTCTGAATTCGACATCTTTCTTTTTGTGGTTGTTCTTTCCAGCTCTTTGGTAGTTTTCTGGTGTAGTTCTAAAAAATGGTGATTCCTAGAGGTGGAGGCCAGAGGACTGTCTGCTGAGTCCTTAAAGCCTACTCTGTTGTTGACATTTTTACTTCCTTGTGTACACTCCACACGTGTTTCTACAAGGTATTTCTACAAGGTAAAGCAATTTTCTATAAGTGTTAAGTGTGCTGAAAAATCCACATATAATTTGTGGGTATCTCAATAAAAAAAACAACTGAAATTTGAATACAATTAGGGTGAAAGCTTAAAAATGGCTTCATCACAAGTAAAATGGCTCAGCTTTGAAATGGTTAAAGGGACACTAAACCCAAATTTTTTCTTTTGTGTTTCAGATAGAGCATGCAATTTTAAGCAACTTTCTAATTTACTCCTATTATCAAATGTTCTTCATTCTCTTGGTATGTTTATTTGAAAAGCAAGAATGTAAGTCTAGATGCCGGCCCATTTTTGGTGAACAACCTGGGTTGTCCTTGCTGATTGGACAGCACCAATAAAAAATTGCTGTCCATGGTCTGAACCAAAAATTTGCTGGCTCCTTAGAAGTAAATTAGAAAGTTGATTAAAATTGCATGCTCTATCTGAATCATGAAAGAAAAAATTTGGGTTCAGTGTCCCTTTAATGGCAAAGGGCCTGAAGTTAATTTAAAAAAAAAAAAAAAAAAACAAGACAGGCGTAAATAAAATAACTTTTTGATATAAAATTATGGCGAGATTACATATGCGCCATCACCCGCAAAAGCCGGCGTCAGCTGTTTTAGTCAGATATTGCTATCACATATACGGCGCCGCATATAAATGCGGCACGTATATTTCATCTGTCGGCTGCTATTTTTACTCCCATAAACTAACATAGAACCGGCGTCGCAAGTCGGTATCACATATTCAGCACAAGGATTTATGCTGCGAAAATGGAGAAATTACTCAATTTTCACCTTGCCACACATAGGCAGGCGCAGCAAGCCTTACGCTGAATATATAAGTACCGTAATTCCCTGGAAGTCTTAACACCTAACGCATGCATAATATGTACCTGTCAACCGCCATCCCCCCACCACAATGACTAAATAAAAATTATTAACCCCAAATCCGCCAACCCCCCCCATCACAAAGTACATAATAAAGTTATTAAACCCTAATTCGCCATTCACCCTTATCGCAATCTAATAGTTATTAATCACTAAACCACCATTCACCCACAACGCATATAAGATAATTAAAATATTAACCCCTAAACCGCCCACAACACAATCTACCTAATTACACTATTAACCCTTAAACCGCCATCCCCAACAACGCAAAAAACTAATTTAATCACTAAGCCCCCTAACCTAACACCCCTTAAGTTAACCACAATTACATAAAATAAAAAATACTACCTTACTAATAAATTAATAAAAATAATAAAATCCTAATTTAAAATTAAAATAAAAAATCCTAAAATTACATAAAAAAACCTAAGATTAAATTAAAAATAATCTAATATTACAAAAATAAAAACGTCTAAAATTACATAAAAAATAAACGTAATTATCCAAAATCTAATACCCCTATAAAGATAATAAAAACACCCCCTAATCTAAGAATAAACTACTAATAGCCCTTAAAAGAGACTTTTGTAGGGCATTGCCCTAAAGCAAACAGCTCTTTTACCTAAATAAAGTACAAATTACCACCCTAAAAGTAAATCCCACCCACCCAACCTCCCAAAATAAAAAATCTAAATCTTAAAAAACCTAAGCTACCCATTGCCCCTAAAGGGGTGTTTGTATGGGCATTACCCTTAAAAGGACAATCATCTTTTTTGCTGCCCATTAAAATAAAACATCCCTAATCTAAAAAAAAAAAAAAAAAAAAAATAGGTACTCACCATTCATGAAGTCCGGCGGTGAAGGTCTTCTTCCAGACGGCTCCATCTTCATCCAGCGTGGGGACATCTTTCTTCATCCGGATCGAATGCGGCATGGAGCGGAGGCATCCGTGGAGCCATCCAGCGTGGAGGATCCTCTTCATGCCATCGTCGCTGCACACTGAAGATTGAATGCAAGGTACCCGTTTTATATTTGGAGTACCTTGCATTCCTATTGGCTGCAATATGATTTTAGTCTTTATTTTGGGTGGTTGGGTGGGGTTTACTTTTAGGAGGTAATTTAACTTTATTTAGGTAAAAGAGATGTTTGCTTTAGGGCAATGTCCTACAAAAGGCCCTTTTAAGAGCTATTGGTAGTTTATTCTTAGATTAGGGGTTGTTTATATTTGGGGTGTTTCTTTGTTATTTTTATAGGGGTATTAGATTAAGTTTAAAAAATATATATTTTGGATAATTTCAGGGTTTTTTTTCTGTAATTTTAGACTGTTTTTCTTTTTTGTAATATTCGATTATTTTTAATTTAATCTTGTTTTTTTATGTAATGTTAGGATTTTTTATTTTAAGATAGGATTTTATTATTTTGGTAAATTTTAATTAATTTATTAGTAAGGTAGTCTTTTTTTTATTTTATGTAATTGGGGTTAACTTAGGGGGTGTTAGGTTAGGTGGCTTAGTGATTAGATTAGTTCTTTGCGTTGTGGGGGGATGGCGGTTTAGGGGTTAATAGGTTAATTAGGTATATTGTATTGTGGGGGGTTGGCGGTTTAGAGGTTAATAGTGTTAGAGGATAACAGTGTTAATAGGTAGATTGCGTTGTGGTGATTGGCGGATTGGGGTTAATAGTGTAATTAGATACTTTGAAATGTGGGGGATGGTGGATTAGGGGTTAATACATTATGTAGTTTGCGATGTGGGGGGATGACGGATTGGTGTTCTTACATTTATAAGGTAGATTGCGTTGAGGGGGGGTGGCGGTTTAGGGGTTAATTAGTTTTATTAGTAGTTACAATGTGGGGAGATGCCACATCGCAATCTAACTAATAGTTATTAACCACTAAACCACCATTATAAGCATATAAGCTAATTAAAGTATTAACCCCTAAACCGCCAACAACACAATCTACCTAATTACACTATTAACCCCTAAACCGCCATGCCCAACAACGCAAAGAACTAATTTAATTACTAAGCCCCTAACAACCCCTAAGTTAACCACAATTATATAAAATAAAAAAATACTACCTTACTAATAAATTAATTAAAATTTACCAAAATAATAAAATCCTAATTTAAAATTAAAAATCCTAACATTACATAAAAAAACCTAAGATTAAATTAAAAATAATCTAACATTACAAAAATAAAAACGTCTAAAATTACAGAAAAAATAAACGTAATTATCCAAAATCTAATAGCCCTATAAAAATAAAAAAGCCACCCCAAAATAAAAACACCCCCTAATCTAAGAATAAACTACCAATAGCCCTTAAAGGAGCCTTTTGTAGGGCCTTGCCCTAAAGCAAACAGCTCTTTTACCTAAATAAAGTACAAATTACCACCCAAAAAGTAAACCCCCCCACCCAACCCCCCAAAATAAAAAATAAAAATCTTAAAAAACCTAAGATACCCATTGCCCCTAAAGGGGCATTGTATTGGCATTGCTTTAAAAGGGCAATCATCTTTTTTGCTGCCCATTAAAATAAAACATCCCTAATCTAAAAAAAAAAAAAACACAACTAAGTCTAACCCTGAAATAGGTACTCACCATTCATGAAGTCCGGCGATGAAGGTCTTCTTCCAGGTGGCTCCAACTTCATCCAGCGCGGGGACATCTTTCTTCATCCGGATCGAAGGCGGCACGGAGGGGAGGCGGCCGCGGAGCAGGAACGGCGGCCGCGGAGCCATCCAGTGTGGAGTATCCTTTTCATGCCATCGTCGCTGCACACTGAAGATTGAATGCAAGGTACCTGTTTTATATTTGGGGTACCTTGCATTCCTATTGGCTGCAATAGGATTTTAGTCTTTATTTTGGGGGGTTGGCTGGGCTTTACTTTTAGGGGGTAATTTAACTTTATTTAAGTAAAAGAGCTGTTTGCTTTAGGGCAATGCCCTACAAAAGGCCCTTTGAAGGGCTATTGGTAGTTTATTCTTACATTAGGGGATGTTTTTATTTTGGGGTTGCTTTTTTTATTTTTATAGGGGTATTAGATTAAGTTTAAAAAATTTTTTATTTTGGATGATTTTGGTTTTTTTTTCTGTAATTTAGACTTTTTCCTTTTTGTAATATTTGATTATTTTTAATTTAATCTTCTGGTTTTTTATGTAATGTTAGGATTTTTTATTTTAAGATAGGATTTTATTATTTTGGTAAATTTTAATTAATTTATTACTAAGGTAGTCTTTTTTTATTTTATGTAATTGGGGTTAATTTAGGGGGTGTTAGGTTAGGGGGCTTAGTGATTAGATTAGTTCTTTGCGCTGTGGGGGGATGGCGGTTTAGGGGTTAATAGGTTAATTAGGTATATTACATTGTGGGGGGGGTGGTAGTTTAGAGGATAACAGTGTTAATAGGTAGATTGCGTTGTGGGGGTTGGCGGATTAGGGGTTAATATTGTAATTAGATACTTTGCAATGTGGGGGGATGGCGGATTAGGGGTTAATACATTTATTATGTAGTTTGCGATGTGGGGGTATGACGGATTGGGGTTATTACATTTATTAGGTAGATTGCGTTGAGGGGGGTGGCAGTTTAGGGGTTAATTACTTTTATTAGTAGTTACAATGTGGGATGATGGCGGATTAGGGGTTTTGACATGTCAGGTTTATATTTGGGAGGGGGATTAGACTTACAGGCGATTTGAAATTTTTTTGTTTTTTACAGATCTTAAACTGCCGTAAATCACTGGCGACTTCAGAAATGTGTATTTCCGCACA
Organism: Bombina bombina; assembly: GCF_027579735.1. Lineage (NCBI taxonomy): Eukaryota > Metazoa > Chordata > Amphibia > Anura > Bombinatoridae > Bombina > Bombina bombina. Next base: position 265,319,253 of record NC_069504.1, on the reverse strand, counting down.
TTTCTGAACATCGCCAGTTTATCCAATTTACGGCAGTATCTGGTCTCCCGCCGCTGTATATGAGATTCACTCGATGTGCGAGGTGAATTTACGGGCGACGTAGGTTTTGCAGAAACCTACACCGCATATGTAATCTTGCCCCTAGTCTTCAATTATAACTAAGATAATTTAATGGGGGGAAGGAGAATTCTATATTTTAATAGATTTTGAGGGCATCATTGATAATGCATGTAAATTAATGCAACTATAAAATAATATTCAAAGTTTGGTCTGTAAATTCATTGCATTCATCTACATAGTTAAAACTGACTTCTTAAAGCTAATTCTGGTACAAATATGTCTCTAACTGGTTCTATCAGAAAACCCCTGCAAAACAATGTACTTTATAATAACTCTGACTGTGGCCAGCCTTGTTGTCTGTGGACTAAAGCCTACACTGGCTCTTCCAAACAAGGCACATGTGTTTGCTAATGTGTTTTACTATAGTAGCACAACAGAAATGTTTTATAATGTTGTAACTAAAAGGTGTTTATTGTCCCTTTAAGACAACTTTTAAACCATTGTTAAATTGCTGTTTCAAACACTTAATCTCCTGAAAGTTGAATGGTACATCCAATTACAAACTGTCCCTATTATGTCTTACTATAGCAGTGCACTCTTTTCTGTTTTTGGATTATCCTTATTGTAACAGATGAACACATTAGCAACTGTGCATGGGTAATGATAGCACCAGTGCAAAATATTATAGAGTTTCAAAAAGTAGTTTTAATACAGATCACCTTCATTGCACACATACTGTAATATTTTGGAAAGTATTATATCAGAGTTTACCGTTACTTTAATAATAGAAGTGAGCAAATCTCAGTGAAGGTCAATATTTGTGGATTAATCCCTTAAACTAAATAAACATAGCTACTATGTCATGCAGTACTTTGCCCCAAGTACCCTGTTGAGTCCTGCACTGTTACTCAGTTTACTGCAGCTTGTACTTATATACCTGGCTAGTGTGAGTGGTGATCACTACCTAAACAGTGAGCACAGACAGAAGGTGACTGGTCTTTTAATCAGAAACAGTCATGGTGGGTTGGTGGCTGTGTCACCACTGCCATTACTTATGTCTCTGCGGGGTTGATATGTGTGACTACTACTATGACCAAAGTCACTGTAAAACATGTTGAGTGTCTTATAATTAACACCAGTGATTTTGCAATTGGTGATGATCACAAAGTGTCCCAGATATACTTATGAATGACTGTTAATTCAAATAACTGTGAAGTGACCAGAGACTATTGTTTGTCTTGTTTTACCATGGGGACTGGTGGTCCCTCAGTGATCTTTTGGTTATTGGTGACCACTGAGGCTGGTGATTTTTTAAGGACCAGTGGAATGACTTGTGATTGATCACTGAAGGATCTTGACCATGGAGTGACCTTTGACTATGAAAGGATGGTTACTGGGTGACTCCTGAGTGACCACTAATAAAAAATAATCACTGACAACTAAGTGACCGATGACCACTGAATAGTGAGTGACCACTGAGTGACCGGTGACCACTTAGAGACCACTAAATGACCGTTGACTACTGAATGACCAGTGAGGCTCAATGACCACTGACTGACCGGTGTTTATTCAGTGACCACTAATTGACAACTGAGTGAACTGTGACCACTGAGTGACTGGTGACAACTGACCACTTGGGTTGTTTACTTTAAAAACATTTTATAGATTTGAGGCCTATTTTTAGAATTTAGGCAGTTGTGTGGTGCGCAGCTGCACATAGTGGCTTTTTAATTACCAAAACAATGGCAAAGCCATACATGGTAATTCTGTACACATGGGATCCTAGAGAAGCTTTTACATCTAGTTTTCTTATGACGGCACAAGTATTGTGTAAATAATTTTAGTGAGAAACACAAAGTTTGTGAAAAAATGTATGATTTTTTTTATGATCATATTTGGCTTACATCTGACTGCCAAATGGTAGCATAAAATATAACAAAATGGGCCTAGATCAATACTCCTTAGATGTGTTCCTTAAACATAAAGCTTTGGAGGTCAGTTCTAAAAATTCAGGTAGTTAAGCCATACCAAATGGGCCCTGGGCCAATTGCCATAATATGTATAAAAATCTTTTTGGAGATTTGTGGTGTGCAGCTGCAATTATCAGCCTTCTAATTACCAAAACCAATAACAAACCCATGGATGTCTTGTAATCTTGTACATAGGGAATCCTAAAAAAAACTTTTACAAACTTTTGTCTTATGACTGCACAAGTTGTTAGTAAATAATTGCAGTGAGAAACTCAAAAGCGGCGAGTATCACTTTGGGTTGGCTAGTAGCTTAGGGCTTGAAATTTTGAGCCCTGTATATAATCGTATTTTGAATACATCTGATGGCCAGATGGTGTAATGAAATATACCAAAATGGGCCTAGATCAATACTTTTGGTTGTCTACTTTAAAAATATATAAAGTTTTGGGGTTAATATTGAGAATTTGGTCAGTTATGCTATATCAAATAAGAGTTACCCTATTGCATTATTTTAGAACATGGTATACATAGCATCAGATATAAATCTTGAAATGATCAAAATGAATGCTAATTTTTTTTCTACAGTTAGAAAACTACAGGTTTTTGGATTTATTTCTTTCTTTCATGTAATTGGCAAGAGTCCATGAGCTAGTGACATATGGGATATACAATCCTACCAGGAGGGGCAAAGTTTCCCAAACCTCAAAATGCCTATAAATACACCCCTCACCACACCCACAATTGAGTTTTAAAAAATTTGCCTCCTATGGAGGTGGTGAAGTAAGTTTGTGCTAAGATTTCTACGTTGATATGCGTTTCTCAGCATTGTTGAAGCCCGATTCCTCTCAGAGTACAGTGAATGTCAGAGGGACGTGAAGGGAGTATCACTTATTGAATACAATGATTTCCCTAACGGGGGTCTATTTCATGGGTTCTTTGTTATCGGTCGTAGAGATTCATCTCCTACCTCCCTTTTCAGATCGACGATATACTCTCAATTTACCATTACCTCTACTAATAACTGTTTTAGTACTGCTATCTGCTATATGTGGATGGGTGTCTTTTGGTAAGTATGTTTTTTATTACTTAAGATACCTCAGCTATGGTTTTTTCACTTTATGCATTTATATAAAGTTCTAAATATATGTATTGTACTTATATTTGCCATGAGTCAGGTTCATGTATTTCCTTCTGCAGACTGTCAGTTTCATATTTGGGGAATATAAACATCTTTTAAAAAATGAAATTTATTTCTTACCTGGGGTTTAGTCTTTTTTTCAATTGACTACTTCTTACAAATTGCGGGCAGTATTAGGCCCGCGGGTGCGACAAATGCTAAACTTTATTGCGTAATTTTTGGCGCGAATATTTTTTTGGCGCGAAAGAGTACGTCTATGACGCAAGTTCGTCATTTCCGGCGTCATACTTGACGCCGAGACCTTTCACGCGGTTGCGTCATTAGTGACGCGAGTGTGTCATTTCCGGTTATTTTTTGGCGCCAAAAAAGTTTAGTTACGTTGTGCGTCATACTTGCCGCCAAACTTTTTCATTATTTCAATACCCCATTGATGTTTGCCTCTTGTTTTTTTCAATATCAGAGGGCTATGCTATTTGCATTTTTTCCCATTCCTGAAACTGTCATATAAGGAAATAGATAATTTTGCTTTATATGTTGTTTTTTCTCTTACATTTTGCAAGATGTCTCACTTTGATCCTGCCTCAGAAGCTTCTGCTGGAACATTACTGCCTGACATCGGTTCTACCAAAGCTAAGTCATTAGTTATAAAATTCTAGAAATTATATTGCCGAATGTCATTTGTAATAGTTGTTTTGATAAACTTTTACTTGCAGATAATGTGTCCATCAGTAATAGTACATTGCCAATTGCAGTTCCTTCAACTTCTAATGTGCATAATATACCTGTAAATTTTAAAGAATTTATTTCTGATTCTATTCTGAAGGCTTTGTCTGCATTTCCACCTTCAAATAAATGTAAAAGGTCTTTTTAAAACTTCTCATTTAGTTGATGAAATTTCAAATGACCTACAATATGATAATTTATACTCTTCTGATAAGGATCTATCTAATTCAGAAGATCCTCCTCAGACATTGACACTGACAAATCTACTTATTTATTTAAAATTGAGTACATGCGTTCTTTATTAAATGAAGTGTTAATTACTTTTGGATATTGAGGTAACCAGTCCTCTTGACGTTCAGTCTAATAAACGTTTTAATGTTGTTTTTAAACCTCCTGTGGTTTCTCCAGGGGTTTTCCTATTCCTGAGGCTATTTCTGATATGATTTCTAAGGAATGGAATAAGACAGGTACTTCTTTTTATTCCTTCTTCAAGGTTTAAAAATTGTATCCTTTGCCAGCAAAATCTATAGAGTTTTGGGAAAAGATCCCCAAAGTTGATGGGGCTATTTCTACTCTTGCTAAACGTACCACTATTCCTATGGAAGATAGTACTTCCTTTAAGGATCCTTTAGATAGGAAACTTGAATCTTATCTAAGGAAGGCCTATTTATATTCAGGTCATCTTCTCAGACCTGCAATTTCTTTGGCTGATGTTGCGGTGGCATCAACTTTCTGGTTGGAGAATTTAGCGCAACAAGAATTGGATTCTGACATATCTAGCATTATTCGCTTACTGCAACATGCTAATCATTTTATTTGTGATGTTAGATCCATGTCTTTAGCTATATTAGCTAGAAGAGCTTTGTGGCTTAAATCTTGGAATGCTGATATGACATCTAAATCTAGATTACTATCTCTTTCTTTCCAAGGTAATAATTTATTTGGTTCTCAGTTGGATTCTATTATTTCAACTGTTACTGGGGGAAAGGGAGTTTTTTTCTGCCTCAGGATAAAAAACCTAAGGGTAAATCTAAGGCTTCTAACCGTTTTCGTTCCTTTTGTCAGAATAAGGAACAAAAACTTAATCCTCCCCCCAAGGAATCTGCCTCCAATTGGAAGCCTTCCTCAAATTGGAATAAATCCAAGCCTTTTAGGAAACCAAAGTCAGCCACTAAGTCCGCATGAAGGTGCGGTCCTCATTCCAGCTCAGCTGGTAGGGGGCAGATTAAGATTTTTTTCAAGGATATTTGGATAAATTCTGTTCAAAATCAATGGATTCAGAGCATTGTCTCTCTAGGGTATCGAATAGGATTCAGAGTAAGACCTCCTGTGAGAAGATTTTTTTCTCTCACGTATCCCAGTAAATCCAGTAAAAGCTCAGGCTTTCCTGAAGTATGTTTCAGACCTGGAGTCTTCAGGGGTAATCATGCCAGTTCCTCTTCTGGAACAAGGTTTGGGGTTTTATTCAAATCTATTCATTGTCCCAAAGAAGGAAAGTTTATTCAGACCAGTTTTGGATCTGAAAATTTAGAATCGTTATGTAAGAGTACCAACTTTCAAGATGGTGACTATAAGGACTATTCTGCCTTTTGTTCAGCGAGGACATTATATGTCCACAATAGACTTGCAGGATGCATACCTTCATATTCTGATTCATCCAGAACATTATCAGTTTCTGAGATTCTCTTTTCTAGACAAGCATTACCAATTTGTTGCTCTTCCATTTGGCCTAGCAACCGCTCCAAGAATCTTTTCAAAGGTTCTGGGTGTCCTACTCTCTGTAATCAGAGAACAGGGTATTGCGGTGTTTCCTTATTTGGATGTTATCTTGGTACTAGCTCAGTCTTTACGTACTGCAGAATCTCACACGAATCAACTAGTGTTGTTTCTTCGGAAACATGGTTGGAGGATCAATTTACCAAATAGTTTCTTGATTCCTCAGACAAGGGTCACCTTTTTAGGCTTCCAGATAGATTCAGTGTCCATGACTCTGTCTCTAACAGACAAGAGACGTTTAAAATTGGTTGCAGCCTGCCGGCACCTTCTGTCTCAGTCATTCCCTTCAGTGGCTATGTGCAGGGATTATACAAAGATATCACAATTAATATCCTTAAATCCCAATGTACGACATTCTCTGAGATGGTGGATAGATCACCATCATTTAGTTCAAGGGGCTTCTTTTGTTCGGCCAACCTGGACTGTGATCACAACAGATGCGAGTCTTTCAGGTTGGGGAGCTGTTTGAGGATCTCTGACAGCACAAGGGGTTTGGAAATTTCAAGAGGCGAGATTTCCAATAAATATTTTAGAACTCTGTGCAATTCTCAGAGCTCTTCAGTTTTGGCCTCTGTTAAAGAGAGAACCGTTCATTTGTTTTCAGACAGACATTTTCACAACAGTGGCATATGTCAATCATCGGGGTGGGACTCACAGTCTCCAAGCTATGAAGAAGTATCTCGAATACTTGTTTGGGCGGAATCCAGCTCCTGTCTAATCTCTGCAGTGCATATCCCAGGTGTAGACAATTGGGAAGCGGATTATCTCAGCCGCCAGACTTTACATCCAGGGGAGTGGTCTCTCCATCCAGATGTTTTTTCTCAGATTGTTCAGATATGGGGTCTTCCAGAGATAGATCTCATGGCCTCTCATCTAAACAAGAAACTTCCCACATACCTATCCAGGTCCAGGGATGTTCAGGCGGAAGCAGTGGATGCGCTGATACTTTCTTGGTGTTTTCATCCTGCTTATATCTTTCCGCCTCTAGTTCTCCTTCCAAGAGTGATTTCCAAAATCATCATGGAACAATCATTTGTGTTGCTGGTAGCACCAGCATGGCCACACAGGTTTTGGTATGCGGAACTGGTTCGGATGTCCAGTTGCCCGCCTTGGCCACTTCCGTTACAGCCAGACCTACTATCTCAAGGTCCGTTTTTCCATCAGGATCTCAAATCATTAAATTTGAAGGTATGGAAATTGAACGCTTAGTACTAAGTCATAGAGGTTTCTCTGACTCAGTGATTGATACTATGTTTCAAGCTCGTAAATCAGTCTCTAGGAAGATTTATTATAGAGTTTGGAAGACTTACATTTCATGGTGTTCTTCTCATAAATTCTCCTGGCATTCTTTTAGAATTCCTAGAATTTTTTCAGTTTCTTCAGGATGGTTTGGATAAGGTTTTGTCTGCAAGTTCCTTGAAAGGACAAATCTCTGCTCTTTCTGTTTTATTTCACAGAAAGATTGCTATACTTCCTGATATACACTGTTTTGTACAGGCTTTAGTTCGTATTAAGCCTGTCATTAAATCAATTTCTCCTCCTTGGAGTCTTAATTTGGTTCTGAAGGCTTTACAGGCCTATGCATTCTTTGGACATTTAACCACTTTCTTGGAAAGTGTTGTTCTTTTTGGCTATCTCTTCTGCTAGAAGAGTTTCTGAGCTATATGCTCTTTCTTGTGAATAGAAACATAGATATTGACGGCAGATAAGAGCCATAGGCCCAGCAAGTCTGCCCGACCTTACCTAACAGTATAAACTTATCTAGTTCGTAGGATAGCCCTATGCTTGTCCCATGCATTTTTAAAGTCCCCACACAGTGTTTGTTGCTACTACCTCTTGAGGAAGTTTATTCCATAAATCAATCACTCTTTCTGTAAAGAAGTGCTTCCTCAAATTACTCCTGAATCTACTACCCTTTAGCTTGAGCTCATGACCCCTTGTTCTTGAATTTTCCATTTTATGTAAAATACCCACAGCCTCAGTTTTACTAAACCCTTTAATGTACTTGAAAGTTGCTATCATTTCACCTCTTTCCCTTCTCTCCTCTAAGCTATACATATTTAGGTCATTGAGCCTATCCTGGTAAGTTTTATTTTTTAGACCATGTACCATTTTGGTAGCCCTCCTTTGCACAGATTCAAGTTTGTTAATATCCTTCTGAAGATATGGTCTCCAGAACTGCACACAATACTCAAGATGAGGCCTAACTAATGATCTATAAAGTGGCATAAGAACCTTACTATTTCTGCTGCAAATACCTCTACCAATACATCCAAGCATTCTGCTAGCCTTACTCGCTGCATTACTACATTGTTTACTAAGTTTTAAATCATCTGAAATAATAATTCCCAAGTCCTGTTCCTCGTCTGTAACAGTCAGTAAAGTGTCATTGAGTCTGTAATTAACATTTGGATTTTTCTTCCCTAAATGCATTATTTTACACTTTGCTGTGTTAAACTTTAGATCCCAGTCGTTTGTCCAATCCTCCAATTATTGTATATCACTTCTCATTTTGTCTACCCCCCCTGGAACATCCACTCTGTTGCAAATTTTTGTATCATCTGCAAAGAGACATACTTTCCCCTGTAGCCCTTTGCTGATATCGCAGATAAATATGTTAAACAAAACAGGCCCCAGAACTGACCCCTGAGGAACACCGCTAGTAACAGCCCCCTCTGCTGAATGAACTCCATTTACTAAGACACTTTGTTTTCTGTCCTTAAGCCAGCATTCCACCCAGTTCACAATTTTTTAATCTAGACCAAGGAGATATAGTTTGTGAATAAGTTTATTGTGTGGGACGGTGTCAAATGCTTTGCTGAAATCTAGATATGCTACATCAACTGCTCCTCCCTTGTCTAATACTTTTGTTACATAATCAAAGAAGTCAATTAGATTAGTCTGACATGATCTCCCTGAAGTAAAACCTTGCTGATTTTGGTCCTCTAAATTGTTTGTCTTTATGTAAGTAATAATTCTTTCTTTTAAGAGGCTTTCCATTAATTTCCCTACTACTGAAGTTAAACTAACTGGCCTGTAGTTGCCAGATTCTTCTCTACTGCCCTTTTTATGAAGGGGTATTACATTTGCTATTCTCCAATCATCTGGGACAGCTCCTGTTAATAGTGACTGATTAAAAAGATCAGTTAATGGGACAGTTAGCACTGATCGAAGTTCTTTTAAAACCCTTGGATGAATATTATCAGGACCCACTGCCTTTGTAACATTTATTTTTGATAATGCTAACAAAACCTCATCCTCTGTAAAAAGATTACTGTTAAGCTTGTTTCTATTTTGCGTAGCATCCCTTAATGTAGACATTGTATCTTCACAATCTTTAGTGAAAACAGAACAGAAGTAATCATTGAGACAGTCTGCAATCTGCTTATCTCCTTCTATTATTCTACCATCAACTGATTTCAATTTTACTATTCCTACCTTATTTTTTCTTCTTTCACTGATATATCTAAAGAATGTTTTGTCCCCATGTTTTACTGACTGTGCTATCTTCTCTTCTGCATGAGCTTTAACCTTCCTAATTAACTGCTTAGTCTTTTTTTGTTGGAGTCTCCATATTTTCATATCATCATCTGCTTGTGTGTGTCTGTAATTTTTCTAAGCTATCTTTTTTGTCTTTACAGCATGTGCTACTTCTTTGGAAAACCAAATTGGTTTCCGCTTTCTTTTACTTTTACAGACATGTCTAATACAGTGTGCGGTTGCATCTAAAATGGCACCTTTCACAAATTCCCACTGTTCTTGAACCCCTGTAATAAGAGTTTTCCCCTTTAAATAGTTTTTTAGGTATTCTCCCATTAATGAAAAATCTGCCATCCTAAAGTCTAAAACTTTTGTTTTAGTCTGGGTGGACAGTTCTTGAACATGAATACTAAACCAAACAGATTGATGATCACTGGATCCTAAGTTCTCACCTACAGACACATCTGAAACTGTATCACTGTTTGTAAGTATTAGATCTAATATAGCTTCCTTACGAGTTGGTTCCTTGACTAATTGTTCAAGTGATTCCCCTAGCAGAGATTCAAGAATATACCTGCTTCTAGCCGATCTAGCAGAAGGAATCTTCCAGTCTATATCTGGCAAATTAAAGTCCCCCAGTACTATAACCTTACCCTTCATGGTCATTTTGGTTATTTCATCTAATAACAGATTGTCCAGTTTTTCATCCTGCAATGGAGGCCTATATACAACCCCTATTCTAAAAACATTTTTATCTCCAATTTCCAAAGTCACCCAAATACTTTCCACCTCATCATTTGTTCCTACAATTTCAGTAACCTTTATATTTTCATTTACATACAAAGCAACTCCTCCACCTTTCTTTCCTACTCTGTTCTTTTTAAATAACCTGTATCCAGGTATGACTATGTCCCAGTCATGCAAATCAATCAGTGAATCTTTCTGATTTTTCATCAGGATAAGGCGGTTTTGCGGAATTCATTTGAATTTTTACCTAAGGTTGTGAATTCTAACAACATTAGTAGAGAAATTGTTGTCCCTTCCTTGTGTCCTAATCCTAAGAATCCTTTGGAAAGATCCTTACATTCTTTGGATGTGGTGAGAGCTTTGAAATATTATGTTGAAGCTACTAAAGATTTCAAGAAGACTTCTAGTCTATTTATTTTATTTTCTGGTCCTAGGAAAGGTCAGAAGGCCTCTGCTATTTCCTTGGCCTCTTGGTTAAAGCTTTTTGATTCATCAAGCTTACTTGGAGTCGGGTCGAGCCCCGCCTCAGAGAATTTTAGCTCATTCTACTAGATCAGTCTTCACTTCGTGGGCTTTTAAGAATGAAGCTTCAGTTGATCAGATTTGCAAAGCAGCGACTTGGTCCTCTTTGCATACATTTACTAAATTCTACCGTTTTTATATATTTGCTTCTTCGGAAGCAGTTTTTGGTAGAAAAGTTCTTCAGGCAGCTGTTTCAGTTTGATTCTTCTGCTTTTGATTTAAGTTTTTTTCTTTCAAAATTGAAAAACTATTTTTTTGGGTTGTGGATTAATTTTTTCAGCGGTATATGGCTGTTTTTATTTTATTCCCTCCCTCTCTAGTGACTCTTGAGTGGAAGACTCCACATCTTGGGTATTGATATCCCATATGTCACTAGCTCATGGACTCTTGCCAATTACATGAAAGAAAACATAATTTATGTAAGAACTTACCTGATAAATTCATTTCTTTCATATTGGCAAGAGTCCATGAGGCCCACCCTTTTTATGGTGGTTATGATTTTTTGTATAAAGCACAATTATTTCCAAATTTCCTTTGTTGATGCTTTCTACTCCTTTCTTTATCACCCCACTGCTTGGTTATTCGTTAAACTGAATTGTGGGTGTGGTGAGGGGTGTATTTATAGGCATTTTGAGGTTTGGGAAACTTTGCCCCTCCTGGTAGGATTGTATATCCCATATGTCACTAGCTCATGGACTCTTGCCAATATGAAAGAAATGAATTTATCAGGTAAGTTCTTACATAAATTATGTTTTTTAAATGGAGTGATAACAAATATGCTAAAGTTTCTCTGGTCCTTTGAACAAGTTTTTCTCTAAAATTATTGTTCCTTTAGGGGTTAATGTCAAGAGAATTTTAAAATGTGAATTTACAATTATCAAAATACTCAAAATACTAAAAAAAAAACCAAAAAAACAAAACAAAAAAAAAAACGTTGTTGGCAAGGTTTGAAAACTGGAAAGCACTAACCAAATGTATCACAATACACTTAAAATAAAGCAAAACATATTTAAAGGGACACTCGTCAAAATAAAACTTTCACTTTCAAACAGAGCAGGCAATTTTAAACAACTTTCCAATGTACTTCCTTTAACAAAATATGCACATTTTTTATATTTACACTTTTTGAGTCACCAGCTCCTACTGAGCATGTGCAAAAATGCCTAGAATACACATATATGCATTTGTCATTGGCTGATGGCTGTCACATGATACAGGAGTGGAAATAAACATAACTTTGAAACTTGTCAGAAAAAAATCTGCTGCTCATTTGAAGTTCAAACTAAGTGCTATTGCATTATCTTTTTATCATGCATTTGTTGATTATGCAAATCTACTGTGTTTACTGGTCCTTTAGAGCATAGCAATCCTGTTTTAACCCCTTAAGTACAGGTTTTCTCTAATTTCTGTGCTTAAATGACAGAGGCATTTTTGCTTAGTATTGGTTTCACCAAAACTAGTGCAGCTAAAGAAAAATACCTCCAAAAAGATTCATTGGGGCCGATTTAACAACTTGCGAGCGGACATGATTTGATGTAGAGAATCATGTCCGCCCGACATCGCTAAATGCCGACCGCTGCTTTTTAACTTCTGTTTCCGGCGAGCCAGTAACTACGGGGGTAGTTTGCAGCATTCACTGCTTAATAAATCTACCGTATTATGTTGTCCTGAATTTAGGAATACCCCATATGTCTAGGTTTCCAAATAATGGGCTCCATGTACGAAGCAGCGAAAGCTGCTCCGGAGCCTTTGCGGGGCAGGTTCGCATATGCGAGCCTGCTTCCCGCAATGTAAGAAGCAGCGGTCATTAGACCGCTGCTTCCTACACCCTACGCCACCTCTTAGGTGGCGAAGCAAAATCACCGAGAGCTCGCTCGCTCTCGGTGATTGACAGCCCCTTCAGTCGCGTGATTGGTCGCGCGACTGAAGGGGCGGGCATTACACACTCCGCTGAGTGTGTAATGGTACATACGGGCAAGCGGATCAATAGATCCGCTGCCCGTGTGTAGCGGAGGCGGGCGGACAGCTTCGCGAGTTAAGAAGCTGTCCGCCCGCCTCTTAGTACATGGAGCCCAATGTATAGCAAATATAGACTAAATACTACAAAGATGGAATTGTTGGTTTGCTATGCTTGGACCGTAAGCTTAAATGGACATGAAACCCAATTTTGGTCTTTCATGATTGAGATACAGCATGTGATTTTAAACAACTTTCCAATTTACTTCTATTATCTAATTTTCTTCATTCTATTGATATAATTTGTTGAAAAGCATATTTAAATATGCTCAGTAGCTGCTGATTGGTAGCTGCCCATAGGTGAGCCAGTAACACGAGGCATCTATGTGCATTGCTATTTCTTCAATAAAGTATACCTAAAGAATGAAGCAAATTAGATAATAGAAGAAAATTGGAATGTTGTTTAAAATTCTCTATCTGCATCATGAAAGAAAAATGTTGGGTTTCATGTCCCTTTAATAGCGGTCACCCAATCCAAACAGCTAAACTAAAGTATATATTTGTAGAATATAGACACCTCAAGGGTATTTACCTAACATTAGAGCATTTCTTATACTTTTATGTCCCTTTCCTCTTTCCTAAGTATTTTGTGTGAATATATGTTTACATGAATGAAAATTCAGGTGTTAAAAAATTACAAAAGTGTGTCAAAATGACAGTATAAAAAATATATCATTTGAAAGATTAAATAAAAAGCGGCAGCTTAAATTTACTTTTAATGCAAAACAAAGCTTCTTTGTTCATAAAAGTATATAATTGTAACTCCTCTTTTACGTCACAAATTCCAGCCCTTAAAATGGTCATGTCCAGATTATATTATATTGTCCTATCAATTTGCTCCAATTTAGCATATTAATTCATGCTGTGTGAGCTCCCAATCTCATTACAAATGTGGTTGAAACGTATGCACATTACAGCTAAGGATTTTCCTAAATATTACACATAAGGAATACTGATGATTTCTTTCTCCAAAATCAGATGTCCCTTTGTCATGTAGCACAAGAGCTGTTACATCAGCCAGTAGAAGAGGATAGTCGAATCACGACTGCACAAAAACGTCAAAGGCATATTGCGCATGCACCGGGAAATCAGAAGCAAGAGCACATGGGTGGGGGAATCAGAAGCAAGAGCGCCTGGGTACGGCTAAATAGAGAACCCAGGTTGCCTGCCATGATTAGCTAATGCATATTAGCCTCACAGTGGATTTGGAAGGACAACTAGTTTACACTGAAGATTGTGGAGATACCACTTAGAAACGATAACACAAAGTACTGGAGCACTTTTTTAACATGTATTCACCTATACAATGAACAAATATAAAAATTTGCCTTTTTACATTTAGCCACCAATCAGCAAGTGCTACCCAGGTGCTTAACCAAAAATAGGCCGGCTACTAAGCTTACATTCCTGCTTTTCAAATAAAGATACCAAGAGAACGAAGAGAAATTTATAATAGGAGTAAATTAGAAAGTAGCTTAAAATTGTATGCCCTATCTGAATTATGAAAGAAAAAAACATAATTTATGCTTACCTGATAAATTCCTTTCTTCTGTTGTGTGATCAGTCCACGGGTCATCATTACTTCTGGGATATAACTCCTCCCCAACAGGAAATGCAAGAGGATTCACCCAGCAGAGCTGCATATAGCTCCTCCCCTCTACGTCAGTCCCAGTCATTCGACCAAGAATCAACGAGAAAGGAGTAACCAAGGGTGAAGTGGTGACTGGAGTATAATTTAAAAGATATTTACCTGCCTTAAAACAGGGCGGGCCGTGGACTGATCACACAACAGAAGAAAGGAATTTATCAGGTAAGCATAAATTATGTTTTCTTCTGTTATGTGTGATCAGTCCACGGGTCATCATTACTTCTGGGATACCAATACCAAAGCAAAAGTACACGGATGACGGGAGGGATAGGCAGGCTCATTATACAGAAGGAACCACTGCCTGAAGAACCTTTCTCCCAAAAATAGCCTCCGAAGAAGCAAAAGTGTCAAATTTGTAAAATTTGGAAAAAGTATGAAGCGAAGACCAAGTTGCAGCCTTGCAAATCTGTTCAACAGAGGCCTCATTCTTAAAGGCCCAAGTGGAAGCCACAGCTCTAGTGGAGTGAGCTGTAATTCTTTCAGGAGGCTGCTGTCCAGCAGTCTCATAGGCTAAACGTATTATGCTACGAAGCCAAAAAGAGAGAGAGGTAGCAGAAGCTTTTTGACCTCTCCTCTGTCCAGAGTAAACGACAAACAAGGAAGAAGTTTGGCGAAAATCTTTAGTTGCCTGCAAGTAGAACTTGAGGGCACGAACTACATCCAGATTGTGTAAAAGACGTTCCTTCTTTGAAGAAGGATTTGGACACAAGGATGGGACAACAATCTCTTGATTGATGTTCCTGTTAGTGACTACCTTAGGTAAGAACCCAGGTTTAGTACGCAGAACTACCTTGTCTGAGTGAAAAATCAGATAAGGGGAATCACAATGTAAGGCTGATAACTCAGAGACTCTTCGAGCCGAGGAAATAGCCATTAAAAACAGAACTTTCCAAGATAACATCTTTATATCAATGGAATGAAGGGGTTCAAACGGGAGACCCTGTAAAACGTTAAGAACTAAGTTTAAACTCCATGGTGGAGCAACAGCTTTAAACACAGGCTTGATCCTAGCTAAAGCCTGACAAAAGGACTGGACGTCTGGATTTTCTGACAGACGTCTGTGTAACAAGATGGACAGAGCTGAAATCTGTCCCTTTAATGAACTAGCTGATAAACCCTTTTCTAAACCTTCTTGTAGAAAAGACAATATCCTAGCGATCCTAACCTTACTCCAGGAGTAACCTTTGGATTCGCACCAGAATAGGTATTTCCGCCATATTTTATGGTAAATCCTTCTGGTAACAGGCTTCCTAGCCTGAATCAGGGTATCAATAACCGACTCAGAAAAACCACGTTTTGATAAAATCAAGCGTTCAATTTCCAAGCAGTCAGCTTCAGAGAAGTTAGATTTTGATGTTTGAATGGACCCTGTATCAGAAGGTCCTGTCTTAGAGGTAGAGACCAAGGCGGACAGGATGACATGTCCACTAGATCTGCATACCAAGTCCTGCGTGGCCAAGCAGGTGCTATTAGAATTACTGATGCTCTCTCCTGTTTGATTTTGGCAATCAATCGAGGAAGCAGCGGGAAGGGTGGAAACACATAAGCCATCCTGAAGTTCCAAGGTGCTGTCAAAGCATCTATCAGAACTGCTCCCGGATCCCTGGATCTGGACCCGTAGCGAGGAAGTTTGGCGTTCTGGCGAGACGCCATGAGATCTATCTCTGGTTTGCCCCAACGTCGAAGTATTTGGGCAAAGACCTCCGGATGAAGTTCCCACTCCCCCGGATGAAGAGTCTGGCGACTCAAGAAATCCGCCTCCCAGTTCTCCACTCCCGGGATGTGGATTGCTGACAGGTGGCAAGAGTGAGACTCTGCCCAGCGAATTATCTTTGATACTTCCATCATTGCTAGGGAGCTTCTTGTCCCTCCCTGATGGTTGATGTAAGCTACAGTCGTGATGTTGTCCGACTGAAACCTGATGAACCCCCGAGTTATTAACTGGGGCCAAGCCAGAAGGGCATTGAGAACTGCTCTCAATTCCAGAATGTTTATTGGAAGGAGACTCTCCTCCTGATTCCATAGTCCCTGAGCCTTCAGAGAATTCCAGACAGCGCCCCAACCTAGTAGGCTGGCGTCTGTTGTTACAATTGTCCAGTCTGGCCTGCTGAATGGCATCCCCCTGGACAGGTGTGGCCGATGAAGCCACCATAGAAGAGAATTTCTGGTCTCTTGATTCAGATTCAGAGTAGGGGACAAATCTGAGTAATCCCCATTCCACTGACTTAGCATGCATAATTGCAGCGGTCTGAGGTGTAGGCGTGCAAAAGGTACTATGTCCATTGCCGCTACCATTAAGCCGATCACCTCCATGCATTGAGCTACTGACGGGTGTTGAATGGAATGAAGGACGCGGCATGCATTTTGAAGTTTTGTTAACCTGTCTTCTGTCAGGTAAATCTTCATTTCTACAGAATCTATAAGAGTCCCCAAGAATGGAACTCTTGTGAGAGGAAAGAGAGAACTCTTCTTTTCGTTCACTTTCCATCCATGCGACCTTAGAAATGCCAGAACTAACTCTGTATGAGACTTGGCAGTTTGAAAGCTTGAAGCTTGTATTAGAATGTCGTCTAGGTACGGAGCTACCGAAATCCTTCGCGGTCTTAGTACCGCTAGAAGGGCACCCAGAACCTTTGTGAAGATTCTTGGAGCCGTAGCCAATCCGAATGGAAGAGCTACAAACTGGTAGTGCCTGTCTAAGAAGGCAAACCTTAGATACCGGTGATGATCTTTGTGGATCGGTATGTGAAGGTAAGCATCCTTTAAATCCACTGTGGTCATGTACTGACCCTCTTGGATCATGGGTAAGATTGTCCGAATAGTTTCCATTTTGAACGATGGAACTCTTAGGAATTTGTTTAGAGTCTTTAAATCTAAGATTGGCCTGAAAGTTCCCTCTTTTTTGGGAACCACAAACAGGTTTGAGTAGAACCCTTGTCCTTGTTCCGACCACGGAACCGGATGGATCACTCCCATTGTTAACAGATCTTGTACGCAGCGTAGAAACGCTTCTTTCTTTATCTGGTTTGTTGACAACCTTGAGAGATGAAATCTCCCTCTTGGGGGAGATAATTTGAAGTCTAGAAGGTATCCCTGAGATATGATCTCTAGTGCCCAGGGATCCTGAACATCTCTTGCCCAGGCCTGGGCGAAGAGAGAGAGTCTGCCCCCTACTAGATCCGGTCCCGGATCGGGGGCTCTCGGTTCATGCTGTCTTTGGGGCAGTAGCAGGTTTCCTGGCCTGCTTGCTTTTGTTCCAGGACTGGTTAGGCTTCCAGCCTTGCCTGTAACGAGCAACAGCTCCTTCCTGTTTTGGTGCAGTGGAGGTTGATGCTGCTCCTGTTTTGAAATTCCGAAAGGGACGAAAATTAGACTGTCTAGCCTTAGCTTTGGCCTTGTCTTGAGGTAGGGCGTGGCCCTTACCTCCCGTAATGTCAGCGATAATTTCTTTCAAACCGGGCCCGAATAAGGACTGCCCCTTGAAAGGTATATTAAGTAATTTGGACTTAGAAGTAACATCAGCTGACCAGGATTTTAGCCACAGTGCCCTGCGTGCCTGTATGGCGAATCCTGAGTTCTTAGCCGTAAGTTTGGTTAAATGTACTACGGCCTCCGAAATGAAAGAATTAGCTAGTTTAAGGACTCTAAGCCTGTCCGTAATGTCGTCTAGCGCAGAGGAACTAAGGTTCTCTTCAAGCGACTCAATCCAAAATGCTGCCGCAGCCGTAATCGGCGCGATACATGCAAGGGGTTGTAATATAAAACCTTGTTGAACAAACATTTTCTTCAGGTAACCCTCTAATTTTTTATCCATTGGATCTGAGAAAGCACAGCTATCCTCCACCGGGATAGTGGTACGCTTAGCTAAAGTAGAAACTGCTCCCTCCACCTTGGGGACCGTTTGCCATAAGTCCCGAGTGGTGGCGTCTATTGGAAACATCTTTCTAAATATTGGAGGGGGTGAGAACGGCACACCGGGTCTATCCCACTCCTTAGTAACAATTTCAGTTAGTCTCTTAGGTATAGGAAAAACGTCAGTACTCGCCGGTACCGCAAAGTATTTATCCAACCTACACAGTTTCTCTGGTATTGCAACAGTGTTACAATCGTTGAGAGCTGCTAAGACCTCCCCTAGTAGTACACGGAGGTTCTCCAATTTAAATTTAAAATTTGAAATATCTGAGTCCAATCTGTTTGGATCAGAACCGTCACCCACAGAATGAAGCTCTCCGTCCTCATGCTCTGCGAGCTGTGACGCAGTATCAGACATGGCCCTAGCATTGTCAGCGCACTCTGTTCTCACCCCAGAGTGATCACGCTTGCCTCTTAGTTCAGGTAATTTAGACAAAACTTCAGTCATAACAGTAGCCATATCTTGTAATGTTATCTGTAATGGCCGCCCAGATGTACTAGGCGCCAAAATATCACGCACCTCCCGGGCGGGAGATGCAGGTACTGTCGCGTGAGGCGAGTTAGTCGGCATAACTCTCCCCTCGCTGTTTGGTGAAATTTGTTCACATTGTACAGATTGACTTTTATTTATTTAAGTAGCATCAATACAGTTAGTACATAAATTTCTATTGGGCTCCACCTTGGCATTGGAACAAATGACACAGATATCTTCCTCTGAGTCAGACATGTTTAACACACTAGCAAAAAAACTTACAACTTGGTTATAATCTTTTTTAGCAAAAAAACACACTGTGCCTCAAAGAGGTACTAACGATTAAATGACAGTTGAAATAATGAACTGAAAAACAGTTATTGCATCAAACTTTAAAACAACACAACTTTTAGCAAAGGTTTGTTCCCATTAGTAAAAAACAACACTAATTAAATTTGTACATAAGAAAACAAAACAACGTTTTTTATACACAGTCACTATAAGAATTCTCACAGCTCTGCTGAGAGAATTTACCTCCCTTCAAAGAAGTTTGAAGACCCCTGAGATCTGTCAGAGATGAACCGGATCATGCAGGAAATATAAAAGTAGCTGACTGGAATTTTTTGATGCGTAGCAAAGAGCGCCAAAAACGGCCCCTCCCTCTCCCACACAGCAGTGAAGAGAAACGAAACTGTCACAATTAAAGCAAAAAACTGCCAAGTGGAAAATAATGCCCAAATATTTATTCACACAGTACCTCAGCAATGTAAACGATTCTACATTCCAGCAAAAACGTTTAACATGAGAATAGTTATTAAAAGGATTAGTGACCTTTAACACAGTAGTTCCGGTGAAATACCATCCCCAGAATACTGAAGTGTATACATACATGTCATTTTAACGGTATGGCAGGCTTTTCTCATCAATTCCATTCAGAAAATAAAAACTGCCACATACCTCAATGCAGATTCATCTGCCCGCTGTCCCCTGATCTGAAGCCTTTACCTCCCTCAGATGGTCGAGAACAGCAATATGATCTTAACGACTCCGGTTAAAATCATAGTAAAAAATCTCTGTCAGATTCTTCCTCAAACTCTGCCAGAGAAGTAATAACACGCTCCGGTGCTATTTTAAAATAACAAACTTTTGATTGAAGTCATAAAAACTAAGTATAATCACCATAGTCCTCTCACACATCCTATCTAGTCGTTGGGTGCAAGAGAATGACTGGGACTGACGTAGAGGGGAGGAGCTATATGCAGCTCTGCTGGGTGAATCCTCTTGCATTTCCTGTTGGGGAGGAGTTATATCCCAGAAGTAATGATGACCCGTGGACTGATCACACATAACAGAAGAAATTTGGGTTTAGTATCCCTTTGATACAAATTGTTTTCCATATTATTTTAGTGAAATAAATTTTAGTCAAAATTAAGCTAAAATTAGCTAATATTATCCATTTTTATTACACAAATTATCATTAAATATGTTTATGTTAAATTATGCAATTAATTTATGATTTGCATAGCAGAAAATGATATAATATTAGAAAATGTTACACTGGTCCCACCCGGCTACTTCATAATGCCACCCGGCTGTCAAAATTTTATGTGGAGAACACTGCACAGCAATATGTAATCAAGCAGATCATACAACAGTATGTGTTATATATAGTTTAATTCCAGCGCTTTCCAAACTGTGTGTCATGACACATTAGTGTGTCGGCAGCAGTGTGCAGGTGTGTCCCTGCTACAGCACAAATTTTTTATTAAAATTTTTTTTTTGGCTTCCGACTTTCAGTCAGCCTATTGGTGCTGCTCAGTGGGAACTGAAACTATTCCCATTGGCGGCATATTGGCTCCTGACTGCATGTGTAGTCAGTGAGTGGGACAGCAGTGTGTTTGCCGCACGGGCAGTAGTCAGTCGGACTCGCAGAGCTCTGAGTGCGGCAGCTTATATGCTGAGCTTAAGTCAGAAGTATTTTTTTTCCAGCTAGCTCCCAGTAGTGCATTGCTGCTCCTGCTCTTGATATATGAATAGGAAGTGGAAGCTTAAAAATGCTTGATGATGAAATGCGAGTATCTTTATCTAATATTTTACCAAATATTCAGAAACTGTGTTCATCCCATCAACCTCATACATCCCATTAAAATAGTAAGTAGCTATTGGTGATATTAAACTTTTTTTTTAATTCTTGCACTGTTACTTGTAAATACATTTCGTTATTATATCATTTATGTATGTGTCCGTATAGCTTAAAACAGTTAGTTTAACCTCCTGTTTGCTAGTACACCTGAATTACTATGTCGCGAAATGATGTAGGTCTAAAAAGTGTCACCAACATGAAAAGTTTGGAAAGCTCTGTCCTAGGGGGCATATGTAATTAGGAATACACTGGTTACTATGGACCATATTGGTCCAAATTTATACTTAGTGATCCTTTTATATTAAACCATTCACATAATATTTTATTTAAATGGATTTCACCTTTAAAGTAAATAAATGTTAGAAAAAGAGATCTACTTAGTTATAAATATATAGATCACATCTGATTAGCAGACCACTGCAGAGGACATGATCACCAAGTATGTTGGGTACATTTGAATGTGGAGATAGGTACTGGTCACAAAGACAAAGGCTGAAAATAAAAATGGAGATTAGTAGGAGAACTACAAGGAAATACTTAAATATATAAGCTGGAGAAGCAGTGTTTAAGTAGCAAGGTAGGGAGGTTAACAAAGTAAATATACCAAATACCATAAGGGATAAACAGAAAACATGTGGACATGAAGGAAACCAAGAAGAAAATTAGCCATGGGATTAAGTGGGACTTTTTCTGAAATGTTATTTTTAACATTGTTCTCTATGGTATTAGTCTTGCAAACTCTACTTGCCCTAGAACAGAGCTTTCCAAACTTTTCATGTTGGTGACACACTTTTTAGACCTACATCATTTCGCGACACAGTAATTCAGTTGTACTAGCAAACAGGAGGTTATACTAACTGTTTTAACCCCTTAATGACCGCAGCACTTTTCCATTTTCTGTCCGTTTGGGACCAAGGCTATTTTTACATTTTTGCGGTGTTTGTGTTTAGCTGTAATTTTCCTCTTACTCATTTACTGTACCCACACATATTATATACCGTTTTTCTCGCCATTAAATGGACTTTCAAAAGATACCATTATTTTCATCATATCTTATAATTTACTATAAAAAACATTATAAAATATGAAGGAAAAATGGAAAAAAACACACTTTTTCTAACTTTGACCCCCAAAATCTGTTACACATCTACAACCACCAATAAACACCCATGCTAAATAGTTTCTAAATTTTGTCCTGAGTTTAGAAATACCCAATGTTTACATCTTCTTTGCTTTTTTTGCAAGTTATAGGGCCATAAATACAAGTAGCACTTTGCTATTTCCAAACCACTTTTTTTCAAAATTAGCGCTAGTTACATTGGGACACTAATATCTTTCAGGAATCCCTGAATATCTATTGACATGTATATATTTTTTTTTAGAAGACATCCCAAAGTATTGATCTAGGCCCATTTTGGTATATTTCATGCCACTATTTCACCGCCAAATGCGATCAAATAAAAAAAATTGTTCACTTTTTCACAAATTTTTTCACAAACTTTAGGTTTCTCACTGAAATTATTTACAAACAACTTATGCAATTATAGAATAAATGGTTGTAAATGCTTCTCTGGGATCCCCTTTGTTCAGAAATAGCAGACATATATGGCTTTGGCTTTGCTTTTTGGTAATTAGAAGGCTGCTAAATGCCACTGCGCACAATACGTGTATTATGCCCAGCATTGAAGGGGTTAATTAGGGAGCATGTAGGGAGCTTCTAGGGTTAATTTTAGCTTTAGTGTAGTGTAGTAGACAACCCCAAGTATTGATCTAGGCCCATTTTGGTATATTTCATGCCACCATTTCACCGCCAAATGCGATCAAAGTAAAAAAAAATGTTAATTTTTTCACAATTTTAGGTTTCTCACTGAAATTATTTACAAACAGCTTGTGCAATTATGGCACAAATGGTTGTAAATGCTTCTCTGGGATGCCCTTTGTTCAGAAATAGCAGACATATATGACTTTGGCGTTGCTTTATGGTAATTAGAAAGTCGCTAAATGCTGCTGCGCATCACACGTGTATTATGGCTAGCAGTGAAGGGGTTAATTAGGTAGTTTGTAGGGAGCTTGCAGGGTTAATTTTAGCTTTAGTGTAGAGATCAGCCTCCCACCTGACACATCCCACCCCCTGATCCCTCCCAAACAGCTCCCTTCTCTCCCCCACCCCACAATTGTCCCCGCCATCTTAAGTACTGGCAGAAAGTCTGCCAGTACTAAAATAAAAGTTTTTTTTTTTTTTTAAAGAAAAAAAAAAAAAAGCATATTTACATGCTGTGTTTAGGATCCCCCCTTAACCCCCAACCTCCCTGATCCCCCCCAAAACAGCTCTCTACGCCTCCCTCTCAGCCTTATTGGGGGCCATCTTGGGTACTGGCAGCTGTCTGCCAGTACCCATTTTGAACAATCAAATGTTTATTATTATTTTTTTTTAATTTCTGTAGTGTAGCTCAATCGCCCCCCACCCCCCCACCACCTAAATCACACAAGGGCTTTTTTATTTATTTAAATTTTGTCCCACTTTGTGTTTTGGGGACACATTTTTTCCGTAGTGTAGCGGTTCCCACCCGCTCCCTCCCCGTGCACGCGCCCGCCCCCCGCCCCCTCGTGCACGTGCGCATGCCCGCGCGCGCCCCCGGACTCCCCCGCCCACGATCCCGCCCCCCTCCACATGACCAGGGCCATCGATGGCCGCCACCCACCTCCCATACCGGCTCCCACCCACCAACGATACCGGCCATCGATGTCCGGTGCAGAGAGGGCCACAGAGTGGCTCTCTCTGCATCGGATGGCCGTGAAAGGTTATTGCAGGATGCCTCCATATCGAGGCATCACTGCAATAACCGGAAAGCAGCTGGAAGCGAGCAGGATCGCTTCCAGCTGCTTTCCACACTGAGGACGTGCAGGGTACGTTCTCAGGCATTAACTGCCTTTTTTCTGAGGACGTACCCTGCACGTCCTCAGTCGTTAAGGGGTTAAGAGATATGGACACATACATAACTGATATAACGAAATGTATTTACAAGTAACATTATGTAAGTATGTGCAAGAATTAAAAAAAAAGTTTAATATCACCAATAGCTACTTACTGTTTTAATGGGATGTATGAGGTTGATGGGATGAACACAGTTTCTGAATATTAGGTAGAATATTAGATAAAGATACTCGCATTTTATCATCAAGCATTTTTAAACTTCTACTTCCTATTCATATATCAAGAGCAGGAGCAGCAATGCACTACTGGGAGCTAGCTGCAAAAAAACAAAACACTTTGACTTCTGCCTTAAGCTCAGCATATAAGCTGCTGCACTCAGAGCTCTGCGAGTCCGACTGACTACTGCCCGCACCGCAAACACACTGCTGTCCCACTCACTGACTACACATGCAGTGAAGAGCCAATATGCAGCCAATGGGAATAGTTTCAGTTCCCACTGAGCAGCACCAATAGGTTAAGATGATCTGTGACCCACTAGGTATCAGTTATGTGTCAACCACGTGATATGCATAGCAGGCAGACGGAAAGTCGGAAGCCAAAAAAAAATGTAAATAAAAAATTTGTGCTGTAGCAGGGACACACCTACACACTGCTGCCGACACACTAATGTGTCACAACACACAGTTTAGAAAGCACTGACCTAGAAAATGAATGTCCATTTTGTAAAAATGGCTTTTGCTACTTAAAAAAACAGAATTAAAAAAATAAATAAAAAGAGCTATTATATTTTATTTGCATTTAGTTAATGAAAAATGCTGTAATAATTTCTGTCTACCTTTAAAGACCTATTACTATCACGTGCAATCATACTTTGCATTTGTCTAGCAAATATCTTTATTAACTTTAACTTGAGTAATTTGTAACAGATTTACTAAAAGTAAAAGCTTTTTGAACTTTTGCATTTGAATTTAACATGTAAAACTAAGCAGTCTGGGGAGGCGGAGCCTATAGCCGAAGGGGCAGGACGCATCTAAGTGGAGCTCCTGGCTTTAATCTGATTTCTGAGAGTTTACCTCAAGCTATCCATCTGAAATAAAATATAATTATGCTCTATAGCATTCTGAAGAGGTCTGAGGTACCGCTCCACATCGAGATTGCTGATCGCCTATGCTCTTCGGTTGAGCCGCAAAGGGATCAACATTTTCTACAAGGCCGACCATCTCTGTAGCTGGAGCTGCCGCCTTATAACCCCATCGGGAAACTGGGTTACAAGGCAGATATTTAATGCTGCTTCACAAAACTTCTATCGTCAGAGAACTGAGCGCTGTATACCAGAGCCTCCCCTGTCATATCAGATTTTTTTTTTTTTTAAATTAAACAAACTAAAAAATATTTTTTTTAAGGAAATTATGGAGAGAGGCAGTGGGCCGGTCTGTTTCTCTCATTACACAACATATATGAGCACACTGGTCAGCTTATGCTGTGTCGTCACACACCTACCCCCCCTTTATACAATAACATTTTAGCAAATTGAGGCAGCTCTCATGTGGCCTCATGGTGGGGGGAGCCACTCTGTTTCACTGTGTCAGGCAGTAATCACCAGCCGCACTGAGCCTACCATGAGTCACACTGCGTGTTGTCCCGCCCACACTCACACTAAGCTCCCCTGCAAAACACAGTGTTCCTTCTTGTGAAGACAAAGCAGGAAATGGTTGAGCAGTCTACTTGAGGAACTTGTGCATAGTGGGATTTGAGCCTTGAGAGGTAGGACAATGTGCTTTGCTAGGCTTTAATAAAACTATCCCTCTCTGCCCAACTCCCCAGCTCAGAATCAGAAAGCCCATCCGTGCTGCACTATTTACACAGTGACATAGTATTTGTTGTTTACTCATAGTCTTTTGAATGGGCATGCTATTATAAATGATTCTGCTTCCAGCTCACCAACTCGTGTATAAACATCCCTGCCAGTACAAACTGTACAACGTGAACTTCTATGTACATTTGTTACGCATTTCCTTTGTATTACTTTTTGATTGACACTGGACAATGTCCAGTGTCAATTAAATAGGAATAGAGGGGAGCTGCCTAACAAATGTACATACAAGTACACGTTGTACAGTTTGCACCGGCAGGGAAGTTTATACATGAGTTGGTGAGCTGGAAGCAGAACAAGAATGGAGTTGCACTGCTGCAGAGCAGTAGTCTGGATTGGAGGCAAGGCTGCTTGAAGTAAGTGGTACAATGCCTAGTGATATGGTGCTTTGGTTTTGTTGTTATAAATGTTGCCTTTCTAAGCTCTGCATGCAGTTCAGCTTTCCCATCTGTGACTGTTTTACCACTTTAATAAAAGGTTTGTTGCTCCTTTGACCACGTTTGCTGTGATAAGACTTTTAAGATTCAGGGGCTGGAAATATCTCTATCCCCTTGGGAATAACTCAGAGAGGTTGTGTAATTCAGTATTCCTAGTCTGCGCTGCCATTCACTCTGCTGCTGCTTCACATTTACATACTAGCTGCCTGCAGTACTTCTCTGATTAACACTCTACTGCAATTTGGGCTAGCCTACCGCTGGCTGGAGCTGTGTGTCTGCAGGCTGCCTTAAATTCATCAACTGGCAATGAAAAAGTGAAGCAGAGAGATCACTTTGTCAGAAAGAGTCATAGATTGTAGATAGAGTGAGTTTAATATGCTTATATCTGATTTACTCATTTATTTATTTTTTAAATGAGTGTGTGTGTGTGTGTGTGTTGTGTATAAATAAGCAATAAATGTATATAGATCTATTGGAATGTGAGAAATATCCTTTTTAGGAGATCTGCAAAAAAAAGATAACACAACATTTGTAAAACAACCTTGTTAACTCATAAATCTAAAAGTTCTGCTTTATAGAGAAAGAATACTTACTCTCCAAAATAATGCCATTCAAAGCCAGACTTGAGAATATCCAGGCCCAGCATACAATGGGCATGAATTGCATGTTATACATACTTATATGTCTCACCCCTAGCCATGTCAGGGAATTTACATGGACTAGGCTGTTTATCCACACATTTCAGGTTAAGAGATGCTGGGATTGTTTTTATATTGCATTACAAACAATGCTACAGTTACCAGACAACACATTTCTGCTTCTCTTAGTCCTAGGAGGTTTCAGCCTGCTTTGTTGAGTAAACACTAAGATATATATTGCTTGCAAGTAGACACTGTGCTAATTAATGCTAATGAAATATTGTTAACTCTAAGCACTCCATTCTCCCTGCTCTATTGTGACCCAGAGGGATGCTTGTTTCCACTGTACATCCGCAGATAAACCTTAAAGGGACAGTATACTGTAAAATTGCTTTTTTTCATTAACTTGTTTTACCAGCTGCAGAGTAGAGAATGTATGAGCAATTGCATTATCATGTTTATTTGTGTATATGAAATTGCTGGTTTTGTGCTTTGACCCAGAGCCTATTACAATGGGTTGAGCTTGCAGGTAAAATGAGATCTCATTATGTTAGTACCTTGTGTACACACATATGCATCCTTATCTTATATCTGTTTGTAAATCAAAGCTCAATACTTAGAGAGAACAATTATCATTTTTATTAGTTATCTCTTCTGCTGAATGTGTTTACATTGCCTTTCAATAGCCTGGACTTTAGTATAGAAACTTTCAGTATAGGTGGGGATACCACAGGCTAAATCAGCTATTTCAAATGCCAAAATAAAGTAAAGGAGCTACTTTTAACAATTTAATACACTCCAACAGGTACAATGGATCATTGGGAACAAATTAAAGGGGATAACATTTTTGGGTAAACTGTCCCTTTAAGAGCGCATATGATGTACTTAGTTTTATACTGTTAGTGTAAACAGAACATAGAGTCTTGTAATTATGCCCCAAATATACTAGCCTAAAGAGCTGTCAATTAGCTACTTACATTTTAACACTAACCAATTTGTGCAGCCTGACAATTAAATGGTGAATTTAGCAACCTTTATCTGCTTCATATGTTTATTTGTCTGTGACACTACTCAGTGCCTCCCCTGCCATTGACCTCACCGCACGTCCCTGCTGTATACTGTTCATCAGCCTGATATATTCGTCTTATATACATAAGCCTGGAACATGGAGGTTGCTACAGCCCTCTTGACAGAACTTGAAAGCATACTGGAGGCTCATCATAATGCTCTTATAGATACAATAAGACGGGCATTCAACCCTTCCCATGTTGGTAAACAAGCCAGTGATGCTGCAGCAAGTTACACCGCTAAACTATGTGGGGATAACAGGGCTTTGGGGCCCGGCTCCTGTTATCCCAATAATATTACTGGCAGCAAGCCTTTGAAGACATCGGGGAACCGGAAAGAGCCAAGGTACTGAATACCAATCTAGAATTGACCGTCCGTACAGAGTTGGACACTGTAAACATTGGCGAGATAGATCACAACATGGATATGTCGACAGGCGCATGTGCGGTGGCCCTCACTGATACTTCTGCTTTAATACCGGAGGTAAAGTTTGGCCATACAGGTGGCTGCCTAGTCAGAACAGCTTGATGAGTGGATGTGCGGCTTTCCTGAAACCCCTGAGACCTTTGGTCTTTTGAGACTTGGGGTACCTGTTTACCTCATATATGCAAACGAATTTCACCAAGTTACATGTAAACTGGGAGTTGGATGATGTATTTGTCTCACTGTATGCAAACTGCTACATATACAGGACTTTATTCAAACAGATCTTCATGCACAAAGTTATTCTTTTCCACAGTATCCCTCTTCAAACCCTAATTATCTGTTTTTGTGTCACAGTATGACGAGCCTTGATTCTGAGATCTGAGGACACAGACTTTTTAGATTTTACACAGTGGGGCTAAGAGATAGTTACCTATGTTTGATTATAGTTGTGAGTTTTACTTCTGTTTTTTACTATTCTTATTAGTTGGGCTAAATATTTACATTTGTCTGAAACTGTGTAAATTGCTACTCCTATGTATACAAGCATTTTTTTACTAACATTTAAACCAAATATAAAGGAAAATGCTTTTATTGTCTGACCAACCTTTTACATTACTATAGCAGCTATCAGAGATTGGTTTAAGAATTTTTTCCTTATAAATATGTCTTGTCAGTACACTATCTATAACTATTAACTTATCTTGCTTGAGTATTATCTTTATATGTAGAGTTGTCCTAAATTGCTATGTCTATAAGCAAATGCCCAATATCGATTTAACTAAGTGCCCTGGTATGATTTATTTTATTTTACTACTCCCTTCTCCACATTGCTTACATACAAGACTATTTTAGTACCCATTATTGTATTTACCACCCTTTATAACTGAGTTGTAACTTGGGAAAGGCTCACAACTTGGAGGGCTAGGCTGGACTATTGGTTGCATGTTATATACAAACCCTCTCCCTACCAGTAACCTGGATATGCCAAATTGTTCTACCACTTTTATGACTGGAAGCTTCACTCAGTATTTGGGATATAGACCATTTGGTGATCTTGAGAGCAGACACCTTATCATATATTGAAGTGTAGTAACCCTCATACTCCCTTCTAGTTTGTGGTTCCTAGATGTTCCTAGATAGTAGGCATCTTTGCTATAGGCTCAAATAATTTGCCCTTACTTCCCTATATTTTCAGATTAATAGATTTTATGCTACTTTATGAGTCTGAGATATCCCATGGTTTATGTCATTATATGTTATAAGGACTCATCCTATAAGCTAATAAGTTTGACATCCACACATTGAGTATAAAACAAATCTAAAGTCCAAAAGTGGCCTCAACAAATGCTACACTCCCTCCTTACAGTCATGCATGTGGCAGGGTCCAAAAGTGGCCCTTATATATAATTGGGGAGGATTTTTACTCTAAAAAGGTGTTCTAAATCTATGGGTCACAAATGTATATAGAATATTCTTATATGTATCCATGAAACTGTTATCTTTATTGCGATTTCTGTAACATTTATGAGATTTTTCAACCTTGTTTTGTGGCTTTGACGATATATTGTGTCATTACCTTTAAACCTCAATAAAAGAGCATTACAAAAAAAAAAAAAAAATCTTTTTTAATATGGGTGCTTTTGAAGTTGTGATTTTTACTTGAATTAAAAAAAAAAAAAAAAAAAAAAAGTAATATAAAAATGAATCAGTCTGTCAGTTATTATGACAAAGTTATATCTACATCCCTAGCCTGTGAAAGATAGAACTACAGCACTGAGCGTGGTAACAGATTGGCGATGGCTAGACCTAGTTAGGAGAGCACTGGTCCTGTAGAAGACAATGCCAGCAATGTAAATGCTTGCCTGAGAGGGCCCCAAATATATGCAACTGAAGTTGCAGTAAATGACCACTGGCCAATTTACTGGGCAGCAGGTCTCAGCCTCCAGTTACCACGAAGACCTGCTGCCCAATACTTGTGGAGTTATGTGTTTTCCAGTACCAAGTGGAACATGGATCTTTAATTTAGCTTCAGTGCAAGAACTTCAAGGGTACAAAAGGCAGAGAGTTTTGGCTGGAGTATCCTGCACAGGTGAAGACACAGTAGAGGTATTTAGTTGTTGCTTGATATTGTTTTGGTTTGCTGTGATCCTACCATGCCAACAATCACTGTGTGTCTGCTGCTGCCCACATGTATTATTGCACAAGTATTTGCTTGTGAAATGCCCCACCCGCTTCCAGTGTCTGTCAAACATCCCAAACAATTTATCTACACCACCTCAGAGGTGGTAGAGAGGTAAGAAGCAGTGGTCGTATGAACGTTGCTTCTTACATTGTGGTAAGCAGGCTCGTCAGCATCGGCTCCAAATCAGTGTTTGCTACTCTGAGTACAGATTTCCATGGGGGTTAAGGTTGTTGAGTGGAAAACCAATCAGGAAGCAAGCACCTATTGCATTCCAAAAGATAATATATGAACACCAAATATCACCCAGTTGTGTATAGGTAGCTAGGTGCTATCTAAATAATAAATACTTGAATAATATATATGAAACTGTAAAACACGATT
This sequence comes from Bombina bombina, assembly GCF_027579735.1. NCBI lineage: Eukaryota > Metazoa > Chordata > Amphibia > Anura > Bombinatoridae > Bombina > Bombina bombina. The sequence goes on along the minus strand of NC_069504.1, from coordinate 265,288,706 downwards.
GCCCCAGGCCCCAACCATACTGGTGCATCAAGTGGGAAAGAAGCAGCACATCCCATGTTATAAAAAGCTGCAGGTTGTATGGATGAGCTCTGGTAAAACTCACAGCTAGATCAACATGATAAGCAATCTATGTAGATAGAAATAAGAGCAGAATATGCAGCAGATGTTCAGATGAAGTAGTCTTCTCCAAACAAATACATCAAAATGTGGAAAGAGAGAGAAGTGGGCAGGGGGAGAAGGGGTTTCCAGCTGAATATTCTGTTTGAAATGTGTCCCTTTCTGAAAGTGGTAGCTTAATGTCAAACTAATAGTAATGAATAATCTCCTGTGCCGTCACAAAAAACGTGAGAGCAAAAGAGAAACGTATCATGAGTATTATTCCTAGTTTGTACGTTTTAAGAGAAAAGTTAAACAAAAGGCAAAATTATGCACTTAAATTAATATTTACTTTACTCGTCAGGCGGCTTGAGATTGCATTCTCTCCATCCAACCCTACAGGAAGTACACTCATGGTAACATTTCTGAGCATTTCCTCCCACATAGAAGCAATGCTTTATACACCAATTGGACTTTTTTTGCCTTAAAGGCATAAAGATATAGCATGCAATTTTTAGTAACTTTCTAATTTACTCCTATTATACATTTTTCTTCGTTCTCTTGGTTTCTTTATTTGAAAAATCAGGAATGTAAGCCTAGGAGCAGGCCCATTTTTGGTTCAGCACCTTAGTAGTGCTTGCTGATTGGTGGCTAAATGAAAAAGAAAAATGTATAATAGGAGTAAATAAGAAAGTTGCTTAAAATTGAATGCTCTAACTGAATCGTGAAAGAAAAAATTGGGTTTCAGATCCCTTTAATAGGCAACGGGAGCAGTTGAACAAACACATAACAAGATTTTGGAATGTTTCTGAACAGCTTGTATCAATACAACTTTTTTATTGTTAGTTTGTATAACAAGACACATGCAAATGCAATAGAAATAAACGCCTAGATTACGAGTTTTGCGTTAGAGGCTTTGCACAGCCAATGAGTAGTTTTTTTCTCACCACTCACTTACATACAGCACTGGTATTACGAGTTTTTACAAACCCGGCATTAAAAGACAAAAAGTGAGCGTTGAGCAAAATTTAGCTCAAAATATCACTTCAATACCAGCGATGCTTAAGTCAGCGGTGAGCTGGTGTAACGTGCTCGTGCACGATTTCCCCATAGGAATCAACGGGGAGAGCCGGCTGAAAAAAAGTCTAACACCTGCAAAAAAGCAGAGTAAAACTCACTAACGCAGCCCCATTGATTCCTATGGGGAAATAAAATTTATGTTTACACCTAACACCCTAAAATGAACCCTGAGTCTGAACACCCCTAATCATACACTTATTAACCCATAATCTGCTGCCCCGACACCTAAATTATACTTATTAACCCCTAATCTGCCACTCCGGACACCATCGCCACCTACATTATACTTATGAACCCCTAATCTGCTGCCCCCAACATCGCCGACACCAACATTATATTTATTAACCCCTAATCTGCCGCCCCCAATGTTGCCGCCAACTACCTACACTTATTAACCCCTAATCTGCCGCCTCCACTATAATAAACATATTAACCCCTAAACCGCTGCACTCCCGTATCGCAAACATTAGTTAAATATAATTAACCCCTAATCGGGCGTCCCTAACATCGCCGCCACCTACCTACATTTATTAAACCCTAATCTGCCACCCCCAACGTCGCCGCCACTATATTAAAGCTATTAACCCCTAAACCTAAGCCTAACCCTAAACCTAACACCCACTAACTTAAATATAATTAAAAAAAATCTAACTAAATATTCCTATCATTAACTACATTATTCCTATTTAAAACTAAATACCTGTAAAATAAACCCTAAGCTAGCTACAATATAACTAATAGTTACATTGTAGCTAGTTTAGGATTTATTTTTATTTTACAGGCAAGTTTGTATTTATTTTAACTAGGTAGAATAGTTATTAAATAGTTATTAACTATTTAATAACTACCTAGCTAAAATAAATACAAACTTACCTGTAAAATAAAATCTAACCTAATTAAACGAATTACACCTAATCTAATGGCCCTATTAAAATAAAAAAGTCCCCCAAAATAAAAATAAAACCCTAGCCTAAATTAAAATACCAATAGCCCTTAAAATGGCCTTTTGCGGGGCATTGCCCCAAAGTAATCAGCTCTTTTACCTGTAAAAAAAAATACAAACAACCCCCCAACAGTAAAACCCACCACCTACACAACCAACCTCCCAAATAAAATACTAGCCAAAAAAACCTAAGCTCCCCATTGCCCTGAAAAGGGCATTTGGATGGGCATTTAGCTCTTTTACCACCCAAACCCTAATCTAAATAATAAAACCCACCCAATACACCCTTAAAAAAACCTAACACTAACCCCCTGAAGATTGACTTACCGGGAGACGTCTTCATCCAAGCCGGGCAGAAGTGGTCCTCCAGACGGGCAGAAGTCTTCATCCAGACGACATCTTCTATATTCATCCATCCAACGCGGAGCGGGTCCATCTTCAAGGCATCCGACGTGGAGCATGCTCTTCATCCGCCGACTAAAACAGAATGAAGGTACCTTTAAGTGACGTCATCCAAGATGGCGTCCTTTAGATTCCAATTGGCTGATAGAATCAGCCAATCGGAATTAAGGTAGAAAAAATCCTATTGGCTGTTCCAATCAGCGCCGGATGGATGAAGATAGAAGATGCCGTCTGGATGAAGACTTCTGCCCGTCTGGAGGACCACTTCTGCCCGGCTTGGATGAAGACTTCTGCCCGTCTGGAGTACCACTTTGCCCGGCTTGGATGAAGACGTCTCCCGGTAAGTTGATCTTCAGGGGGTTAGTGTTAGGTTTTTTTAAGGGTGTATTTGGTGGGTTTTATTTTTTTTTACAGGTCAAAGAGCTGATTACCTTGGGGCAATGCCCTGCAAAAGGCCCTTTTAAGGGCTATTGGTAGTTTAGGCTAGGTTTTTTTTTTATTTTGGGGGGCTTTTTTATTTTAATAGGGCTATTAGATTAGGTGTAATTAGTTTAAATTTCTGTAATTTGTTTATTATTTTCAGTAATTTAGTATTTGTTGTTTTTCATACTTTAGCTAATTTAATTTAATTTAGGTAATTGTATTTAATTTAGTTAATTTATTTAATTATAGTGTAGTGTTAGGTGTTTATTTTACAGGTAAATTTGTATTTATTTTAGCTAGGTAGTTATTAAATAGTTAATAACTATTTAGTAACTATTCTACCTAGTTAAAATAAATACAAACTTGCCTGTAAAATAAAAATAAATCCTAAACTAGCTACAATGTAACTATTAGTTATATTGTAGCTAGCTTAGGGTTTATTTTACAGCTAAGTAACATAATTTATGTAAGAACTTACCTGATAAATTAATTTCTTTCATATTGGCAAGAGTCCATGAGCTAGTGACGTATGGGATATACATTCCTACCAGGAGGGGCAAAGTTTCCCAAACCTCAAAATGCCTATAAATACACCCCTCACCACACCCACAATTCAGTTTAACGAATAGCCAAGAAGTGGGGTGATAAGAAAGGACCGAAAGCATCAACAAGGAATTGGAATAATTGTGCTTTATACAAAAAAATCATAACCACCACAAAAAAAAGGGTGGGCCTCATGGACTCTTGCCAATATGAAAGAAATGAATTTATCAGGTAAGTTCTTACATAAATTATGTTTTCTTTCATGTAATTGGCAAGAGTCCATGAGCTATGGGATAGCAGATACAAAAGATGTGGAACTTCCACGCAAGAGTCACTAGAGAGGGAGGGATAAAATAAAGACAGCCAATTCCGCTGAAAAAATAATCCACAACCCAAATCAAAAAGTTTTAATCCCATAACGAAAAAAACTGAAATTATAAGCAGAAGAAACTGAAAACAAACTGAAACAGCTGCCTGAAGTACTTTTCTACCAAAAACTGCTTCAGAAGAAGAAAAAACATCAAAATGGTAGAATTTAGTAAAAGTATGCAAAGAAGTAGTAGAATGAGCCGTAATCCTTTGAGGTGGGGTTTTACCCGACTCCACATAAGCATGATGAATCAAAGACTTTAACCAAGACGCCAAAGAAATGGCAGAAGCCTTCTGACCTTTCCTAGAACCAGAAAAGATAACAAATAGACTAGAAGTCTTTCTGAAATCTTTAGTAGCTTCAACATAATATTTCAAAGCTCTTACTACATCCAAAGAATGTAAATATCTCTCCAGAGAATTCTTAGGATTAGGACATAATGAAGGGACAACAATTTCTCTACTAATGTTGTTAGAATTCACAACTTTAGGAAAAAAATTAAATGAAGTCCGCAACACTGCCTTATCCTGATGAAAAATCATAAAAGGAGATTCACAAGAAAGAGCAGATAACTCAGAAACTCTTCTAGCAGAAGAGATGGCCAAAAGGAACAAAACTTTCCAAGAAAGTAATTTAATTTCCAAAGAATGCAAAGGTTCAAACGGAGGAGCCTGTAAAGCCCTCAGAACCAAATTAAGACTCCAAGGAGGAGAAATAGACTTAATGACAGGCTTAATACGAACCAAAGCCTGTACAAAAAAATGAATATGAGGATGATTAGCAATCTTTCTGTGAAAAAGAACAGAAAGAGCAGAGATTTGTCCTTTCAAAGAACTTGCAGACAAACCTTTTTCCAAACCATCCTGAAGAAACTGTAAAATTCTAGGAATTCTAAAAGAATGCCAAGAGAATTTATGAGAAGAACACCAAGAAATGTAAGACTTCCAAACTCGGTAATAAATCTTTCTAGATACAGATTTACGAGCCTGTAACATAGTATTAATCACTGAATCAGAGAAACCTCTATGACTAAGTATTAAGCGTTCAATCTCCATACCTTCAAATTTAAGGATTTGTGATCCTGATGGAAAAATGGGCCTTGAGATAGAAGGTCTGGCCTTAACGGAAGGGTCCAAGGTTGGCAACTGGCCATCCGAAACGAGATCCGCATACCAAAACCTGTGTGGCCATGCTGGACCTTGCAAAGTCTGACAAAAACCTTTTTTCTCACCGCAATTATATTTTTGCATTTTATATATAGATACCAATATATTATCTTAGAGACATCTTTTTAAAGGTATATAGGGAGATTTCAACCCAAATCCATACATAATATGTTAGTATATTTGTAATCACCCCGTTGCTGTTTATGCGCATTTACACATTTTTCTATCATTATGGCCATGCTGGAGCCACCAGCAGTACAAACGAAGGCTCCATTAGGATTTTGGAAATCACTCTTGGAAGAAGAACTAGAGGCGGAAAGATATAAGCAGGTTGATAATTCCAAGGAAGTGACAACGCATCCACCACTTCCGCCTGAGGATCCCTGGATCTGGACAGATACCTGGGAAGTTTCTTGTTTAGATGAGAAGCCATCAGATCTATTTCTGGAAGTCACCAGATTTGAACAATCTGAAGAAATACCTCTGGGTGAAGAGACCATTCGCCCCGGATGTAACGTCTGGCGACTGAGATAATCCGCTTCCCAATTGTCTATACCTGGGATGTGAACCGCAGAAATTAGACAGGAGTTGGATTCCGGCCATACAAGTATCCGAGATACTTCTTTCATAGCCTGAGGACTGTGAGTCCCACCTTGATGATTGACATACGCCACGGTTGTGACATTGTCTGTCTGAAAACAAATAAACGATTCTCTCTTCAGAAGAAGCCAGAACTGAAGAGCTCTGAAAATCGCACGGAGTTCCAAAATGTTGATTGTTAATCTCGCCTCCTGAGAATCCCAAACCCCCTGCGCTGTCAGAGATCCCCATACAGCTCCCCAATCTGAAAGACTCGCATCTGTTGAGATCACAGTCCAGGTTGGACGAACAAAAGAGGCCCCTTGAATTAAACGATGGTGATCCAACCACCAAGTCAGAGAAGATCGAACATTGGGATTTAAGGATATTAATTGTGATATCTTTGTATAATACCATTGGTTCAGCATACAAAGCTGGAGAGGTCTCATGTGAAAACGAGCAAAAGGGATCGCGTCCGATGCAGCAGTCATGAGACCTAGAATTTCCATGAAGAAAGCTACCGAACGGAATGATTGAGACTGAAGGTTTCGACAAGCTGAAACCAATTTGAGACGTCTCTTTTCTGTTAGAGACAAAGTCATGGACACTGAATCTATTTGGAAACCCAAAAAGGTTACCCTTGTCTGAGGAATCAAGGAACTCTTTGGTAAATTGATCCTCCAACCATGTCTTTGAAGAAACAACACAAGTTGATTCGTATGAGATTCTGCAGAATGTAAAGACTGAGCAAGTACCAAGATATCGTCCAAATAAGGAAATACCGCAATACCCTGTTCTCTGATTACAGAGAGAAGGGCACCGAGAACTTTTGAAAAGATCCTTGGAGCTGTTGCTAGGCCAAACGGAAGAGCAACAAACTGGTAATGCTTGTCTAGAAAAGAGAATCTCAGGAACTGATAGTGATCTGGATGAATTGGAATATGAAGATATGCATCCTGTAAGTCTATTGTAGACATATAATGCCCTTGCTGAACAAAAGGCAGAATAGACCTTATAGTCACCATTTTGAATGTTGGTATCCTTACATAACGATTCAATATATTTAGATCCAGAACTGGTCTGAAGGAATTCTCCTTCTTTGGTACAATGAACAGATTTGAGTAAAACCCCAGACCCCGTTCCAGAATTGGAACTGGAACTGGCACAATTACCCCAGCCGACTCTAGTTCTGAAACACATTTCAGAAACGCCTGAGCCTTTACTGGGTTTACTGGAATGCGTGAGAGAAAAAATCTTCTCACAGGCGGTCTTACCTTGAAACCTATTCTGTACCCTTGTGAAACAATGTTCTGAATCCAAAGACTTTGAATCAAATTGATCCAAACATCTTTGAAAAATCGTAACCTGCCCCCTACCAGCTGTGCTGGAATGAGGGCTGCACCTTCATGCGGATTTAGGAGCTGGTTTTGACTTTCTAAACGGCTTGGATTTATTCCAAACTGGAGAAGGTTTCCAAACTGAAACTGTTCCTTTAGGGGAAGGGTCAGGCTTCTGTTCCTTATTCTGACGAAAGGAACGAAAACGATTAGCAGCCCTATATTTACCTTTAGATTTTTTGTCCTGAGGCAAAAAGGCTCCCTTCCCCCCAGTAACAGTTGAAATTATTGAATCCAACTGAGAACCAAATAATTTATTACCTTGGAAAGAAAGAGAAAGCAACGTTGACTTAGAAGTCATATCTGCATTCCAAGACTTAAGCCATAAAGCTCTTCTAGCTAAAATAACTAAAGACATATACCTGACATCAATTCTAATGATATAAAAAATGGCATCACAAACAAAGTTATTAGCATGTTGAAGAAGTTTAACAATGCTATAAGCATTATGGTCTGACACTTGTTGCGCTAAAGCCTCCAACCAGAAGGTGGAAGCTGCAGCAACATCAGCCAAAGAAATAGCAGGTCTAAGAAGATTACCTGAACATAAATAAGCCTTCCTTAGAAAGGATTCAAGCTTCCTATCTAAAGGATCCTTAAAAGAAGTACTATCTGCCGTAGGAATAGTAGTACGTTTAGCAAGAGTAGAGATAGCCCCATCAACTTTGGGGATTTTTTCCCAAAACTCTAATCTATTAGATGGCAAAGGGTACAATTTCTTAAACCTTGGAGAAGGAGTAAATGAAGTACCCAGACTATTCCATTCCCTAGAAATTACTTCTGAAATAGCATCAGGAACTGGAAAAACTTCTGGAATAACTACATGAGGTTTAAAAACTGAATTTAAACGCTTATTAGTTTTAATATCAAGAGGACTAGACTCCTCCATATCTAATGCAATCAACACTTCTTTAAGTAAAGATGAATAAACTCCATCTTAAACAAATATGAAGATTTATCAGTGTCAATATCTGAGGCAGAATCTTCGTAACCAGATAGATCCTAATCAGAAATAGATAAGTCAGAATGATGGCGGTCATTTAAAAATTCATCTGAAATATGAGAAGTTTTAAAAGACCTTTTACGTTTACTAGAAGGAGGAATAACAGACAGAGCCTTCCGAATAGAATTAGAAACAAATTCTCTTACATTAACAGGAACATCCTGAGCATTAGATGTTGAAGGAACAACAACAGGTAATTGATTATTACTAATGGAAATATTATCTGTGTTAGATAGTTTATCATGACAACTAACACAAACTGCAGCCGGAGGAACAGTTACCAAAAGTTTACAACAAATGCACTTAGCTTTGGTAGAACCAACATCAGGCAGCGTCTTTCCAGTAGTAGATTCTGATCCAGGGTCAGGTAGTGACATCTTGCAATATGTAATAGAAAAAACAACATATAAAGCAAAATTATCAAATTCCTTAAATGACAGTTTCAGGAATGGGAAAAAATGCAAAACAGAACAAGCCTCTAGAAACCAGAAGAAACTAAAAAACATAATTTATGCTTACCTGATAAATTTATTTCTCTTGTAGTGTATCCAGTCCACGGATCATCCATTACTTATGGGATATTCTCCTCCCCAACAGGACGTTGCAAGAGGATCACCCACAGCAGAGCTGTTATATAGCTCCTCCCCTCACTGTCATATCCAGTCATTCGACCGAAACAAACCGAGAAAGGAGAAACCATAGGGTGCAGTGGTGACTGAAATTTGATTAAAATTTAGACCTGCCTTAAAAGGACAGGGCGGGCCGTGGACTGGATACACTACAAGAGAAATAAATTTATCAGGTAAGCATAAATTATGTTTTCTCTTGTTAAGTGTATCCAGTCCACGGATCATCCATTACTTATGGGATACCAATACCAAAGCTAAAGTACACGGATGATGGGAGGGACAAGGCAGGAACTCAAACGGAAGGAACCACTGCCTGAAGAACCTTTCTCCCAAAAACAGCCTCCGAAGAAGCAAAAGTATCAAATTTGTAAAATTTTGAAAAGGTATGAAGCGAAGACCAAGTCGCAGCCTTGCAAATCTGTTCAACAGAGGCCTCATTTTTAAAGGCCCAGGTGGAAGCCACAGCTCTAGTAGAGTGAGCTGTAATTCTTTCAGGGGGCTGCTGTCCAGCAGTCTCATACGCTAAACGGATTATACTCCGAAGCCAAAAAGACAGAGAGGTTGCCGAGGCCTTTTGACCTCTCCTCTGTCCAGAGTAAACAACAAACAGGTTAGATGTTTGAGGAAAATCTTTAGTAGCCTGCAAGTAAAACTTCAATGCACGGACTACGTCTAGATTATGCAAAAGACGTTCCTTCTTTGATGAAGGATTAGGGCATAATGACGGAACAACAATCTCTTGATTGATATTCTTGTTAGAAACCACCTTAGGTAAAAACCCAGGTTTTGTACGCAGAACTACTTTATCTGAATGAAAGATCAGATAAGGAGAATCACAATGTAAGGCAGATAACTCCGAGACTCTTCGAGCCGAGGAAATAGCCATCAGAAAAAGAACTTTCCATGATAGAAGATATCAATAGAATGAAGGGGTTCAAACGGAACTCCTTGAAGAACTTTAAGAACTAAGTTTAAGCTCCATGGGGGAGCAACAGGTTTAAACACAGGCTTAATTCTAACTAAAGCCTGACAAAATGCCTGAACGTCTGGAACGTCTGCCAGGCGCTTGTGTAAAAGAATAGACAGAGCAGAAATCTGTCCCTTTAAAGAACTAGCTGATAATCCTTTATCCAAACCCTCTTGGAGGAAGGACAATATTCTAGGAATTCTAACCCTACTCCATGAGTAATTCTTGGATTCACACCAATGAAGATATTTACGCCATATCTTGTGGTAAATTTTCCTGGTGACAGGCTTTCGCGCCTGTATTAAGGTATCAATTACTGACTCGGAGAAGCCACGCTTTGATAGGATCAAGCGTTCAATCTCCATGCAGTCAGTCTCAGAGAAAGTAGATTCGGATGATTGAAAGGACCTTGTATTAGAAGGTCTTGTCTCAGAGGCAGAGTCCATGGTGGAAAGGATGACATGTCCACTAGGTCTGCATACCAGGTCCTGCGTGGCCACGCAGGCGCTATCAATATCACCGAAGCTCTCTCCTGTCTGATTTTGGCAATCAGACGAGGGAGCAGAGGAAACGGTGGAAACACATAAGCCAGGTTGAAGAACCAAGGCGCTGCTAGAGCATCTATCAGTACCGCTTCTGGGTCCCTGGACCTGGATCCGTAACAAGGAAGCTTGGCGTTCTGGCGAGACGCCATGAGATCCAGTTCTGGTTTGCCCCAACGGAGAACCAATTGAGCAAACACCTCCGGATGGAGTTCCCACTCCCCCGGATGAAAAGTCTGACGACTTAGAAAATCCGCCTCCCAGTTCTCTACCCCTGGGATATGGATCGCTGACAGGTGGCAAGAGTGAGTCTCTGCCCAGTGAATTATCTTGGAGACTTCTGACATCGCTAGGGAACTCCTGGTCCCCCCTTGATGGTTGATGTAAGCCACAGTCGTGATGTTGTCCGACTGAAATCTGATGAACCTCAGTTTTGCTAACTGAGGCCAAGCCAGAAGAGCATTGAATATTGCTCTTAACTCTAGAATATTTATTGGAAGGAGTTTCTCCTCCTGAGTCCATGAGCCCTGAGCCTTCAGGGAGTTCCAGACTGCACCCCAACCTAGAAGGCTGGCGTCTGTTGTTACAATGGTCCAATCTGGCCTGCGAAAGGTCATACCTTTGGACAGATGGATCCGAGATAACCACCAGAGAAGAGAAGCTCTGGTTTCCTGGTCCAGATTTAGTAGAGGGGACAAATCTTTGTAATCCCCATTCCACTGGCTGAGCATGCATAATTGCAGTGGTCTGAGATGCAGGCGCGCAAATGGCACTATGTCCATCGCCGCCACCATTAAGCCGATTACTTCCATGCACTGAGCCACCGTGGGGCGCGGAATTGAGTGAAGAACACGGCAAGCATTTAGAAGTTTTGATAACCTGGACTCCGTCAGGTAAATTTTCATTTCTATAGAATCTATCAGAGTCCCTAGGAAGGAAACCCTTGTGAGAGGGGATAGAGAACTCTTTTCTTCGTTCACTTTCCACCAATGCGACCTCAGAAATGCCAGGACTATCTCTGTATGAGACTTGGCAATTTGAAAGCTTGACGCCTGTATCAGGATGTCGTCTAGATAGGGAGCCACCGCTATGCCTCGCGGCCTTAGAACCGCCAGAAGTGAGCCCAGAACCTTTGTAAAACTTCTTGGGGCTGTAGCCAACCCGAATGGGAGAGCTACAAACTGGTAATGCCTGTCTAGAAAGGCAAACCTCAGGAACCGATGATGATTCTTGTGAATCGGAATGTGAAGGTAAGCATCCTTTAAGTCCACTGTGGTCATGAACTGACCCTCTTGGATCATGGGTAGGATGGTTCTAATAGTTTCCATCTTGAATGATGGAACTCTGAGGAATTTGTTTAGGATCTTTAAATCCAAAATTGGTCTGAAGGTTCCCTCTTTTTTGGGAACCACAAACAGATTTGAATAAAATCCCTGTCCTTGCTCCGTCCGCGGAACTCGATGGATCACTCCCATTACAAGGAGGTCTTGCACGCAGCTTAGAAATGCCTCTTTCTTTATCTGGTTCGCAGATAATCTTGAAAGGTGAAATCTCCCTTGTGGGGGAGAAGCTTTGAAGTCCAGAAGATATCCCCGAGATATGATCTCCAACGCCCAGGGATCCTGAACATCTCTTGCCCACGCCTGGGCGAAGAGAGAGAGTCTGCCCCCTACTAGATCCGTTGTTGGATAGGGGGCCGCTCCTTCATGCTGTCTTGGAGGCAGCAGCAGGCTTTCTGGCCTGCTTGCCCTTGTTCCAGGCCTGGGTAGGTTTCCAGGCCTGCTTAGATTGAGCAACAGTTCCCTCTTGTCTTGAGGTAGAGGGAGTTGATGTTGCACCTGCCTTGAAGTTTCGAAAGGCACGAAAATTAGACTGTTTGGCCTTTGATTTGGCCCTGTCCTGAGGAAGGGTATGACCCTTACCTCCAGTAATGTCAGCAATAATTTCCTTCAAACCAGGCCAGAATAAGGTCTGCCCCTTGAAAGGAATGTTGAGTAATTTAGACTTTGAAGTCACATCAGCTGACCAGGATTTAAGCCATAGCGCCCTGCGCACCTGGATGGCGAATCCGGAATTTTTAGCCGTTAGTTTAGTCAAATGAACAACGGCATCAGAAATAAAAGAGTTAGCTAGCTTAAGTGTTCTAAGCTTGTCAATAATTTCAGTCAATGGAGCTGTATGGATGGCCTCTTCCAGGGCCTCAAACCAGAACGCCGCCGCAGCAGTGACAGGCGCAATGCATGCAAGGGGCTGTAAAATAAAACCTTGTTGAATAAACATTTTCTTAAGGTAACCCTCTAATTTTTAATCCATTGGATCTGAAAAAGCACAACTGTCCTCGACAGGGATAGTGGTACGCTTTGCTAAAGTAGAAACTGCTCCCTCCACCTTAGGGACTGTCTGCCATAAGTCCCGTGTAGTGGCATCTATTGGAAACATTTTTCTAAATATAGGAGGTGGGGAAAAGGGCACACCGGGTCTATCCCACTCCTTACTAATGATTTCTGTAAGCCTTTTAGGTATTGGAAAAACACCAGTGCTCGCCGGCACTGCATAGTATTTATCCAGCCTACACAATTTCTCTGGCACTGCAATTGTGTCACAGTCGTTCAGAGCAGCTAATACCTCCCCAAGCAATGTACGGAGGTTCTCAAGCTTAAATTTAAAATTAGAAATCTCTGAATTAGGTCTTCCCGATTCAGAGACGTCACCCACAGACTGAAGCTCTCTGTCCTCAGGTTCTGCATAGTGTGACGCAGTATCAGACATGGCTCTTACAGCATCTACGCGCTCTGTATCCCGTCTAACCCCAGAGCTATCGCGCTTGCCTCTTATTTCAGGCAATCTGGCTAATACCTGTGACAGGGTATTATTCATGATTGCAGCCATGTCCTGCAAAGTAATCGCTATGGGCATCCCTGATGTACTTGGCGCCATATTAGCGTGCGTCCCTCAAGCGGGAGGCGAAGGGTCCGACACGTGGGGAGAGTTAGTCGGCATAACTTCCCCCTCGACAGACCCCTCTGGTGACAATTCTTTTATAGATAAAGACTGATTTTTACTGTTTAAGGTGAAATCAATACATTTAGTACACATTCTCCTATGGGGCTCCACCATGGCTTTTAAACATAATGAACAAGTAGTTTCCTCTGTGTCAGACATGTTTGTACAGACTAGCAATGAGACTACCAAGTTAACAAGCAATATAAAAAACGTTACTGTGCCTTTAAGAGAAACAAATTTAGCAAAATTTGAAATAACAGTGAAAAAAGGCAGTTACACAAACGAAATTTTTACAGTGTATGCAACAAGTTAGCAGAGCATTGCACCCACTTGCAAATGGATGATAAACCCCTTAATACCAAAAACGGAATAATAAATGACAAAAAAAACGTTTTTAAACACAGTCACAACAACTGGCACAGGTACTGTGGTTGTTACCCTCCTAAAACACGACTTTTGAAGCCTTTAGAGCCCTTCAGAGATGTCCTGTATCAAGCAGAAGGAAGCGGAATGTCTCTGTCTGTAATTTTAGCTGCGCAGAAAAGCGCTAAAATAGGTCCCTCCCACTCATATTACAACAGTGGAAAACCTCAGGAAACTGTTTCTAGGCAAAATTCAAGCCAGCCATGTGGTGAAAAAACTAGGCCCCAATAAGTTTTGTCACCAAACATATATAAAAACGATTAACATGCCAGCAAACGTTTTATATTACACTTTTATAAGAGTATGTATCTCTGTTAATAAGCCTGATACCAGTCGCTATTAAATCACTGCATTTTAGGCTTAACTTATATTAATCCGGTATCAGCAGCATTTTTCTAGCAAGTTCCATCCCTAGAAATATGTTTACTGTACATACCTTATTGCAGGAAAACCTGCACGCCATTCCCTCTCTGAAGTTACCTCACTCCTCAGAATATGTGAGAACAGCAATGGATCTTAGTTACTTCTGCTAAGATCATAGAAATCACAGGCAGATTCTTCTTCTAATGCTGCCTTTGATAAAACAGTACACTCCGGTACCATTTAAAAATAACAAACTTTTGATTGAAGTTAAAAACTAACTATAATACACCACACTCCTCTTACTACATCCATCTTTGTTGAGAGTTGCAAGAGAATGACTGGATATGACAGTGAGGGGAGGAGCTATATAACAGCTCTGCTGTGGGTGATCCTCTTGCAACGTCCTGTTGGGGAGGAGAATATCCCATAAGTAATGGATGATCCGTGGACTGGATACACTTAACAAGAGAAAGTGAGACTGAAATAACGTGAAAAAAACTGGCGCCAAGTATGACGCCCACATTTTTTGGCGCCAAGAAAGACACCCATATTTTTTTGGCACCAAAAACGTCCGCAACACACATAAGTCAAAAATGACGCAACCACGTGAAAACTTCCGGCGTCAAGTATGACGCCGGAAATGACGAAATTTTTGCGCCAAAAAAGTCTCGCGCCAAAAATGACGCAATAAATTGAAGCATTTTCTGCACCCGCGAGCCTAACAGCCCGCAATTTAGAAAAAAAGTCAATTGAAAATTTTAAGGTAAGAAAAAATATAAATTCATAAGCATTTTCCCAAAAAATGAAACTGACAGTCTGAAAGAAGGAATACTGATTATCCTGAATCATGGCAAATATAAGTTTAAAACATATATTTAGAACTTTACATATAAAGTGCCCAACCATAGCTTAGAGTGTCATGAATAAAATAAGACTTACTTACCCTAAAACACTCATCTACATATAGTAGATAGCCAAACCAGTACTGAAACGAGAATCAGTAGAGGTAATGGTATATAAGAGTATATCGTCGATATGAAAAGGGAGGTAGGAGAAGAAATCTCTACGACCGATAACAGAGAACCTATGAAATAGATCCCCTAGAGGAAGGCCATGGTATTCAAATAGGCAATACTCTCTTCACATCCCTCTGACATTCACTGCACTCTGAGAGGAAAACAGGGCTTCAGCCTGCTGCGAAGCGCATATCAACCTAGAATCTAGCACAAACTTACTTCACCACCTCCATGGGAGGCAAAGTTTGTAAAACTGAATTGTGGGTGTGGTGAGGGGTGTATTTATAGGCATTTTGAGGTTTGGGAAACTTTGCCCCTACTGGTAGGAATGTATATCCCATACGTCACTAGCTCATGGACTCTTGCCAATTACATGAAAGAAATTTAGTTTTAAATAGGAATAATTTAGTTAATGATAGAAATATTTAGTTGGATTTCGTTTAATTATATTTAAGTTAGTGGGTGTTAGGTTTAGGGTTAGACTTAGGTTTAGGGGTTAATAACTTTAATATAGTGGCGGCGACGTTGGGGGCGGCAGATTAGGGGTTAATAAATGTAGGTAGGTGGCGGCGGCGACGTTGGGGTGGCAGATTAGGGGTTAATATGTTTGCGAGGCGGGAGTGTGGCGGTTTAGGGGTTAATATGTTTATTATAGTGGCGGCAACGTTGGGGGGGGCAGATTAGGGGTTAATAAATATAATGTAGGTGTCGGCGATGTTGGGGGCAGCAGATTAGGGGTTCATAAATATAATGTAGGTGGCAGCGGTTTCCGGAGCAGCAGATTAGGGGTTAAAAATTTTATTATAGTGTTTGCGATGCGGGGGGGGGCTCGGTTTAGGGGTTAATAGGTAGTTTATGGGTGTTAATGTACTTTTTAGCACTTTAGTTATGAGTTTTATGTTACGGCGTTGTACCATAAAACTCTTAACTACTGACTTTTAAATGCGTTAGGGATCTTGACAGGGTAGGGTCTACCGCTCACTTTTTGACCTCCCAGGACAGACTCGTAATACCGGCTATGGAAGTCCCATAGAAAAAAGACTTTACAAAGTATATGTAACTCGTTTTGCGGTAAGGCCAAAGAAGTGTGCGGTGACCCTAAACTTGCAAGACTCGTAATACCAGCGGTCGTAAAAAAGCAGCGTTAGGACCTCTTAAAGCTGCTTTTTTCCCCTAACGCACAACTCATAATCTAGCCGAAAGGATTTAAGTTTTATTTAAACGTAATACTTATGAAACAAGAGTTTATTAATAAAAAAAGGTTTTAAGGCAGAATTTAAGGGATATGGTATATGACAGTGGGTGGAACTGGGAAGGGGTCAAATATGTATGTGTGAAGTTTCATTAAAATAACATAGCACAAAAATAAATTAAAACTCCACTACTTGAGCGAACTTTTTACGCTCCACTGGCTTAGTGGTTCAGTGTTATCCAACAGGAATTTTACAATGCAGCCACATTGAAGTCTATTATGTGTTGGAATTAAAACACCTGTGCTATCCGATATGCAGATCCTAGCATGCCCTAGTCTACTGCTCAAGTGGTAAAAAAATAACTTTGGACTA